>NC_081569.1:10058045-10205139 GCF_022355385.1 Mustela nigripes
CTTGGTTAGATTTTAGTTCTTTTATTTCTCCAGAAAGGGCTTTTATATCTCTCGAGAGGGTTTCTCTAATATCTTCCATGCCTTTTTCGAGCCCGGCTAGAACCTTGAGAATTGTCATTCTGAACTCTAGATCTGACATATTACCGATGTCTGTATTGATTAGGTCCCTAGCCTTCGGTACTGCCTCTTGTTCTTTTTTTTGTGTTGAATTTTTACGTCTTGTCATTTTGTCCAGATAAGAGTAAATGAAGGGGCAAGTAAAATACTAAAAGGGTGGCAACAACCCCAGGAAAATATGCTTTAACCAAATTAGAAGAGATCCAAAATCGTGAGTGGGGAGAAAGGGGATAAAAAGAGGTTCAAAAAGGGAGAGAGAAAAAAGAAAAAAAAAAAAAAAAAGAAAAAAGAAAAGAAAAGAATTTTAAAAAAAGAAAACACCTAAGAAAAATGTAAAATATATATATATATATATATATTAGATAAACTAGTAAAAAATCGTTAAAAAAGAAAAAGGTAACAGTTAAAAAAAAAAATTTTACCCGAAGGCGAGAAAAAAAAAAAAAATGAAAAAGAAAAAATTAAATTAACTGCAAGACTAAAAAAATCACAGGAAAAAAGCCATGAGTTCCGTGCTTGGCTTTCTCCTCCTCTGGAATTCTGCTGCTCTCCTTGGTATTGAAACCGCACTCCTTGGTAGGTGAACTTGGTCTCGGCTGGATTTCTTGTTGATCTTCTGGGGGAGGGGCCTGTTGTAGTGATTCTCAAGTGTCTTTGCCCCAGGCGGAATTACACCGCCCTTACCCGGGGCCGGGGTGAGTAATCCGCTCGGGTTTGCTTTCAGGAGCTTTTGTTCCCTGAGCGCTTTCCGTAGAGTTCCAGAGGACGGGAATACAAATGGCGGCCTCCTGGTCTTCGCCCAGAGGAGCCGAGAGCCCAGGGCCCCACTCCTCAGTGCGCCCTCAGAGAACAGCGCCCAGTTACTCCTGTCTGCCTGACCTCCGGCCGCGCTCCGCGCTCACCGAGCCTGCGACCGGTTCAAGGTAACACGGAGCTGCGAGCTGACTGTCAGCTCTGTCTCTGCAGCCGGCTTTCCCGTTCCAATACCCGCAAGCTCTGCGACACTCAGACACCCCCGATCCTTCTGTGACCCTGCGGGACCTGAGGCCACGCTGACCCCGCGTGGGCTTCGCCCCGGTTTAGCCTCTAGAGCGATGTCCCTCAGCGGAACAGACTTTTAAAAGTCCTGATTTTGTGCGCGGTTGCTCCGCCGCTTGCCGGGAGCCGGCCCCTCCCCCCGGGGTCTATCTTCCCGTCGCTTTGGATTCACTTCTCCGCCGGTCCTACCTTTCAGAAAGTGGTTGTTTTTCTGTTTCCAGAATTGCTGTTCTTCTTCTCTTCGATCTGCCGATGGATTTTCAGGTGTTTGCAATCTTTAGATAAGCTATCTAGCTGATCTCCGGCTAGCTGAAGCAGTCTCAGCTTGCTACTTCTCCGCCATCTTGACTCCTCCCCTCGACATCATGCCTCCTTACAAATATTCAGGTAAATATGACCTCATCTTCAGAAATGTTTGAGTAAATATCATCTCACTCTATTAATCGAATATTGACCAAAAATGAAAAATGAAGAAATTTTAAGATTTTGTTTTGATTAAGAACAAAAACTTAACGTTTTTGTTGTACAAGTAAAATGCTCAGAAAGCACATTTTAAGGTGGCATGCTGCAAATTCCAAGGGCCTAATTTCTCAATCTCTCCTAAGATGACCTTAAAGAATACATTTTATAAGTTCAATCTCCCGAAGTCCCCAGAGCATCCATTGGTGACATTATCTCTAATCACAGCTTTGGGGACCGAAGTACAGAGAGGGTGCATGAGTGGTTCGAGAGGACAGAGAGCTTTAACCGAAGCATGGAGACTGGAAGGTATAATTCCAAGTGTTTAATCCTCTCTTCTGTTCCCTGGCTTTCCACAGGCTTCAGAGAGCTAAGAACAGTTTGGAGAAGGTGACAGGGTTGGAAAAGCAGGGAGAGGCGGCTTCAGCCACTCTGCCTTTTCATCCTCTGCTCCAGCTCACAGCAAATGTCCGGCAAGTAAGGAAGCAACAGCTCTCTGCTCCTGCATCTTGTTTAATTCCGATGGGAGTGGAGTGGAGGCGTGTGCTGGCTCATGGAGGCTGTAAGCATCTGGGGGAAGGACAGGGAAATAACTGCTGGAGGGCGGCACAGCCAGGAGACCTGAGCTGGGGCTGAAGTGAAAATAAATATACTTTCACCTCAAAGACTGAAAGAGGAGAGGAAATTGCAACCAATTTTGGAATAAGTATCAGTGAACCTGTCTAAGCACAGATCTTTCTGATAAGAGCCATAGCCACCCAGGAGGCCAAATGGTAAGAGAGTCTCCCAGGGAAGGTGAACAATGTGGGGTTTGGGGCCTCTGAACACCCCAATCAATGGGAATCTGGGCAAGAAGGGGCTTAGCCAGCCCCCTTCTTGCTCTCTGAGGAGTGGCAATCAATTCTTACATCTAAGTAGCCCCTCATAGTTCCCAAAGGGCATCCTAATGCAGCATTCATTTATCCTCACTATAGCCTGGCTACGTAGGTGTTTCCACTCCTGTTTAACAAGGAAGCAAGTTGAATGATTTGAGTCAGCAAATACAAGCAGGGAGCTAGGTGTTGAGCTCAGACATTCTGGCCTTGGACTGGACTTAGCAGAGGGACGTGCTAAGCCTGAGTGTGTTGGGCTGTGCAAGAGGCTATTAGATTTGGCAGACTTGAAATAGGAGCGGACAGGGAGCTGAGGTTCATTAAATCATCCATTCAAAGTATAATCTGGTATGTTCTGGTCACCAGGCTAGAGGCTGGACATGCAACTATGAGCCACACAGATGTGATCGTGCCCTGGTAGATCAGTGAGACGTTCCCAATTCAAAAGAATACAGGGAGCTGGAAGGCAGCTGACACAGGACTGCCCTCCTCTCTGAAATGCCAGAATAGAGGAATTTGGTGTGCAGCTGCTGAGGTCGGAATGGCTGTGGGCTCTTGGGAGCTTTGCCAAGGAAGCTTCCCTGAAAGCATGGTATCCCTCCAATTCCCATTCATTCCCCACCCATCCCTCCAGGGTGCTCAGTCTACCCAGAACAAGAGGCATAAGGGAGGCTCCCCATAGCTTTTTGCCCAAAAAACCAAGGATACCTGCTCTGTTAAATGCCTTTCCTTTGCTGCCGAGTGGTGATGAGTGATGAGCAGTGATGCCATAGTTCACAGATGGCCCATCTGGTTCCATGAGATGGACTGAACTCGAATTTCAGAATTTCAGGATGAAATCACAAGGCCATCGCCATGCTGCACCTTCTCAAACATCACGAGATAGCAACATCTTAGTGGCCAAAGAACAGTGCCAGATTTCTTATTGTCATTTTTCTAAATTGTAAGAAAAAGTATATGTTAAAATAAATACATATTTGCAAATGAGAATTTTCCACCTAGAACTCATTCATCTGGGATAGAAAATTAGAGCCATGGGACGTAGACTGAGTTAGTGCATCTAATCTTGGAGACCTGGATGATGAAGTTGAGGAAGAGAGCTCTAGGTACAAAGTGTTTTAAAAGAAAAAACCCTCTAGATCACTTGACCCTGTCTCCATGAATATTCTTGTGTAGGTATATAACAAAAGAACCATCCAATGGCAAGTTTATGGCTACCATGACATGGAGCTACCATGGTTGAACTTGACTTGGAAGGAGAAAGGAATTTTTTTTTTTAATCTTCATAACTAGAGAGAATGCAGTGGCAAACCAGCAATTCAGGCGAAGCCCTTGTCAATGAAAGCCTTTCCTTCAGTGAGCTGGGATCACACCACACTTACCTTTGGAGTCTTGTGTGTTTTGTGTGTGCCTGTGACTTGGTCACCAGACATGAGTGGTTCTTAGATCCATCAGCATCACCTGGAGGACTGGTCGAAATACAGATTGATGGGTTCCATGAAGGAGTTTCTGATTCAGTAGGTCTAGAGGGGGCCCAGGAATTTGCATTCTGTGCTGAATTCCAGGAGGTGCTGATGCTACTAGCCAGGGGACCACATGCTGAGAACTGCTGACTTCAACTGTTAATAAGAGGACAAGAGGGGCATGGGAGTGGTTGGATTACCTGCTTCAAGAAGGACACTAATTGACAAGGACAGCAATTAGGGCAGAATTTCAGGCAGCTCCTGGTCTGGTGGGGTTAGGGACTTTGGTTCTGTCTTCTTGAAGTTGTGGGCACCAAGACTTGGGAGAGGGCAAGTCCAAAGGACTTGGATTTATCATGTTAGATAAGACTCTAGAGTGGCAAGACAGACTTGCTCTCAACAAGTTGAATGGGATCCATTAAGCTGCAGGGAACACGTCATTTAAGTGTTCGAAGAATTTTTCATATATGATAAAAGTCTGATTTCATTATTCTTCTTGTGGTTATCCGGTTTTCCCAACACCATTTATTGAAGAGACTACCCTCTCCCTATTGTGTGTTTTTAGAAACTGTAACTATGAGGTGGTAAACATGTTAATTAGCTTGATTTTAGTAATTATTTCACAATGTCTATGCATATCAAAATGTCACATTATACACTTTAAATGCAATTTTTATTGTCAAGTTATATCTCAGTAAAACTAGAAAAAGAGATCATTGTATTCTTATATCACTTGAGTAAAAAAAATCATTAATAATTCAAAAAGAAAATAAATTGACCTCATTTTTTTTCCTAGATTCGAAACACACTGATTACAAAAATAAGATAACATATTTGTTAACAGGTACAGGTGTACAATACATCCTAGTATTTTTTCAGAGCACTCAATGATTTTTTTAACTTATAAAAATAAATAAAGTTGTTTTAAATTCTGTAGGCTTTTATACCTTTTGAAGGGAACTTATATAGGACTTAGTGAAGAGTTTTCCCCCCTTTTAATGCAAAGCAATAGTTTTCTGGCTCTAGACTAAATATCCACATTCCCATGTTCATTCTTATTGCATTTTTCAAAAGAGGGATACTTTATTCTCTGTTTTGTCTTATTACTTAAATAGGTCATCAATTATCATGAGATCTTAAAGCTGGCAGTTAATACTACACATATTCTCTAATTTTTAAAATATAAGTTAGTTAAGCTATCCATCCTCTGGATTTTCCATCTTATAACTCAGTATGTCAGGTGAAAAATTATTTTCTACTTCATTTTTCATCAGTTAGTTAATTAAGACTTACTATTGACTTAAAAGACTTCTTTTCAAATTTTAAAACATTTTTAGATTTACCAAAGAATTATGAAAATAGCTCAGAGAATTCCGCATGTACTCATCACCCAGCTTCCCCCAATATTAATAGTCAATATTGATCATTCCATCTCCCTAAAAATTCACTTGTGTGGGCCATTTGTAAACACCCTGTGTCTCATCCTTTATGTCTTTGATCTATTTTGAATTAATTTCTGTAAAAGTGTGAGTTCTGTGTCAAGGTTTATGTTTTGCATATAGATACCCAATTCTCCAAGCCCTGTTTGTTGAAAAATCTATCTTTTCTTCATTGAATTGCCTTTATACCTTTGTCAAAAATCAGTTGACCAGATGTCCGGGTTTAGTTCAGAGATGATCAGAACTCAATTAACGGCTGGAAGGAACATTGCTCCAATCCCACAACAAGAAAAGGCTGGACAAACGAAAAATTCAGCAACCTTTTCATGAAACTGTCAGAGAATTGAGATCACAAAGTAGACAGCTAAAATTGAATTTTATCCAGATATAGGTGCCTGCAGAGAGACATAGCACCTGAGCAAAGCTTACCTGGGGCACAGAACACCAGCTGCTACATAAACTGATGGGGAGACTAAACTAGAATCTAAACAAACTATTAAACACTAAGAATGGACTAGAGTAAAAGTGTGCAGCCCTTACAGGCAAAAGATGAGCGGGGATTTTTCACCCTTCTCCTGGCCTTTCCTCCAGGAACTCACAGGGAAAATGAAGGAGTCAACGGAAGCTCTCCATGACCTCCTCACCTGTGGTGCCTGTGAGAGGAATAGCCCCTGCAAAAGGCACCCAGGCTCCTTGCCCCAGAATAAAAGCTTCATCTGCAGAGGAAGGTTATTGAGACTTGTTGTTAGGGCTCTGGTAGAAACTCATTGCAGCTTGGGTAGGGGCAGAATAGAGTCGATCACCAAACTCTTAGAGCCTGCTTAACATTCTGGCTCTCCCTCTCCTTTCCCCCTCCCTCCTCAAAATATCCATTGACTCTATTTGTGTCAATTTGGGGCTATACTGTTCTTTTTTTTACTTTCAGTGTTCCAAGATGCATTGTTTATGCACCACGCTCAGTCCCCCATGCGATATGTGCCCTCCTCCATACCCACCACTGGGCTATTCTGTTCTATTGATCTTTGTGTCTATCCTTTTGCCAATGTCTTTATATCTTTATAGTAAATCTTGAAATTGGGTAGCATAGATCCTCAAGTTTTATTTTTCTCTTTCAGCATTGTTTTGTTATTCTAGTATTTTTTTTGTGTGTGTGTTGCCATGTAGATTTTAGAGTTAGCTTTTCAATATCGACATAAAAAAGGTTGCTAAGATTTTGATTGGGATTGCATTAGAAAAACTGACATCTTCACCATGTTGAGTATGCCAGTCCAGGAATATGTTATTTTAGATCTTCCTTTATTTCATCAGTATTTTATAGTTTGAAGAATATAGCTCCTGAATCTATTTTGTTAGATTTAAATATAAGTATTTCACAGGGGGGCGGGAGTGTGCTATTATGAATGATAGAGTCTTTTAAATTTAAAAATCCACTTGTTAATTTCTGCCATCCAGAAAAATGATTGATTTTTATAATTCTTAAACCTTGTTAAAGTAATTTAGTTGTTCTGGGAGCATTTTGGAAGATTCTTTAAGAAGATAATAATGTTTTCTGCAAATAGAGATTTTTTTTTTAAAAAGAGATTTTATTTATTTATTTCTTCTTTTCTAATCTGTATTTCATTTCATATCCTTGTCTTATCACACTGGCTTGGCCTTTGAGTACGATGCTGAATGGGAGTGATAACAGACGATGTCTTTGGCATTTTCCTAATCTTAATGTGAAATGGTGAATTTTCTCACCATTAAGTAAGAAAATATTTTTGGAGAAAGGCATCATTTTCATAATAGAACATTGATATTGATTTTATTTTTTATAAAGATTTTATTTATTTATTTGACAGAGATCACAAGTAGGCAGAGAGGCAGGCAGGGGCAGGGGGGAAGCAGGCTCCCTGCTGAGCAGAGAATCCGATGTGGGGCTCGATCCCAGGACCCTAGGATCATGACCCGAGCCGAAGGCAGAGATTTTAACCCACTGAGCCACCCAGGCACCCCTGATATTGATTTTAAAGTGATCCTGTAGGAGAAAGCAATTTTTTCCATGTAAATACAGTATATCATAACTTGGGGCCAGTTGAAAAAATCTTAAGTTGTAAATATGCATTAATATTCTGCTAATCCAGGAGAAGGTAAAAATGCTCTAGTTATGAAGAAACATGCAGAGTCCGTGAATACTGATGTACAGCAGACAATAGATAACTACAAATTGGGGCACTCGGACCAGCCCTACATAGTATATATGAGCTGGCAGAGAGGGCTGCTGTCTTGGGCAGCTCCTGATTAATCTGCAAGGTCTTTCCAAGTATGAGAAAGCTCTGACCACGTTGAAGCCTGTGCTTTGTGAAGTACATGCCAGTCCAGGGTTGGTGACCTGCTGCGTGGGTGTGTACTGGGCAGCTAGGATGGTCTGGTAAAGATCGGCAGGAATGTATCTCCCATCCTTGGCAGGGCTGCGTGATTCTCCTGCCCAGATTCTTTCAGAAGTAACTGAATGTGGTGTTCGATAGAAGGCTATGGAGCTGCAATTTGCCAGAATGATCCGAATGAGTTTGTACCTGGCACTGACCTTCCACTGGTAGAACAGATTGGCATGGCGAGTGGTTTTCTATGTAGGCAAATGGAAGAGTTAGAAAGAAACAACTATTATTTGTAGATCGTCCTTCTTTGGGGGAATAATTCAGATCACCTTGCTTCTTTCTCATTCTTTTTGGTATTTTTAAAATTATTCCAACTTGTTGGAATAACTTTAAAATTAAAATTCATTTTTATAATTATAAATTAAAATTCATTTTTATAATTAAAAGATAAACCAAAAAAGCAATTTCACCTTGAAAAATTTGTGGATAACAACCTGAGTTTTTTTTTCTCCCCACCTACAAAAGAAATGTAGCTCACCATTATTCCTGGGGATTTGGAAATCTCATTTGACTTTGGTGTTTCTTCCCCAATTTACTGATCTTGAATTGGAAATTTCAACTCTACTTGGGTAGATTGGAGGGAACATCCAAATCTTGGCTTAGATTTATGCTGATTCTGTGTGGAGCCAGACGGGCATATAATGGGCAGATTTCAGCTGTCTTCCAGTGACTGCCAATCCTAAGAGAGAATCCAGAATTTCTTCTTGTACTGAGAGAGCTAATCTGCTATTCCTGTGTATAAACATGCAGACTTGAAGGTCCGGAGAGCTCTGTGACTTGTTCAGATTCTCAAGGATTCTTATAATAAATTCCCAACATAGGTCCTCATGTTTACTGTGTGATTTGGATTCAACAATTCATGTTCCACTAATAGCTAAGATGTCTTTAAAAATAAAAACGTTTATATGTCCATAATAACTTCTGTTAATTATCAATATTTATGTTCCAAGATGACTTATTCCTATAGCTAGATACTTAAATTAAATGATGCATAAGTTCATCTTTTCTCCAATCTCTCCAAAAAGAGTGATCCCGGAGTCACCCCAGTCTGTGAACTTTCTCTGTCACCTCCACTTCGCTTGCCTCTTCCTGCCCCACGTTTCTCTCGGTTTAGTTGGACAAAGTGAACATTCCCCTTGTGGGAGATTTTGTCATCCTTTGGACATTGCTAAGGACCTCCTTCTTATGTTTTGGAAATTCCTCAGTGGGAATCTTGTTGAGATGCAGTTTCCTTCCGCCGTAAATTTCCTTCAGAAAGGCCAGACACTTTCCCAACCCCTGGCAGGCAGTTAGGGCATCTCACGTGACTCAGGTTGGATTAATCAAATGCCTTCACCCACAGTTTTTTTTAAAGATTTTATTTATTTATTTTACAGACAGAGATCACAAGCAGGCAGAGAGGCAGGCAGAGAGAGAAGGCGGGGGAGGGAGGGAAGCAGGCTCCCTGCTGAGCAGAGAGCCCAATACAGGGCTTGATCCCAGGACCCTGAGATCATGACCCAAGCCAAAGGCAGAGGCTTAACCCACTGAGCCACCCAGGCACCCCTTCACCCACAATTTTTAATAGGAACCTATGTAGTGGTGCACAGTGAAGAGCCCACAGTATTAATGGCAGCATTGCCACCAGGGCCAGTGTCCAGCATGGGCAACAGAGGCATCAGGGCAAGCTTTGCCATCCTGAGTTCAATGGCAGCTCATCAGTGGATCCTGTCTACTGCCGGGTCTCCCTTGTCATGATCCGTTTTCCAAAACTGCTTCTCCTGTCATCCTGGCAGTCTGTGAGCTGTCTATAGGGCACTGAAAAAAAGTACCTCCTTTGAGAGGGAGCTTGGTTGGGAGAACCCCGTCATGATGATCAATTTCGCCTCCATGTCCAGGCTGTCTAAGACCCAAGCCAAAGGAAACACCCTGTTCTTTCCCCTTCATCTCCATCACATTGCCTGCAGCCTGAGGACTGGGGTCCAGTGCAGCCCTTCCTCCAGCCTGCGTTTCCCTCTGATGGCTTACCACCAGATCCGTTTCAGAGGATGTTTGGAATTTATGTCTGTAATACTGCCAATTAAGGAACTCAAAGAAGTTGGCTGAACCGGAAATAATTTCAGAATTCTTCTTGTTATTCTCAGGTGGATGGTAATGTAGTCATTATGTGTTCCTGTGTTTTAGAAGAACATTGTTCTCTAAGTCTCCCCCATTGAAAGCATCTGCCCGTCTTTCCCTAGCAGTTGAACCACATCGCTCAAAGTCAGTGGGCAATATATAAAACTTTTCAGCAAGTCCCCCCCTACCCCCATCCAAATAAATAAACAGAATATATGGCATTTCCACCGAAAGCAGCAGGACAAGACATCCATTTCATGCTTCAGCAATCTGACTAAGGAAACAAATATAGATTTTTCTTCCAAATGCCTTCAGGTTATAAGGCAAGTTGATTAAGGCCTTTCTTTAAGCCCCACCAGAGAAATAAATGGATGATGGAGTTTGCCTACCCTTAAAGAGAAAGAGGTCATGTCTAATATTGACTCTCCTAACCAGTCTGACGGAAGCGTATTTCTCACAGATGCGGCCCTGCAACCCATCTCGATTGCAGGAGAGAGGAAAGCCATATGGATTTCAGTTTCCTGTTAGCTGAGAATAAATTAAATCATGTTCTTTTCTCCTTTTTACCACTCCTTTGTGGATTCAATCTCCATGTAGACATGTCTGACATTTTTTTTAGGAAGGAGTTAATAAATTGCTTTTTATTTTTTTATCAAACTGATATGATTTTTGCCTTTCCTCCCTCCCTCCCACGCCGATGATGTAATACAGAGGATGGGGTGCGGTCATAGATCGTAGTAGTAGTGTGACCTTTGAGAGGTTGCAGGAGAGCTGGTCATAAATCCTGATGGTCCATAGGTTCAGGATTTTTCCCAGAAACTCCCCAAGGGTACTGGGGTTCCTAACAAAGAGACTTATTTTACAGGTTTTTTTTTTTTTAAGATTTTATTTATTTATTTGACAGAGAGAGATCACAGTAGGCAGAGAGGCAGGCAGAGAGAGAGAGAGAGGAGGAAGCAGGCTCCCCGCTGAGCCGAGAGCCCGATGCGGGGCTTGATCCCAGAACCCTGGGATCATGACCTGAGCTGAAGGCAGAGGCTTAACCCACCGAGCCACCCAGGCGCCCCTATTTTACAGGTTTTGAGTAGAATATTATATTAGTTAAGGTAAAGCTAGTTGTTGAACAAATGAAATCCAATGTCTTGGCAGCTTAACATGCAAAGAAGCTTATAGTTCACTCATGTAGAGTTTGCTGGGGTTGGATGGAGTGGATTCTGCTTCATGAAGTCACTTCAGAATCCAGACTGATGATGGCCCTACTGTTCTCACCCGGTGACTTTCAAAGCTGCCTTGGGTGTTTACTTCCAGTCGGGGTATGGGAGAGAGAGAGTGGGAGAGAGGGAGTGCCACCTAGAGAGAGGAAGGAGGCCGGAAGAGGGAGAGAATAGAGTTGCCGGGCAGGCTTTTTGCACCAGGCCTGGAGGTGGGGTGCACATCTCTGTACCCATTTTATTGGTCAAAGCCTGTTGCATGGCTTGGAGAGGTGGAAAATATTGGGTAGCTGTGGGTTGAAGAGTAAAGGATTAGCTAGCCTCTGGTTTCTTTGGAAGGATTAGAATTTTCATCTGAGACCATTTTGGAGTTTAGGACCCAGGTCACTGATATTAGGTTATACTGTTCACACTATATCTTTTTGTTGTTTTTATTTCCTTTTTTAAAGATTTATTTATTTGTTTAAGTAATCTCTACACGCAACATGGGGCTCCAATTCGTAACCCCGAGATCAAGAGTCACATGCGCCACTGACTGAGCCAGCCAGATGCCCTTTTCATGAATATTTCTGTTGGTTTCATCTTGTGGTCATATTTGTCATCCTATTATATAAAAGTATGTCAGCTCGTTCCTATATGGCCAGTCTTTTTTCCACCACACTACCCTATTTCTGTGCTCATAATTTAAATTAATCTTCCAATCAGATGGAACTATACCCTAAAGTAAATCCCCCCCATCCCTGAGGCAGATTTTATGCGTTTTCGAAGACCTTACATGCCTAAGACTTTTTTTTTTTTTTCTGTTGTCTTGACAACTTGACTGTGTCAAGTGTTAGATGTTGGGGATGATGGCTGATTCTCTTATGTGGGCAATCTAAAGTGTACAATAATTTCACTTGTCATGAATTGACAAGAGTAAAGACATTTCCATGCTTCCTCCTTTAAGTGTCCGTCAGCAGTTTCTCCTTTCAGAAGAATAACTGAGGAAGAAAAAAAAAAAAACCAGAGAAGGAATATTTACTGAAGGTGAGACTGATCTCCTTATGTTGAAAATTCCAGAAAATCCTGCACTTTATAGAATTGTTAAAAGCATGACATTGTGTATTATTAAATTCCTATTTACTATTCTCAGAATTTATCAGTCACTAATATACCTTGTAGGAACTTCTTATCTAAGGACTTGTTAGTCACTAAAAATATTCACCCAAAGTAAGTTTTGCACCCACTGGAGAAAAAAAAATTTTTTTAAAGATGTTTAAATCTCTTTATGTTGTATTAACATTACTCCTGCTATATCCTATGGTATGTACATTTTTTAAAGAAGCTTTATTTTATTTTGGGGACAGGAGAGGTTAACCAGTGGTAGCTCTCAAGTTTTAGATTTATTGAAAAAGAATAAGGAAAGCTAGGCTCAGCTGATTCTGCCCCCTCCCCCTCCAGCTGAACAGATGTCTCAACCCATGCCAGAAACTGAAAGCATATAGATAAGGAGCAATTTTTTATTTATTTTGAAGTTACTTTTCTGTTGTACTTCTTGATCCTATTTTTATCTGTTGTCTCTGTAATGTGGATATATCTGCATCTCTAGTCCTACTTCAATAGAATGCCTGCATTCTTTTTCAATTTTACAATGTCTGCGATCAGGCTTTTTAACTCAGGGGCTTAAAATCTCTTGTTGTCTTATCTAGAACCATTAATAGGAATTCTTACAAAGCTCAGATTGCTTTGGGAGTTAGAAATTGAAAGATAAATGAATATTTTAGCCTCTCTGAAAATGTCTAGTTTGTAGAGTTAATTACCTTCTATAACTCTACCTGACCCTGGTTAATGACATCAGTAGAGATCTTAAAGGAATCATGGACTTGAATTTGACTCAGGAGCCAGTGATGACGACCTATGGAAGCTCCCCTTGAATTAAACAGAAGGTTTTAATCACAAGTCCCCTTGGATTAAATAGAGAGCTTGCTTCCGTGTCTCTTGTTGACTCTGCTCTGACTAATTTCTCCTCATCTTTTTCATTAACCCTTCTCCCTTCATTAGCCCCTATCATTTTAGGCTTTCCAGGAGGTCAGTCCTAGGCTCACTTTCCTTCTTACTCTACACATCCTCCCTGGGACAATCTTGACTATGTCCATGACTTCAACCACCTGCAAAGACAAGGTCTCTCAAATCTCCACCCATGTCTAAATCTCTCTCCTGACTCACAGGTCTCTGAGAGATCTGTCCTTTGCTTACCTTTCTCTCTCTCTCTCTTTCTTTTTAGTATATTTTTAAGTTTTATTTTATTTTGCAATACGCCCTCCGTAATACTCATCACCAGGCTCACCCATCCCCCCACCACCCCTATCCACACCCGCAGTTTGTTTTTCAGAGTCCACAGTCTCTCATTGTTCGACTCCCCCTCCGGTTTCCCACAATTCACATTTCCTTTCCTTTCTTACCATAAACCAATGTTTCAAAGCTAATGTTGATGAAGGTGGTACAGTGGGCATGAGCAACGGCATTCTTTTACGTCAATTTGGTAAGGTAAATTGAGATTCTTCCAAATCCTTTGGAGGAAAATCTGGCATGTCTATCCAATTTTAAATGGGCATTTCCTTTAAAACAGAAATGCTACTTCAGAATTATCCTAAGGAAATCATCCTAAGGAAATAATTGGATATGTGAGTCAATATATATATAAAGTATTGCTATATTGTTTATAATATCAAAAAAGTGGGAACCTTTTCAATTATGGGATAAACATAACCATGAAATGGTCACATGCGTTCATTTATAGAGACATAAACAGTTATCTCTTCTAAGTTGTTAATAGGAAAAGGAAGGCTATAAAATATTATAAATGTTATGACCCAATTTTATAAAAAGTATGTTTATGTACATTTCATCATAAAAATTCTGAAAACAGAATGTTAATGGTTATCTCTGGGTGAATCTGATGGGGTTACTAGTGATTTTCTCTATAATTTATTGTATTTTTCTCATTGTTATTTATAACTTGCTATTTGAATATATATATATGTGTGTGTGTATATATATATATATATATATATATATATATACACCAGATATACCATAGATATATGGTAGGTATGTATTGCTTTAATAATTAAGAAAGGCCATATTTAAGCCATATTTAATAATATATTAAAGCCATATTGCTTTAATAATTAAGAAAAGCCATATTATTTTTATTTTGAAAAATAAGTGAGTTATTGCTTTAAAAAATATCCATGGATACTTGTGGGAAAATAATCCTTCCATGTATTAAAAATTGTTGAATGGAAGTCTATCTAGAACTCGGACTTTTCTCTCATGTGTTCTAGTTTATTTTACTCAACACATGTTTATTGAGTCCCTATGATGCGCCACCACTTTATCCAACTGCTTATTGATGATTTCTACCTGGATGTCTCACCTACTCCTGAAGTCGGTATGTCTAAAACTAAATGTACCCTCATATCGTTCTCCTCCTAATGTTCCCTGTATCAGTTATACAGGATCCCCACCAACCTAAGTGGGAAATCTGGAAGTCATCATGAGGCCTCCCCATACCTCACCCACCACATTTAGTCATGTACAAATCCTATAGCTTCACTATTCTTTTTTTTCAGCTTTCATTTTTTTAAATTTTATTTCTTCAGTGTTCCAAGGTTCATTGTTTATGCACCACACCCAGTGTTCCATGCGATGTGTGCCCTCCTTAATACCAATCTCTCTCCTCTTCTCCATTTCCTGTTCAACAGAACTGGTTAAGGTCCTAATCCTTGCCTGCTTGGATTTCTGCATTTGTCTCCTATACTCCTAGAGCATTCTACTCATAAAATCCTAAAAGCACAGTGCCATCCTTTTGCTTAGAAAATTCCTTCTTCTCCCTACTCTTCTTCTTCTTCCTACCTTGTCATCTTTCAAGGCTTGGGTCAAATGTCACCTTCTAACATTTCTGTTAGAATTGGCAGAACTTCCCCTTGTGCTCCTTCTTGGAAAACCCCAAATAGGTCTCCTAATAATGATAGTAACAGTTAACATTGACTGAACTTTCACTGTAGGTCAACCACCATTAAAAGTGCTTCATATATTTAACTCATTCGGTGCTTACAACAACCCGATAAGATGTATGCCTTTATTATCTACATTTAGTAAAGAAAACTAAAAGGTAAAGAAACTAAAGTTCAGAAAGTTTAATTAATTTGCTAAAGGCCAAACACCCATAAATGGCAGAACTAGGCTTGAATCCAATCTGGCTTGAGAGCCTACATCCTTACCTCTAGAGTGGTCATATACACATGTGTCCTTAACCCATACTTTATTATAGCATAACATCTTACTATATTTCTTTTTGCATCAATATTTGTGGCTCCATGCAAAGGCCACACAGACAACCTCAATAAAGCTGTGCTGAGCAATTGGTTAATTAACTAATCTTTCTGAGATGCGACAACTCAACCAAAGGGAATTAGCATCGTTTAAACATTTTTGTTGCTTATTTTGTTTATATCTAGATGAGCTCCGAGGTCCTTTTTATTGTTAGACTACAATAGCATTTTGCTCTCCCTTGCTTCTTGCTTAAAAGGCTAGATCCTGCCTCATGATAAAGAAAACATCTAGAGATGAGTCAACTGATCGAGCTCATGTGCACTGAGTGTCATGGAACTTGATCAAGAAATGGTGTAGATGATCTTTGTGGAAAATGCAATGCTCTTAGAAAAATGGCAAAAATTGGTTCTCAATTTATCTGAGAAGGACTGAGAAACCTCACTCAAGACATTATGTAAAATGGCATCTCTCTTTGTAAATATTTGGAAGAAAACTATAAAACGATTAAGTTGAACAACCACCATTTCAGAGTTCTGTAAGTACTAACTATGGTTTAATGGACCTCAGGAGTCAGGTTCACAACTGCCATTGAGGTGCCTTTTAAATCCTTCCTTTCTTGGAGTTGTTACCTCCTGAATGTAGGCCTGGCAGTTGCCTACTCATTGGTACTCTTTTTTTGTGCGTACTGCACAGAATGTTTCTGAAACAGAATCATCCCATGTGATGCCTCTTCCTCAAATTTCTGATGTCTACTCATTGTCCCAATGATAAAAGTTATAACCTGTTGCCATCCTGCCTCGGAGGCCCCTGACTCCACATCTTGCTTCTGCTAGTTACTAGTACACACATGAAAAGGGCTCCCATTCTCTAGATATTAGAGAATGTCATTTACTCTTCAATTGGTTTTCAAGATCCAACTAATTTCTCTATATCTTCAAGGAATTTCTTTTGTATAGTTAGGCATTTTCTCTACTATGTTCCCATAATGCTTTGTGTACTTGGACCTTAATTACCTGTTCACTTGATACGTTTGCCTCCTTAGAATATGACTTACTTGAGGTCAGGGCCAATCTTATTTTTTACTTTTGTCTTATAGGCTTGTAAACTAGTGCTTCTCAAACGTCAACGTGCACACAAATTACCTGAGATCTTGTAAAATACAGATTCTGACTCAGCAGGTCTTTCATGGGGCCAAGCCAGCATTTCTAACTAACTCCCTGAAGAATGCCAACATTTACTAGAATAAATAGAAGGGAGGTGTATTTTGGGAAGTTGTTTTTTTTTAATGAAGGAACCCAAAGGGAAAAAAAAAAAAGGTCAAAAATAAAACATATTGTCCAATTGTGTTCTGCTTTATTTTAAACTTTTAAAAAATAAATGATTAGGGGCGCCTGGGTGGCCCAGTGGGTTAAAGCCCCTGCCTTCAGCTCGGGTCATGATCCCAGGGTCCTGGGATCGAGCCCGAGTTGGGCTCTCTGCTCAGTGGGGAGCCTGCTTCCTCCTCTCTCTCTCTGCCTGCGTCTCTCCCTGCTTGTGATCTGTCTGTCAAATAAATAAATAAATAAATAAATAAATAAATAAATCTTTTAAATAAATAAATAAATGATTAGCATTTTCATTCATTCTATGTGTCAGTATATTTTAGAGCTTAACACTTCCTCACATATTATTAAATTATTTTCTCTTTAACATTTCCCCCTCTTAAAATTAAATTTAGGACTTGTTTCAACCAAGGCCAATACATAAATCTGTTATGACAATGGGACAAAATTTAAATCTTGAAATATAATTCATTTTTGAGAAAACATTTTTATAGATACTATCAGCGCTATTTTAATCACAGCCAGTATTGCATAGAATCACAGTACCTTGGGCTTAATTGTACCTTCAGAAGTTAATCCAGTGTTTACAGGGCATTCCCTCAGAATGTTCTTTATTATGTTTTGAACAAGTGAACAAGTGTTTTTTTTTTTTTTTTTTAAAGAGTTGAGTTAGACTTTAAAGATGGGTACTTTCTTTTCTTTAGTCACTTGCTTACCCTGTTAATATTTTTACAGGTATGCCACACAAAGCTATTACTTTACTACAATTTGGCTTATTTGTGTTCAACTTAGCATTTCCACATTCTTTTCCTCTAAAGTTAAGAAAGAAACAAAATAAAAAGCAAAGGAGGGGGGATAGAGAGGAAAAGACCAAGCAACAGACTCTCCTTTTTTTTTTTTTTTTAAGAATTTATTTATGTATTAGAGAGATGGAGAGAGATCACAAGTAGGCAGAGCAGCAGGCAGAGGGAGAGGGAGAAGGAGGCTCCCTGCTGAGCAGAAAGCCTGATGGGGGGCTCGATCCCAGGACCCTGGGATCATGACCTGAGCCGAAGGCAGCCGCTTAACTGACTGAGCCACTCAGGTGCCTCAGACTCTCCTTTTTTTTAAAAAAAGATTTTATTTATTTATTTGAGAGAGAGAGAGCGTGCACAGAGGTTTAGTGAGAGGGAGAAGCCAAATGCCCACTGAACACACAGCCCCATGTGTGAGGCTCAATCCCAGGACCCTGAGATGGTAACCTGAGCCAAAGGCAGACACTTAACCAATTGAACCACCCAGATATTCCCAAGCAACAGACTCTTAACTACAGAGATTCAACTGATCATCACCAGAGGGGAGGTATTTGGAGGGGAGGGGGTTAAACAGGTAATAGGAATTAAGGAGCACACTTGTCGTGATGAGCACCGGACGTATGGACGTGTTGAATCCCTATACTCTACACCTGAAACTAATATTACACTGTATGTTAACTAATCGGAATTTAAATAAAAAACTTAATAATTAATAAAAAAAATTTTTAAAAAGAGGGGAAAAAAGTAAAACAAGAGAAAAGATGCAATTCAGTACTATATACATGGAAAGGGTCTTTGGACCTTTCCCACCAACACTGAGTATTTAATTCACTGTCCACACCTCTACCTTGGAAACCAAATAAAAATGCACAGATGAGTCAGCTACATCCCCTAAAATTCAGATCGACTGTCAAGCACTGAATGGGTTAACAGCTGGTTATTTTGATGGCCACATTGACCAAACCAGTTTGCTCTGATGCAACTCTACGAGAATCACCAATCTCATCCAAGAAGAACAACAACAAAAGATTAACTCAAAATAACTCATCATCTGGCCGTCTCAGGTTTACTTTCATTGTTTGGCTTAAAAACATTGACAAACAGACTTTCTAAGTTTCATTGGAAAACCTGTATGACCGGGACCCACCAGGCTCTGAACCTCTGACTCAATGAATAATGTTATTATCTTCCCTGAAAGGTTTCACTTTCCTACTTACATGACAGAGTCTGCTTTCACTGCAATTTATGGTACTTTTAATTTCAAACATGTAAAACCTTTCATCTTCAGGAGACATGCGTTCTGTGTTTGTTTTAGGGTACCTCGGGGAGCAAAGCCAATGTGCACTGAAGATCCAGCTGGCAACAGAGAGGGGTGAATAAAGAGCTTCACTTGTCTGGCTGATTCATTTGGTCTCTTTTCATCTAATTTCTTAGGGACTCAATGTAGCTTGAAATAAAGTTTTATTTTAAATTGGTGTTCAGGGCAACCCAGCCAAGAAAGACTGCTTTGTTTTGTTTTGTTTTGTTTTTCAAATTTGTTCCTTTGTATACAGAGAAATTCAGGATCAGCTTTCCACCATTAACTGGGGTGTAAAAAGGTGATCAGTCACATTACCAGATTACTTTTCACCTCACTTTTTTTTTTAAAGAAATATATTTTTTAGATTTTATTTATTTATTTGATAGAGAGAAATCACAAGTGGGCAGAGAGGCAGATAGAGAGAGAGAGGGAAGCAGACTCCCTGCTGAGCAGAGAGCTGGATGTGGGCCTTGATCCCAGGACCCTGGGATCATGACCTGAGCCAAGGGCAGAGGCTCAACCCACTGAGCCACCCAGGAGCCCTTTTCACCTCACTTTAAAGTGGAAATCACAAACCAGTGATGCGTGGATTGGATCCATGTTTAGAAACCCGAGTTAGCTGACAACATCAGCAACTGGATAAGTGTCATGTAATCTGGATTTCTGGCTTCAGTGCCAAAGGTTGAGTTGCGTCCGCCCCTTTTTGCTGTTTGCATAGTTCCCACCTGATCAGTGGTATTCATTTATATGGGCTGCCTGGTGCCTAGAACATCTATTCTGAAGCTTTAGGTTGTGAAAATCTTTCTGATTCCACACAGCAACCCGGGGGTGAGGGATAGAAAATTAGAGTGTGCACCAAGTATGGGACATCTAATACTCACCCAGCCAATGTAAGGGCAGCAGAAGTGATGTTGTGGGGCTCCATGGGTCAGGAGGACACAGATGATGAGGGGAATTGTGGTCGGAAGTCCTCATTTGAGAAGATTTTTAAGGAGTAGTGAGGAACCTTCCTGCAAGCAAGAGGCTTATGGTCCCATCCCCAGGAAGGTTAGGAGGAATGAAGCAGAAACCCAATGCTACAAGTTGAAGCTCATGATGACCAAGACTTAGGACCTGGGGTCTGTTGGGAAAGCAGTGTGGCAGCTCCTTGGTAAACGCTGGAACAAGATATGCCAATTGGCCAATGCTAAGTTTCAGTGATGGTAGTCTGAGGCTGCAGTCTCCCTCTCTAATTCAAGATTTTGAGTCTGACTTCGAGGACCTGGAGACATAGATGCACGGCAATTATGGCAGGTGCTGGGTCTCTGGGATGGCTGAAAGGTGGGCAAAAACATCTTGATCTCATGCTTCAATTAGATCAAAGTAATTCATTATTTCCTACTTCAACTCTTCTGCTTAATTAGCAGAAAGTTAGGAAGCATATTATTCTAAAAAAGACTTAAGGTGAAAATCTCTGAACACATGTTATGGCAAGAATAAGAGACTATAAAGGATAACACCCTTATCCACTGATATCTGCTCAGCCTTATCCACTGATATCTGCCGGCTGAACTCACACTGAGCAACCACTTTTTATATCTAAGGAGGTATTAGGGTTTAAGCCCACAGTTCTTGCCCTAGCTTTCAACTTGGTCTTCTCCAGGAGAAAAATGGCCCTTTCCCTCTTGAAATCCTGATGGTTAATTAGCCAAGAAAGGGGTTACTGCTTAGGTAGAGGAAGAGATCAGAAGGGAGATGATAAATAGGCAGCTCTTGGCTGATAGACCTCCGGCCCCCTGCTCCTGAGAGGCATCCCTAATTGATTACAGCATTTTTTCTTGCTGAGCTGGGATGAGGCCTCAGAATCCCTCCCAATACCATGCCCCAGGAGCCAATCAATGAGGGTTGACACTGGAAATGAAATGCATCTGCCCTTCTTTGATTAGGTTTTTATTGCCAAGTGTGTTGTAGAGGAAGCCACTGAGTGAGGTAGAACATCCAAATCCAGGCTGACAGCAGGCAAATCACCAAACAGGGAGGTCTTTATCAGAATACATTTAAGGTATTAATTTTTGTTTATCTCTCTTTCCATCCATGTTTTCTATGTAGATAGACAAGTCCCTGTAATTCCTTGCCTATGGCATTATGGTGGGGCAAAATGTATAAGGAATAACAATGCCTCCTGTCCTTTGTAAAAGCTTAAACTAAATGAAAATATTCTTTGCTCTAGGTTCCAAAGAGAGGGGGGAGGAAGCCACTTAGGCTCATTCTGGTGATATTCCTGGAGGAATGTGTATGGAAGGAGAATATAGATAAACAAGCTGTATCAACCAGGGTCCCGGCAGGAGGGAGATGATGCCCTCAAATTTGGGTAAGGGAAGTCCCAAGGAAGAAGGACGCACCCCTCCTGTAGTAACAGCAGAGCTGTTCTCCCCACTTGGCCCAAAGGGATGAGGGGAGGTGATGGTTGTCCGAGCAGGAAGGAGAGGGTGGCATTGAGAGGCTGATCTAGATAGTGTCAGTGACCATTTGATGAAAGACAAACCAGCCTTAGGAAGCCATACAGGGAGGGAGACAGGAAGGAAAATACCCCTACCTCACCTCCCTTCTTCTCCTCTCTCTCTTGGCCCATCTTCTTGTGGCCAAAACCCATCAGAAACCAAAGGGCAAGGGAGACAATTGTTGCTCTTGTAAGTTCACAGGGAGCACGGTAGAAGAGGGTGGGGTGCAAATCAGGAAAGCAAATTAGAATGCGTCTGCCATTCCTCAAACCATTTCCTTTCAACGTTCACTCTTGCTTCAGCTGGGTGGGAAGAGTTTCTGTTGATCACAAAGGACAAGGGAAGCCCTACCATCTACCGTATTATTGAAGGATGCTATAAAATCAACTGTACTTCCAGCTAAAACCTAAAACATAAGCCGCTATCAGTATTCTACTATAAAATACTAGAGGAAAATGGGGCAACAGAATAAGTAACAAATATAGCTCCGATAGTCCCCAGTTTGGTAGTCCATTTTTGGTTGAATTTGGGAACCCTGCATTTGCTGCTTTCTACTCTCCTTTCCTCTACTCTTGCCAGCAATTCAGTGGGATGGAACTCTCCTCTTGTTGAGGTGACTCAAACCTTAATCTCTCTAGTATCTGAGCTCTTTATGTTTTTTTTTTTTTTCTTCTTGTTTTTGTTTCCACAGTATTCCAGTATGGAGATCTTTTGGGCAAGGGAGTTCCTTGATGAGAAGGAGCAGCTTAGTTTCCCTTGACAATAGGTACACCATGAATACCTGAAGATACAGTTCTGCTCTTCTCTGATTGCTGGTTCGGCATCATGAGAAGCTCAAGCGGCAGTAGGATCTTCACCCCACCAATCCCAAGGTCACAGAAACAAGAAGCAAAAGTTCTTCAAGTTACTTATTATATGTAAAAATGAGAGGGTTGCTCCCACTTCTTGATTCTCAGACCCATGCATTCTGGGGCGATGATGCCATATGTTGGCCATTCATATAAGACATATACCACATATACCATGTCCAGCCTTGTAGTAGTCTTCTAGTTCTTCTAGGAGTTCTTCTAGTTCTTCTAGTTAGCAATAAAACAGAGCCTGTACCAGGGCCTTCCTCTGTTCTATCAAGCGCACAGCTAGTGAAAGCTAGTGCACATAAGAAGACATTATATTCTGTATCCCATCACTGCATTTCTTTGCTTCTAAAATATGTGCTCTGGATGGACATGATGATGTATGGTAACCCATGGCAACGGGTCATTGATTATGTTAACCCACAAATGGCACTTGTAAAAAGGTGTTTGAGGAGTACCTGGTGAATAGAAACTTTCCAAAATATAGCATATGTGACCTCCAACATCCTCTCTCTTAGACATGGGCAGAGTAAGTTGCAATACCTTTTTTCTAAGATGGAAATTCCAACATTATATTGATCAATAGATTTCTCAAAACTTTAGCATCATGGCAGGCCCCTAAACTTTCTTAAAGTTTCTCTCTCATATTTTTTCATTTGTATGTCTCAGTGAGGTATCCAGAATGCTCGAAACCTTCTGCTTACTAGATCCAGTTAGCATCATCTGATCTGTATAATGAATCACCATGATGTTCTAAGAGCTTCAGAAGGAGCAAGATTCCTTTGGCTCATAGTAGATGAGAGAATGAGAGAATTTACACAGCTATGAGACAATGTAGTAAAGTTTTACACTACCGTGAAACAATACCGTAAAAGCAAATTGTTGTCCCTGCCATATAAATACAAACTCCTTTTGTCTAGAATGGAGGGATAAAGCATTTGTTGGGTCATTAACTACCTACCTTGCAGGAGGAGGTCTGTGAATCTGCTCCAGTAAAGGGCCGCATCTGAAATCATTTCTGTGATTGGCTTTATTACTTGGTTACCTTTATTACCTGAATAAGCTTGTAATAATCTGCTGCCATTTTCTAAAGTCCATCTTGCTTTTGCACCAGTAATACAGGCAAATCAAGAGATTTATGCTAAGATTCACCACTTCTATAAGTCTCAAGTCTTCAGTGGCTGTGCTAATCTCTGCATCTCTCCCAGGGATTAATTCCTGCTTTCAATTTGCTATCATGGCAGAAGAGGCAGATCCAGTGGTCTCCATTTGGTCCTTTGTTCTATAATGGTCCACATTCTACAGGTAAGAAAACCATAGACAATGTACCAATTACTAAGTGATCTGGTCCCACTATTCATTCTGAGACCTCAGTCCCATTAAAACCCTTGCTCTGAATAACTGACCATCATGCCAATCATGTGTCTGAGGATGGTCAAAAGTTCAGAACAAATTTCTTTTTTTTTTTTTTAAAGATTTTATTTATTTATTTGAGAAAGAGAGAGAGACAGAGTGAGCAGGGGTGGGAGTGGGTAGAGAGAGAGAGGGAGAAGCAGGCTCTCTTCTGAGCAGGGGATCCTAGGACCCAAGGATCATGACCTGAGCCAAAGGCAGATGCTTAACTGACTGAGCCACCCAACCACCCCTTGAACCAATTTCTAATAACCTCTGGAAGGTCTTTATATTTTCCCTTCCCAGTGTACATGGGTTCCTCTGGGAACTGGTAAAAAGCCATGAATCCATATCAAGAGGACTCATGTTAGGTTTCTTCCCACCAGATCTGAAAATTTTCCAACTATATAAATGTCAAGCATTATTATCTCTTTCATTTCTTGAGATTCCATAATCAATACACTATCATAGAATATCCCTGAGAATCAAAACACTCTGAGTCCAAGATAGTGTCACTGGTGAGTTATATGACATGTTTAAGGAATATATGGTGCCAATCATACATAAGACCTCCCAGAGGATTAAGAGTATAGAGTTTTCAATTTATTTTATAAAGCTAGACTAACCTTAATACTAAAGACCAAAAAGATCAGTATGATAAAGGAAAATTATAAGCCAATGTTATCATAGATATATTTGCAAAGTTCCTACACAAAGTATTGGTGACCAAATCCAGCAAAGTATAAATGGGTTAATGATATTTTAGGACTCAGTTGAATTTATCCTAAAAATATAAGTTTATTTTAAATTTGAAAAAAATGTAACTTACTGTAGCTGAATAAAAAAGAAAACCACATGATTATTTCACAAGATACAGAAAAAGTAATTTTTATAAAATTCTGAATTCATTCATGATAAAGGAAGAATAGAAATGCAAAAATAAAAATAAAAAAATTGAGCTAAATGGCTTATCATACTGAACTTAGTAAGGAATGTGTGATCCTTTCAATGGTTTGTGTTGGGTCAGCTGGATATCTGTATTTAAAAAATGAACTTTGACTGCTACCTTTCACCATGCAGAAAAATTCTTTTGAGCTGAAGCATAGGTTGTATCCTAATGCAATTAAACTTGTAAAAGTGAACAGAGGAAAATACTTTCATTATATAGGGATAAGCAATGATTTTTTAAACAAGGTACCAAGTGCACTCATCATAAAAGAAGAGGTTGATAAACTAGATTTTATTTAAAAGGGACACTATGAATAGAGTCAAATAACAGTTCTCAAGACAGGAAAGTTATAAGGCAGAAATCTAAAATATCCAGAATATGTTTCTAAAAACTCCTAAAAATCAATTATAAACAAATAGACTAAAAAAATGGGTAAAGGGCTTGCACAACAATTTACAAAATAGGATATCCAAATATTCCCCCAATACATACATATACATATATATATATATAGAGAGAGAGAGAGAGAGAGAGACTCTCTATATCATTAGTGATTAAATAAAATGGAAATTGAAACCACAATGTGGTTAGGTCAGGACCTAAATAGGCATTTTGCCAAAGAAGATACCCAGATGGCCAACAGACACATGAAAAGATGCTCATCATCAAGGCAATGTGGATCATAACCACAAAGAGATACCACCTCACACCTGTCAGAATGGCTAATATCAAAAACACAAGAAATAAATTGGTGAAGCTCTGGAGAAGGTACACAGTTGGCAGGAATATAAATTGGTACAGCCACTACAGAAAACTATGGAGATTTCTCAAAAATTAAAAATAGAAATAACATATGATCTGATAATTCCACTGCTAGGTGTTTACCCAAAGAAAGTGAAAACACTAATTTGAAAAGATACATATATGTATACCCCATGTTTATTGTGTTATTATTTACAATAACCAAGATATGGAAACAACCTAAGTGTCCATAGATAGATGAAAAAGAAGATGTGACATATGTGTATTACACACACACACACACACACACAGAATGGAATGTTACTCAGTCATTAAAAAAAGAAAGAGATCTTGCCATTTGTGACAACACAGATAAACCCAAAGGGTAATAAGTTAAATGAAATAAGTCAGAGAAAGACAAATTCCATATAATTTTTACTTACATGTGGAATCTGAAAAAGCAAACAGACAAAAAAAAAAAAAAAAAGCAGAAATAGACCCTGGGTGGCTCAGTGGGTTAAAGCCAAAGAATCTGTCTTTGGCTCAGGTCATGATCCCAGGGTCCTGGGATCGAGCCCCACATCGGGCTTTCTGTTTAGCAGGGAGCCTGCTTCCTCCTCTCTCTCTCTGCTTGCCTCTGCCTACTTGTGATCTCTGTCTGTCAAATAAACAAATAAAATCTTAAAAAAAAAGAAAAGAAAAGAAAAGAAAAGAAATAGACCTGTGAATACAGAGAACAAACTGGTGGTTTCCAGGGGGAAGGGAATGGGGAGGGGACAGGTGAAATAAGGAGGGAGATTAAGAGGTACAGACTTTCAGTTATAAAATAAATAAGTCACACAGATGAAAGGCACAACATAGGGGAAAATACATATATACATGTGTACATACACATACATGCCACAATGTGATACTGCCACACACCTTCCAGAAAGGCTAATATTAACTGCATGATGTCACTTATATGTGGGATCTAAAAAACAAAATGAACAGATAGAGTAAAACAGAAACAGATTCAGATACAGAGAGCATTCCAGTGGTTGCCAAAGGGAAGGGAGATGGGGTGACAGATTAAAGCAGAAAAGGGGATTTAAGGTACCAAGTTCCAATTTGTAAGTCACAGGACATAATGCATAGCCCAGGGAAAATAATTAATAATATTGTAACAACTTTACATGGTGACAGACGGGAGCTACATTTACTGGGGTGAAACTTTGTAATGTATATAAATGTTGAATCACTATGTTGCACTCCTGAAACTAATATAATATTGTTTGTCAACTACACTTAAGTTTTAAAAAGCTGATGATACCTAGTTTGGCAAGGATACAGAACACTGGAAACTCTCATACTATAAGTTGGAATGTTCAATTGCTACAGTCACTTTATAGAACTGTTTCTCAGCACTTCACAAACTAAACACTTCTATACCCTATGACCCAGCAGCCCTATTTTTGAGTATATATTAACAGAAATGAGTGCTTCTGTTCACCGAAGGACATATTCAAAAACGATCAGCTAGAGAAGCTGAATTCATAATTATGTAAAATTGCAAACACACTATCCCTCAAAATTATAAGGGAGAACAATTTGTATTACATTCATACAATGCAATTACACACAGCAATGGGAAAAAAAGAATACAAACTACTTACACATACAATAACACAGATGAATCCATAATGTTGAATGAACTAAGTTAGACACGAAGGTTCACGTGGCCCAATCTATGTGAGAGAAGTCAGGAAAGTGGGGCAGGATCCTGAGGAGGAGAGGGTTGTGACAGAGCCTCATCTGTACCTATAAAATGATACAGAATAGAAATATTTTGTATCTTTGGATGTCTCGTGGTTACATGGGCATACGTTCCATTTAAAAGTTCATCACACTCTGCACATAAGATTTGTTAACTGTGGGGCGCCTGGGTGGCTCAGTGGGTTAAGCCTCTGCCTTCAGCTCAGGTCATGATCTCAGGGTCCTCGGATCGAGCCCCACATCGGGCTCTCTGCTAGGTGGGGGAGCTTGCTTCCTCCTCTCTCTCTATCTGCCTGCCTCTCTGCCTACTTGCGATCTCTCTCTGTCAAATAAAAATCTTTAAAAAAAAATTGTAAAAAGATTTGTTAACTGTACTATAAATTTAATTGCAAACTTTTCTGAAGTTATAACTCAATTTTGAAAATGATTTTTGAATGTAGACACAGAGGCTGGGTGGGAGATGTGGTAATAGGAAACTTAGTAGGACCCACAGACACCAACACAGGCAAACATGTCTCAGTACTGCAATTCACTTGCCCAGCCGTTCTGCTCCTGTTAATTCTATGTGGCTAACAGAAAAATAGTAAGCGAGACTCCCCCTTTGCTTCTTTTTGTTGTTGTTACTCACACAGTAAGTGGTAAAATCAACATCTGAACCCACCCAGTCTGACTCCAAGATCTGCCCAGGAACACACATAAAGACTGTTTCTCAGACCACTGCATAATGAGGTTGTATCAGTGTATTATTTATAATTTTCTGACTATATGGCTGACTTTATTAATTCCTAGTAAATACTACAGAGTATGATTCATTTGTTTGAGTTTTCTTTATAAAGCTCTAAGCTCATGGAACCACTTTAAGTGTTAGTAAAAATAAAATGAAATAAAATAAAGTCACTTGAATTTTGAGACCTGGTCTGACACTTGCAATCATGTGACCCAAATTGGGCAGACAAAATAACCTGATGGGTTTTTTTTTTTCTTTTTTAAAGATTTATTTGACAAAGAGAGAGAGGCTGCACAAGCAGGGGGAGTGGGAGAGGGAGAAACAGGCTCCCTATTGAGCAGGGAACCTGATGTGGGGCTCGATCCCAAGACCCTGGGATCATGACCTGAGCCGAAGGCAGAGGCTGAACAAACTGAGCCACCCAGGCGCCCCAACCCTTTCTTTCTTTTTTGGAGAAGCATACAGTCTTGTGCCAAGAGGTAAAATGATAACCACTCTCCATAAAAGTAAAGTTCTCTGAGCTACTACCTGTTTAAAATACTGTAATTCTGAAATATTTGTCTCCCCTGGAAAGGACAGTTCTCTCTCTCTCTCTCTCTCAACTACCAGTGCAATGTTCCCAAGAGTTCTTTCCTGAACTGAGAAAAGAAATAACAAAACTTCAATTCACAAGTAGCCTGTTGTGCAAATTTCCAAAGACCAAATGCGTCCTCATTCGGGTAAAAACTCAGAGTGACCCTCTTCCCCTCGGACCAGGTTCTCTCCAAGTTTAAGTGCTCTGGGCCAATGGTACCATCTGGTGCCTGGAGCTAGAAACTGTTCTCATCTGTGTATTTTCTATACCACACTCCTTCTCCCTCTCCACTAATAGAGTGCCCAGATGAGGGTGCACTTGCTAACTTTGTCTTTCCTGATCTGAAACGGTACCAATTCAGCTAATCACAATTCCAGCCACTCTTTCTTTATAGTCCTGGGTCTCAGGAAGGCGTTAGCAGATACCAGTCGAACAATACACCCTATTCCTGCCCTTACCTGCTCTTTTTCTTCCAAGTTTTATGTGACTTTCTAAAAAGGTTCCATCTAAACCTTAAAGTCAGGGAGACTGAGGATTGGAGAAGTTCATAAACTTTCTTACTGTCACAGAGAAGTAGAAACTGCGCTGAAACTGTAGTATGGATTGTTCAAAACTGCTTGGAGGGAAAACTTGGAGGATTTGGGGCAAATAGAAAGTGAGGATAATCCATGTTTTTTTTAATTTTCAATCATCTGAACTTTCCTGGAGAATGTGGTAATGTCTTCAAAGAGCAAGTAAGTAAAGGTACTTCTGTTTTATCAGTGTGTATTAGAGGGTTTCCTAATGTGTGGGTTTATTTGATCTGTCCACCATCTCTTTTTCCCTTTTAATGTTTCTGTGTTGGGCCTTCTCTGTTGACCTGAGAAGCAGATGGTCTCTGTCAGACCTTTGAATTTTCCCCAGAAGCATGATCCACATTCCAATTGCTTTTCTCTATAGGCCAGAAAAATATGCCATCATCTTTAGGCTTAAAAATGATATGCCAGATGGATGTTTGAGCAGAAATGCTATATAGATACCTAATTATTACATAAATGGCACACAAGATACAGAGTCAACAGAATTTAAATCTACTGTGATTTTGGTAAATTTATCAATTTAAGAGGATTAGCTGGTTACTTTGTCTGCAAGCTTCTTTTTTTTTTTTTTTTGTCATTTGATCATGACTGGTGAGTTTAAGGAAAATGAATTTTGGATCGCTTAAATTTGGGGCACAAATTAAGCATCAAAGAGAATAATGACCTCAGTGGATTAAAATATATCAAATATGTAAGAATTCATAAAAATACTACCTTAATTGGTCACCTCTGGATGTTGCTAGGATACCAAGTTACTGTTGTAAAAACCAGCAAATAGAAGTAAGAAATCAAGTATTTATCTTGCCTTCTTACACAGATTATATCTCAGGGTAACCAAATAGTTGGTAAGAGAATATTCTTTCTCTCTGTTTGGTAAACAAATATTCTTTACAGGTAAATTCCAGCTAAGAAATGCAGAGAACAAATAAAGAAGTATTCACTATTTTGTAACTCATAATAATACAGTGTTTGTAAACACTCATTGGAAAGGTTGGTAGTTAGTTCTATAGTGGATGGATTGGGCTGGTAAAACCAGACCCAGACATCATGGGCCCCATGATGTCAGGTGGTGAGAAGAACATATCCCCAGCTTTGAGGAGGTTTTGCAACAAAGAAGGCAAACCTGAATTTATTCAAGCTTCTAAATCTAACCACTGGTTTACAGGAATGATTAAGGATTAGCATTACTTAAAACCACAAAGATGCAATTAGTCAAAATCATAATGGAGAATCTCTTAAAAATCAATGATCTGATTTCTTCAACAAATATGTGGCATTAGAAAGAGAGGAAGAGCTTTAAACGGAATGTACCAAGCTCATGTAATGTATGCAATATGGGGTCTGATTAGTAAGACTAAGCTTATTGAGACTCTAGTAGATAGTATTCAGCATTTATAATACATTTTTATATATAATAATATAGTCATCATACTTATAAAAGAAAGAAACAAAGTCTTTGTTAGTTATACACTGGAAAATATGAGTGAAGCTGGATGCCTGGGATTTTCCTGATAACATTCCCCGTCTTGGTCCAGGTCCCCAGAAACAGACTCGATGCTAGGATTTGTATGCAAGCAACACAGTATGGAGTGTTCCCAGGAGAGACTGATAGTGAGAGGGCCAGGAAATCAAGGCAGGAGGGAGAAGTCACGAACAGCATGATTTCAGGCAAAGTCTCATGAAGAGTAGCTTCAGCTTCAAATTTGTCATGTAAGTTATGCCTCAGAGCTGCTTTGCCCTAAACCAGGGAGTTGAGCTCTCACTTCCCACTGATTCATCAACTTGCTAAAGATCACTCCAGAAGGTGTAACCCCCATGTACTTCCTGGGCAAAGCACCTCCAGAACCCACAGAGGGGCCTTGGAAAAGGAATCCTAGATGCAGGTCTTTGGAGGAAAAAACTGAAACTTAGAGAGGGGAACAGGGAAATTGGTAAAGGGATCTGAGAGCATCTTGGTGGAGAATAAACTGTGCCCACTAAGCATGCCCCAGTAGCGAGAGGAAAGAATGTGTGTGATAGAGGAAGAACAAAATGCACACAGTATTACAAAGTATTGAAACTAGGGGTGTATGCTAAGAAACTTCCATAAAAAAACTGGAAAAGGAAGCAATCATGACGATCTCACCTGGCAGATACACTGTGTGATATAAGTAATTCTAATCTAAACAAAAGATTCATTTGATCAGAAAGTTTATTTCTAATTCAACTGTTGAGAACTTGGAAATGACCAACCTTGAGAAACAATGTCATATGTTGGTGTGTTTCTAAGATAACCTCCCAAAACACTTCAGCTCATAAAAGGGAGGAATACCATGTGCTCACAATAAAATAGGAGAAAATAGCACAGAGGTAACACAAGTAATTAAATCACAGGGCACTTCTGAGAAATAGGTTGGTTTGCCTTGTCTTTGATGTTCTAGGGAAAGCAGCTGTTCTTAGAACTTCTTTGCTTTTAGTTTATAGTCCGCGGAAGGGCCACTTTACAGCTTAACCACTGGGTGAGAGTTTGTTGGAGGTATGTGTCTGGGAAGAATGCTTGCTTCTTAATGATCAAGGGGTCTCTGTGGCTGCTGGTGTTCCAGATGGTATCGCACTCAGTGCTCAGAGAACAGGCTTCCCAACACAAAGTGTTCCTTTTTTGTTGTGTTTTTTCCCTGATCGAGGTGAGAGTTTCAGTTCGAGAGGAAAGTAGAAGGGGGAGGCTCCCACAAAATGAAGTTGTTTATTCCAAACTACTGTAGCACCCAAGCATGAAGGTTTGATTAGGTTATTTTTCACGCAACCAGGTCTGTTATGAGTTCGTCTTTGATCTACCATGCAAAGTGCATTTCAGATCTCCCCACAAAGGGGAGATCGCTTTACCAGGTGTTTCTCCGGCCTCCAGGTCTATTGACTTCTTTGTCCTGTAGATTTTCGCATTACATCATACCACAAGGGAAGTATGCATTACCAGGGTGCCCTGGGTGCACGGTCCACTCCAACCAAGATTTCCAAACATTGTGCAAGCTAGCTCAACTTTTCCTTGACCTGGAAGCCCGTTTCATGAATGCACTTAGGATTCACATCATTGTTATTAGCTAACTTTATGACTATTTCTCATCTGCACAGTACAAAATACTCTATCGTGCGCATTATTTAATTTGGTGCTCCAACTAACCCTCAGTCCCCTTAATATTTGAGGTTCAGAATGATGAGGTAACCTCAGAGTCACAATGCTGCTAAGAAGGAAAGCCAGGATATACACAAAGTCTGTCTGACTCTGTCCACATTCTTTTCTTTTTTCCTTTGCCATAAGAAGAGCTGGGGAGATGTGTCATGGCCCCTGTGTCCTTCCTCCAGTCATTTTCCAGATTTCCTTTGGAAAAGCTGTCACTCTTCTACCAAGAACCAGGAAAATGTTCTTTCCATCAAAAGAAACAATACATATAACAAGTAATAAAAAAAATAGTGGCTATCTTGCTTACTGTGTGTTAGGCACTCATATACTTCTCCAGGCACAGTCTTATGAAGTTATGTACTATTACTGTCTCTATTTTTTGTAGATAAGCACTGAAGCCAAGGAGTTAAATTATTGGCTCAAAATCACATAGGTAAATAGATGGCAGAGTTAACTCTGACTCTAGGGCCTTAACCAGTATGCAATCAGCTTCCCAAGGACTGAGGGCTGAGCCTACTGGCAAGTCAACAGCATTCCTGGTGGCCCCATCACTGAGTCCACACAGAAACTAGTCCAGGCAATACTTTCGTGTCAGAGCATATTTTCCAAAACTAGTGGCAAGAGTACTACCCGTCATCTGTGTTCTGCTTAAAATAGGACCTTGGCACTCTTCCTTGAGTGGGGGGGGGGGGGTCTCTCTTCTCCCACCTTGGATCCAGGCAGACCTTTGCAGCTGCCCCCATGAATGGCCTGAGACAAGTGAGACCATGTGACTTTCAAGGCTGAGTTGTCAGATTCCTATGACTTCGGTTTCTTCACCTAGAATGCTTGCTCTTCTAGCCTCCCGGCATGCCGTAAGAAAGCACAAACAGGCCCCAGAGAAGTCCGTGGAGAAGGAACCAAACTCCCCTGGTTCAAGGTCCTGGCTGAGCTCCCAGTCTATGGGCAGCACCAGTTTTCAGGCATGAATGTATGAGCGCCACCTTGACAGTGACCCTTCTAGCCTCCAGTGAAGCAGTCCCCTAGCACAGCAGACACGGCATGGAATAGAGATGGGCTATTCCCGCCCTGCCCTCCTCAAAATGAAGAGTTGTGAGCAAAATAAATGATTATTGTTTTTTTCATCCCTTAATCTTGGGGTGTTATTTTGTAGTAGTAAGTTATGTAGCAGCTTTAAAAGCATTGTCGTCTGAGCATTAGACTGGGTGCCTTGTAGTGGTGTTGGAGACGTTAGTCGGGAGTGGGCAAAGGAGTTAATATTTATATGTCAGACACCCCCCAGGCACTGCCATCTACCTTATCTGCTGTTTCCTAAATTAATCCCATGAAGAATGAACTGTTATTTCTGATTTGCTGGGGAGGGAGCTGGAAGCTGGAGAGGCCAGTTCCTTGCCCATTTGACGCTCCCGACACCAGGAGACATGTGGGGGATTGGGACTTAACTGAAAGTCTTCCTTAACCCAAGCATGTGTCTTTTCACTAATATCTTATTTCTACATTGACATGAATCTGGATCCACTAAAAGATAGCTAACAGTGGTGACTTAAAAAAAAAAGAAAAAGAAAAAGAAAAAGCCCTGTATTGAAGAGGTTAATGAAAAACTCAAGCTTCCCTCACGTCTAGGATAGTACAGTGGACTGCTGCATCCAGCAGACCAAAGCCTGTGGTTCCCAATACCAGGGATGATGACAACATGGTGAGGAGAAGCTGGCACTGACTGAGTCCATATCAAAAGTGTGAATACTTGGGGCGCCTGGGTGGCTCCGTCCATTTAGTGTCTGACTCTTTGGTTTCAGCTCAAGTCATGATCTCAGGGTTCTTAGGATCGTGTTGGGCTCTGTGTTCAGCGGGGAGTCTGCTTCTCTCCCTTTCTCTGTCCCCTTCCCCCCTTGTCCCTCCCCCATCTATGCACGCTTTCTCTCTCTGTCTCTCTCTCAAATAAATCAATAAACCTTAAAAAAAATTCTTTATAACAAAGTGTGAACACTCTGTAAAACAATGAGCCAGGTTCTACCATGTCCGGTGCTTCATGCCTATGGCTGCACCAGCCACCTGTGATGGAGGAAAGCCCCACACCAGGTGAGGACACGGAGACTCACACAGGCCAAATAACTATCTGAACGCCAACAGTGAGGGACTGACTGTAGAGCCCACCTCATTGCGCAACCTGAAAGAAGGAGCCTAGGAAAATGTAGGTGCATTCCTGATGCAACGCATTCCCTCGCCTGACAGTGAGTGGAGAAGGTGGGGAGCACAGTGGATGGATAAACTCACCCATCAGTGGCTGGATATCAGGTGGATTCTAACTAGGGGCAGGGGGGTGGCTGCACCAGGGTACCTCAGAAGGCCATGGGCTGCTACAGGGAGCTTATGGGTATGACAGGGGGGTGATGTTCCCACCAGCGAGGCCCCATTCTGCCAGATATTTGGCAGCTGGTGCAGTGCAGAGAGCACTTCTTAGCCCTCTGATGCTTGAAAATGCCAGGGCTTAAGACCCCCTTTGCGGTTGGAAAAAGTGGGAGATGCTGAAGTGCAATGTTTGATTCTACTTTTAGATACACTCTACACTCCTACTCTTATTAAAATCTCTCTGTCATCCCTGGGCATCTCTGCTCTTTTCTGTAGACTCTTTCAAAGGGGTCAGCCAGCCCCAAAGGACGGCTCCCCCTCATCCCAAAGTAAAGTGTGGACCCAGTAACTGGACAGCTGTGGGCCTAGGCTCCCCTGGGAAAGTCTTAGCTCAGCTTGTGATTTCCCCAACAACAAATATTTCAGAAGAAAATTGAAGGTAAGGGAGGGGTGGTTGTGAAGACGATTTCCCCCTAACCTGATGGTAAGGGACCATTTGTGGAGAAAAACACGTTTTAAAAATAGAGTCACCTGTTCCCACTGTTTATTACAATTCTGAGGCAAAGGATATCTGCTTGGATTTTTAAAAGGGAGGGAGGAGGGAACAAAACCTTTGTTGCCATAGGAATAAGAATTCTCTTCCGATCAGAGGAGGAGGAATTCAAGTGAGAAATTGGAATCAGGAGAAGGTGAACTGTTCTAAAGGAACACTCATCCATTGTCCTGTAAAAATCTACAGCCAGACAGGAGACGTAAGAGCGGAAGGACGCGTGGAGTGCAGAATTCTGAATTTCTGCATTTTTATCACTTGTGTTTTCGGTAACCACTGGGAATCTGTGGTTGATGTAGTTTAGAGACTAACTTTGGTATAATTTAAAATCAATATTTTTTTTAAGATTTTTATTTATTTGATAGAGAGAGATCACAAGTAGACAGAGAGGCAGGCAGAGAGAGAGGAGGAAGCAGGCTTCCTGCTGAGCAGAGAGCCCGATGCAGGGCTTGATCCCAGGACCCCGGGATCATGACCTGAGCCGAAGGCAGAGGCTTAACCCACTGAGCCACCCAGGTGCCCCTAAAATCAATATTAAAATGACTTTTCATCAGTATCCCTTGTGTTGCAAAATGATGGAGGCCCAGACAGACACTTGAAAGCTTCAGGGGAGGTCTGTAGCTTTTGAGAGACCAGGAATAAAGACGCAGGAGTACTTATTTCTTTGGAAGAGTGGGTAACAAATATTCGATTCTGAGATCTAGAGGTGGACAAGTCTAGAGCTGAATGCTGGCTCCATGACAAATCTTCTAAAGTGGCCTCAGGCCCCTTCCTTCTTTCAACTCTGAGCAAAATGCAGACAGCAGTACCTGCTCCACACTTAAGTAACAGTGTATTCAAAAACATGAAGCATGAGGCCCCTGGGTGGCTCAGTCGGTTGGGTGTCTGCCTTTGGCTCGGGTCATGATCCCGGTGTCCTGGGATCGAGCCCCGCATCGGGCTCCCTGCTCAGCGGGAAGCCCGCTTCTTCCTCTCCCAGTACCCCTGCTTGTGTTCCCTCTCTCGCTTTGTCTCTCTCTGTCAAATAAATAAATAAAATCCTTAAAAGAAATAAAAAGAAAAACTTGAAGTGATGCCTGGCACATAATGGGAGATCACTGACTGGCAGTTTTTATGGCTGCAATAATTCGGTCCAGTTGACTGGGCTTCTCACTTCTTCAAATCAATTCCAGCTACGTATTTGGGAATCAGATCTCCCGGATGTGGATTACCTGATATTTCAGGTAAGATTAGGTTTGATGGCATGCGACAGATACCCAAAATAATAGTAGTTTGAAACAAGCCAGAAATTTATTTTTTCTCTTATGTAGAGTAAGACCTAGCATCCGCTGTGCAGAGCTGGTGCTGGCCTCAAGGACCCAAGCTTCCTGGCATCAGACGTTCTGTTTGTAAGACAGGTGGGAACACAGGAGCTATGGGGAGCGAACAGTCTGTGGTATGTGTAGATTCTCTGTCCTTCTTCCTCCTTAGCCCTCATGACGGGATCTCCGGCCGTATCATCTCTCCCAATGGAAGGAAAAGGGAGAAACATCCAGACTGAGCACTTGAAATAGAACACTTTTCCTATTCTAATTTGAGTGTGCATTCCAACAGAAAGAATTCATCAGGATTGCACCGAGTACATTAAATGTTGCCAATACCGATAGCATTGACATATTATTAGATATCATATTATATAGAATATTGTTTTCCATGGCACAGTATTCTAAAATTAGTCAAGCAGTGGGGGGCAGGAGGGCCACCTGTTCCTGGCCTGGCCTCGGGACCAGAATCCTTTCCCACGGTAGTTCCACACTTATGACAGTATTAAGGCACAGGGGGTGATAAGCTAGCTATCTCACCAAGTGCGCCGCGTGGCCTCAGGCCCAGATGGCTCTAGCTAGGCTGCTGTGATTTGGTCCGGGGTCACTTGGAGAGAAAAGCTGACAGGTCGTGGTTTCGCGGGGATCACCCTACTGGAGGGGCTAGGGCAGCAGGTCAAGGGGGCATGGTTTATAACCTTGACTTGCTGCCTTTTGGTTTGGGGGAAGTACAGAATTTTGTATTTATGCCATTAACACAGCTAAAACCACACTTCAGATAATCATGGCAAACCTCTTATAGCCTGAAAAATGTTGAAAGCACTCATCCTATTTTTGTTTGTTTTTTAAAATTAAATCTTGCACGTACTGTCTCTCTCTGTACACACACACACATATGTATGTATACAGGATTGTATAAGGCATATTTATATAATGTATTAGGTATATATATAAGGATATATATATCTTATATTAATGTAAGATTTTATGTATATCCTATATCTATAGATCTATAGAGATAGATCTCTAGATAGATATAGATCTATAGAGATAGATCTCTATCCATAGAGATAGATCTATATATACCTTATATATATACCTTATATATATATATAGGATATGCATAAAAATCTTACATTAATATTATATATATATATCCTTATATCTATACCTATATATATATATATATATAAAAGATATACATAAAATCTTACATTAATATAAGATTTTATTTGGGGGCACCTGGGTGGCTCAGTGTGTTAAGCCTCTGCCTTCAGCTCAGGTCATGATCTAAGGGTCCTGGGATCGAGTCCCGCATCAGGCTCTCTGCTCAGCAGGGAACCTGCTTCCCCTTCTCTCTCTGCCTGCCTCTCTGCCTACCTGTGATCTCTGTCTGTCAAATAAATAAACAAAATCTTTTAAAAAATAAAAATAATAAAAAATTTTTAAATATAAGATTTTATTTATAGGATATTGATTTATAAAATCATATATTCAATATTTTCCTTTCTTATTTGAAGTTTTCCTTCTCCATAAGAACAGAGAAAGATTGAGGCTAATTTTTCCATAAAGTCTTTTCCAGCAATGACAGTCTCTGAAGGCATGTAGCTACATAAACTCAAGAATGCGCTGACAGTCCTCAGTCCTCTTGACTGCTAGTCCATGAGTGTGGTCACTCCACTTATTGCATCACTTGAAAAAAGTACAGCAGCTTAAGTCATGTAGTCTGAATGTATAAGGAACTACCAAGGTCAACCAAGGATAGAGGCTACTTTATACAGTAATACTGTTCTGCTTCTTCTTTCTCATGAAGCGAGAACCAGGAAGGTTTTCTACATTGGTAAGACTGGTTTTTGCAGTAAGAACCAACCAATTACTTAATTGATGGTTGGAAGTGAGAAGAAAGAACTAGGATTTTAGGATCACTTAGTAAATTTTAACTATTTTTACCCTGTGAAATGAGTATTGTTTGTTATCTCTTCCTTGAAGGTAAAGAAATGAGGTTCAACAAAGGAATGTTCCCAGGGTCACATCACTGGTGAGATGAGACACCACTATTTGAACCTAGCTGTTTGCCTCCAAGGCCTGGCCCATTTCTTCCCTTAAAAAAAAAAAAATGCTACCTAAGCACTCCATAAGAATAAATAAAACATGGTCATAGAATAAATTCAAAAAGCAAGCACAAGGAAAAAGGCAGAATATAATATTTTATTTATAGTATAGACATAATTATGTGAAAATGCAGCAAAAAGAGTGGAGGTGAACCATTCTCAGAAATTCTGAGAGCAAGTTGTTAAACTGTTGTTAGCTTGACATTGCCATAATGGGTGTATTTACACCATGGGTATTGGCAAAGACTATAAATCATGGCTTTATTTTTTCTTTCTCCAGAAAGCCAGTTTACAAATATAGTACTCACTGGTCATGCCTTCCATGCTTTATGCATTGTGTTTGCATTAAACCACTTCTTTCTTTTCTTTTCTTTTTCTTTCTTTCTTTTTTTTTTTTTTTTTTTTTGAGAGAAAGAGATAGCACAAGTGGGGCAGTGGTGGGGAGAGAGAGGGAGAAAGAGAATCTTAAGCAGGCTCCATGCCCAGCACAGAGCCCAATGTGTGGCTCAATCTCACGACCCTGAGATAATGACCTGACCTGAAATCAAGATTTGGGCACTTAACCTACTGAGCCACTCAGGTGCCCCTACATTAAATCCTTTTTATAGTGGCATAAATTAGCTAGTGAAGAAGAAGAAATACTATGGCAGGGTTAACTAAAGAATGGAATGAACTAAATCCAACCAGTAGTGTCCAGAAAACCTATAGATGATCCAGACATGGTTTTCCCTCAGCCCTTCTAAGGTCTTTGAACTCCGAATTTCCTGTGGGTTCAAAGGAAAGGTTAAGTTCTAAATATTTTCTCTGGGTGCAGGGCCATTCATAGCGTCTACCTTGCTCACTGGAGAGGGTGTGTGTGCACAGCTCAAATAAGGAAAACCAGCTGTGTGTGCTGGGCTGTGGATCACACAGCACAATAGTCTTGTTGGAAATTGATGCATCCTTTTGTCACACATGGTCTTCTAGGACCTTGTGGGGCTTAGAATTTCTTCCTTTCTTTCCTTTCCTCTTTCTTTCTTTCCTTCTTCCTTCCTTCCTCTCTCTCTCTCTCTCTTTCATTCTTTCTTTCTTTCTACATTCTGTAAACCTAACTCCAATGAGGGGGAAAGTGCTTAACTTAGGAAGATCTGTAAGGAAACATTGACCTCTTCAGCCTGTGCATAGAAGATGCACAGAAAAAGAAGTTGAATCCCTCTGTTCGAGCACTGAAGAGGCATACAAAGGGCACCCCTCCAACACATACATACATGGTCATGTCTGGCAGGTGCACCCTTCATGTACTATTAGGCAATGAAAAGGGAGCTGCATTCAACAGAGAGCTTCAGCCACCTGCCACAGTCTTGACATCAATATTCTTATGCGTAATGTCAAAGTATGGTTATGGCTTTGGTTGGGGGCAGGAAGCCAAGGCTGTAATAGGACACCTAGTGCAATTGTGGAGTAATATGAAAAGAAGGAGACCAGATAGAACAGGCAGCCTTCAATCCAAAGTCCAGAAGAGCACACGGACTTTTTTTAGTCTGTTGCCCGTCTGGTATGCTGAGTCACGGCCCTAACTTCTGTCGCTGGAAAGGTTGCTTGTATCAAATTATCCTGCACCCAGGGAGACAGAGCAGCCCCATTTGTCCCAGTAGCCTTGCCCCTGTTGAGTCACTGAAACGCAAGACTGAAAAGACCTGTTATTTCCTCTGTCTGTCCTCTGGAGACTGATGTAAACTCGATTATGATATGCATTGCCTCTGTTTCTTCTTCCATCTGGTTCTGATTAAAATAGTTGAGAGACTATCCATGGCCTAATTTGGAATCTGCAGAGCATAAGAATGATGGTGGGTGTCAAATGAAATTAACCAGAGGTTACTGAATAACTACACTCGGTTAGGCACTTTGATGAAAAACTTTTTTAATCGAAATTCTTCTTTGCATTCTTTTCTTAGCAGTTCCACTTCCTTGGCTAATTCATTTTTCTCCAGGAAAGGGTAACTCATTGATTTGGGTAAATAAAAATTAAAAAATGTATGTAATAGTCATTAGATACTGTTCATTGATCCTATGTGCCTGATGTTATGCCATGTGTTTTATATTCTTTCTCATTTAATTCCCAGTGCCTGAAAACTAGTTATTATTTTTCCATTTTCTAAGGAGGAGAGATTCTGAGAAGTTAAGCAGCTGGGTAACTTACACCAGGCCCCTTCAAGTGGGGATTCATTCATAGTCAGAATTCACCTCCACCATGCTTAACACGCTGCCTTGGTGTCTCCTCCCCTCAGGGACAACTTTATCAAGACTCTGGGACCCATCTCCCCCACTGTGATTTTCAGAAATAAATTTGCAAAATCATTATTCTTAGAGGGAGAAGTAAATGGAAATACAGACAGTCCCTAGGAAAGGGGCTATTTGCAAGAGGCTGCAACCAGCTTATGCTAAACGGGAGAGAAGAGAAGCACCCACTGGGATATCACAGGTGCCCCTCACAGGCTGTAAAGGCTTGGAGGGCACAGAAGTCAGCCTTAGAGGTCTGCAATGCTTGTCTGAGTAATGCAATGACAGAGCTCCTGATTCCAGCCATTTTCACTGGAAACACACAATGCTCTGTGTAGGCAGTTACTCCAGCGATAGCCTAACACTGAAAACAGAGCTCCACCGAGGGCATGGAGACATAAACACTCCGCATACTTTGCTTACATCCCTGGCAAACAAAAATGTATTCCCAGATCAGCTTTGTCTTTCCCATTAAACACATGTGTTATAGCAAATTCTTCAGGTGTCACATTTTTCTCCAGCGTGCAGGTCGATAAAATGCTATCACTATGGAATTCGTCAGAAGATGATTTGTTGAGACGTTAATCCGATTCAGCAGTGGGGCACGATCCCTTGACATGGAGAGATTCTCCTTATTTTTTTTTTTTAATTTCACCATCAAAGAGTGTAGCAAACGCTCACATTTATTATGCCCTTTCTCTCCCTGTGTCGAAGGTTAATCACATAGTAATTCTGAAGTCTCCCTTTCCGTGATTCCTTTCCATTTTATGAGTTATAACATTGGCCTTCGAAGTTTAAATCAACCTATATCAATAGGAATTATAACCCAAATTCCATTTGAGTTTTCGGATTGCACAGGTTTTCTGCTGGAATCAATGACAAACATGACCTCCAGAAGAGATGTAAAGAACTCTTTAGGAAATTTTGGTCAAGTGACTTTTAAAAAAGTAAAACATCTGCAAATTTAAATCCTGGAACTGTAGTGTTTATAGCTGTCTGTACTAGGAAAACACATATACTGGGTATTTTCTTATGTTCCAAATATTCTAAGGATCTCTTGTACGTACCATTTTCATTTAAACATGGGATCTCTTATCATACTCCATTTTTTCAGAAAAGAAGAGTGTGAGCTAGAGTCTGAAATAAGGATATACCTTGCTTTACAACTCATGGTCTTTCCAATACTCTGCTGTAAAGCAGGGTCAACAAACACAGTCTTATGGCCCCCCACTTGTTTTTATAAATAAAGTTTTATTAAAATACAACTATAATAATTTGTTTATGTAGTATCTCTGGCTTTTGCAATACAGTGAGAGCTGGTTAGTTGTGAGAGAGCCCATATGCCCCACAGAGACTGAATTATATATTGTCTGTCCCTTTACAGAAAAAATTTGTTAACCTCTGCTGCAAGGAACTCTAATATGTTCCAGAATATACAGTGATAAATAAACATGGCTTCTACTTTCCAGTAACTCAAATTCTCACTGAAGAAAACAGCAAATGCCTAGATGACTCTGGAATGGATATATTCTACCTCAACAAAGTTTGGGCTTCAAAATAAGGAAACATTTTTTATTTCTGTGATGAAATGGCTCAAGCCTCATATCACTTTGGCAAGAATATCATTTTTCAACCTTTACAATTCCCTCTCCTTGAAAATCCCAAGACTCCCAGGGCCTCCAGAATGCAGTGCATCAATCCTAGATACAATTACACTTTGCAGAAAGAAAATTGGGGCCGTTGGTCAGTGTCTCATACCATTGTGACAGTTGGAATCTGACCATGTCATGCCGTTGTGTGGTCTGGATGACCAATGTGAAGGGGGTCCTTTCCCCTACAAAATCTGGTGCCTTCTTTTGTACTAATTATTATTCAGTGACCTTAGAGATCTTTCAGAGAGAGCTTTCTTTTGCGTTCATTGTAATTCCCCTAGCACAGCATCTCTTCTTTCTTTGACCCTTGACACTTTCCAAAGACACCCAGTGCTGCATCAGCTGGCTCCAAGGCCACTTGTCACAGTTTAAGCCCCAAGTCATTGGGCTCCCGGGCTTCTCAGTCTGGGGTGTCATAAGTTCAGGCTTCAAAACTCAGAGGCACCAACTACCCTGTTGTACGCTGCTCCCAGTGAGGCTTAACATTATGTAATTCTGTTTCTTCCCCAAAAGCTTAAGTGCCCTGATTTCCATTTTCTGGGCTTAGTGGCAGAAAGCTCGCCTCTCTGTCCAGTCTCCTGACAACAGTAAGTCATTTCTTTGAAATTTTTGATTTGGCCAAACTCAAGGGATTCTCAGCCAACCCATGCTAGCATCCTCTGTTGTTCTACCATTGAATGGATATAGTTTTCAGCCAGTCAGGGACTTTTTGCTCACCAGGGATGTTCAGATTAAACTCATTACTTGATACCTTAAAAAAAAAAATTAAAAAAAAATACACACACACACACATACATAATTTTAGAGCAGTTTTAGGTTCATAGCGAATTGAGCTGAAGGTACAGAGATTTCCATATACCCTATGCCCACCCTTGCGTGGTCTGCCCACACCACTATCAACATCCCCCAGCAGAGTGGAATATTTCTTCCAGCTGGCAAACTATGTTCAAACATCGTTACCACACAAAGTCCATAGTGTACATTAGGGTTCAGTCTTGATAGAGTACATTCTATGAGCTTAGGTAAATGCATAATGACATGTATTCATTATTATGGAATCACACAGAGTATTTTCATTTTCCTAAAATCCTCTGTGCTCTACCTGTTCATCCCTATCTCCTCCCGAACCTCTGACAACTGTTGATCCTTTTACTGTCTCCATAGTTTTGCCTTTCCCAGAGCGTCATAGAGTTAGAATCCTGCATTATGTAGGCTTTTCCAGATTGGCTTCTGTCACTCAGTAATGTACATTTAAGTTTCCTCCATGTCTTTCCATGGCTTCAATAGTTCATTTCTTTTCGGTGCTGAATAACATTCCATTGTCTAGATGTACCAGAGTTTTTTTATCCATTCACCTACCAAAGGGCATCTTGGTTGTGTCCAGATTTGGGCAATTATGAGTTAAACGGCTGAAAACATTTGTGTGTGGGCTCTTAAATCCATACCACTTTCTATCTCTGTTAGGGAAATGCCAAGGAGTGTGATTCCTGGATTGGATGGTGGCAGTTAGTTTAATTTTGTTTTGGGAAGCTCTTGTCTGCAGATACAGACGTAACCCCTGTGTGTGACTCTTAACGAGAGCTAAGAGGTAGGTAACTGAAAACTTTCTTGGATTTGCCTGTTTGCTTGGCTTTACACTAAGACAGCTTTCCCAGGCCTCCAGTTCCCTCTTGTACCTCAAAGCAGAGATCCATGGATAATTCCATTTCTGCTTTTATGTGGAGCGGATAACTATTTTGAGTCATGGAGTGAACGCTACCCGTTCATCGTTACTCTTATTTTTAAAATAGTTTTCTATGGTAGCTAATGCCCTTCGCTAAATACTGTTTGGTTAAATACTTCACTTGACGGTCCCTTGGAGGGGAACAGGGTATATATGGTCCAGGACATCTTTATCCTAGCCAACTGGAATACTTCACACAGCAGTAGACTCTCAAAGTCTTTCCAGAATCAGAGTGGGTGCCAAAGGAAACTGATTTACAGAGGAACATTTATCTCAGTAGGACTTGGATTTTTATTTTTTACTTCTCATTCCTGCATAGCAATTGAGGTGATAAATCACCACAAATGTGTTCCCAAGGTTTCAGCTCACAGGTTAAAAAAAAAAAAAAGGTTTCCGCACTTAACTAGAGCTATCTGTTTGTGTTATCTCCGCATGAACTTCCGATGTTAGAACATTATTCTGCTATATGATTTGAGACTTATTCTCACAGTTGAAATGATGTCCTCAGATCTCATGGTACCCCACCTTCCACCCCAATCCCAGAAATGTTGCCTTCATTACCGGTTCTTTCTCTCCTCAGATGACCAACACCATCAGGGAATTGTCCTTGGGGCTTGAGATGATTTTCCTGTGTCATCCATCCCCGCCAGCTTGGGTAGAGGGTGGGCGAGGGAGCGGGTGGTAGTGGGGTCTAGAGTGAGAGAGGACTCCAGCCCTGGTAGAGAGTTTTAAGTCAAGTGAGTGAATTTAAAGCCTGAACCAATTAAATAACGATCTTAAGGAGACAGTTTGAAACTGGGAGGGATTGAGTCACCTTCAGTGGAGATCATAGAATTACTACAGAGAAAGTCTAGAGACAGCTACTTTATTGGAAGGGGGAGTAGGGAAGTATGAAGTCTGACATGCATAGAACTTCTAGTGACCCCTTTTAAGTGCCAAGATTAAGAAATGCTCAGGGGAAGTGGAGCAGTAAACACTGCTAGTGCTTACAACAGTGTCTGGGTATTCTCTCCTTTGGGACACATATTCCCTGTGTGCATTGTGGCCATCTGACTTGCTTTAAAATATGAATGGAAACAGTGTATATCACGGCTGTGTGGAAGCATTTATGGGCTGTGCTGTGTGCAGTTCTCCACATCTCCTTCTATGCTGGCAAACCTCGAAGACTTCCTTTTAAGCAGATTTTATCACCCTGGTGTTGTGAGTGACTATGATAGACTCACATTGGAATGTATCATGAGTGAGAAACAAGCCTTTATTAATTTAAGGCATTGAGATTTGGGGGTCGTTTTTACTACTGTTGGCATATCCTGATGAATAAAGGAGTTCAGCCGTAGAAAAATATAGTTGTATACTTGCATGTATAACTTTGTTTGTAAATTTCAAACCTGCTACGCACTCATTTAATTTATATGAACTTGACTGTAGCAGCTCAGCGAGGAAAATAACAAGGATGGAAAGTGTGGTTGATTCATCCCGATATCTTTCAAAGAACACATGTTCTAACATGTGATATAAACCTGCTTCTCCTCCTGGGGGTCTGGGTCCCCTGCTCCGCACATAGCAAAAAATCTTCATATTGAGGGATACTATCCTTTAAAGATATAAATTTTTTCATACAAGATAACCCAAACACAAATGAATTACTTCGTCTGGAGTTTTATTTTAAAAATAGAAAAAGAAAAAAAACCTCTTCCTACATCTAAGCAAAATACAGGTTGTGCAGCTGTTTCCACATGCTAGAGCAAGGGAATGCAGTTTGTGAATGAGAGAACAAGTCTTCCTATCTGGCAGACTTCTGCTGGTGGAAATTAGGGGCTTCCTGAACCTACTACAGATGAAGCTGTATGTTCTCAGACCAGTTGTTCCAATGCAGAGAAAGGGTTGGTGGAATCAGCAAATGGTGCATCAGACTGCTGGGGAACCTGAGCACTTGCTCATGAGTGGTGCCTGCAGACCACCAAAGGGCTGCAGGTTGGGAGACTGGGCTTTCTTCTGGTCCTGGACCTCCCCCTTTCTTGCTGGTATTCCCAGTAGAAACTGAAGGTTCAAGGTTATGTCAATTAAAGGGTTTTGGAGAAATGGCATACTTTCCTGCAAACCTCCTAAAATACTCACTGAACCTTAGAAGGTCTTTAATTCATTTTAATAGGGCCAACTAATCATTGTAATGGTTTGGGGCATGGATGTCCATACATTTTTTTTTTTTTTGTGATACCATATGCCTTTCAAAAGGTATCCTTTCAAACGGCTGGAACTCTAACTGAAAGAAAGATATTTTGTCCTTTTTTGCAATAGCCATTTGATAGTATATACTTCTTAATCCTTTACGGAATAGTTTACTCCCTAGCAGGAAGTCCAGAACATTTTACTTTAAAGTGTCTAATAGATTTTGATAATCCAAGCATGTCTCGCTTTCACCTGGTTTTGTTTCTTTTGTTTTCTTGCTTGTTCCAAGCATTTGGACCACGGAACACCAACACGGTCCTGTTATTTGGTAGAGTCCAAGGAGGTCTCGTAAATGACCGCTCCCACACTCCCCAATGTACCTAGGTTTTGTGACCCTATTTGTCGCCCTTGGCCCTGAAGACACACATTACTTTCCTCCCATCCTCCTGGTGCCAGGAATTCACAAAATAAAAACTCTCTGGATTAAATTTAAGAGCCCAGTTGGGAAAGCTTCAAGATGCGAAGCTTCGAGAGGCAGCCCTTGGCTGTAGTCTCTGAACACAGGTGGTGCAGGGGAGGATCACCCAGAAAATCTGGCTCTGGGTCAGCATGTTAAAAAATCCTGGAATGAGTGCCTAGCAATGCAAACATCTTTTGCATACTTTCTGGATCAAAGCATCTAATTGCTCACCCCACCTCTCTATTTAAAGTTTTCCATCTTGGCAATCAGATAATGAAGAGAGACTAAAATCCCAATTTAGCACATTTTTGTAATGAGAATGGCTTTATGGGATTCTACTAAAATGTACCTGAAAGCAAAGGATGAGTTCAAGAAAGGGTAGAAAGGACCCAATTAACTGTGTGTGTTAACTGAACACCTTCTGTGTGCTGAGAATGGGGCTAGATGTTTTACACACTCCTACAGTAAGTACCCTGTCCCTGTGGTAGTGTCTATGATAGAACCCGAGGTTTTGACGTCCTAGGAAAGTGTTTGGAGCTGACTCTGAAAACTGGAGCAGTGGTTTCTTTGTGTTCCTAGCTAGGACATTTGGGATTCTTCTTCCTAACTCAGATCAGTTCTGCTCCTATCAACCTAACCCCCTCCCCCACTCCAAAGCTAGCTATATTTATTTCTAGTGCACAAAGGGAGGCTATGTAACCATAGCCTATTTGTGACTATTTTTAACAAACAAATCAGAACATATACTTCAAAATGAATGGTGTTGCCTATGACATAGTTCTTATCAGATACTAGATATTTATGCTAGTGTTGATTTCAGGGCTCAAGGTGGTCATGGCACCTGGGATGACCTCTTGGGGATTGTCTCCAGAGTTTTTGTGTCCTTTTAGGATATTCTCAGGATCTGTGCATTGTCTGCTAAGAAGCCAGAAGTCAAATAAACTCTGTTACTGTGAATTGAAGGGATGAGGTGAAACCCCCTCTGAGAGACCGGCCAGGGCTTGACCAAGAAGGACATTTGCCATTGGAAGGTACAGTCTCTGGATGCTGACTGTGCCAGTTACAGAGGGAGAGCTAACGACACTTGAGAGCTAGGGATCAGAAGGAGGTAAAACTGAGGATGTAGCGAAGACTGTTAGCCCGAGTCCTGGGAGAAGCAGGTGTTGAGATGAAGTGAGAAGAAATGCCTATGGGAGAGAAAATGGGAGGTGCGGGGAGGCTGAGAAGGTCATCAGACCGCAATACCCCAGCCTGGTCCCTAGGGGTGGAGAAATGGACGGAAGGTTGGTTGGGGAGAAGTTTCCTGGATGACAGGTAGTCGAAGGCAGGTTTGAGAGTTTATTAGGGAGTCCTCAAGCCAAAGCCCACGCATCACTGGCCATCAGAGGAGTCCCATAGCTTCCTGGTGTCCCCTCCTTGCTCTGTGATTGGCTGGGAGTAGCCAGTGAGGAGGCTTTACCTTCATGCAGAGCACAGCCTCTGGAGCAGTGACCCTGCTGATGGAAGCCTTCGAGGTGCATTTCCATGGTGTCCAAAATAACCAAGATTAACTCTGCGACATAAGAACCACAGCCCAAAACTGTGATGCCTGAGGAGCCTACTGAGTCAGAACTGAGTTTAGAAGCCAGGATGATGACTGGTTCACTGATGAGGTGAGAGGTGGGGGACCCCAGGTGTGGGAGAAACATGGACTCTGCAAGTAAAAGGGAAGACGCTGCGGGTGACACACTTCTCTGCCACCGCCTCCCATCTGAGCCCAACCCCAGGCCAGTGCCTTCCTGCTTCCCAAGGGAGCTCTGGAAACTTCTGATAGATGCTCAAGCTGTGCAGAGTTGGTTCTGATTATGAAAAATGACATGAAATCATCAAATGGGGCTCTTTTCTGGTGTGACTAGTAAACTGGCTTGAAGATAATGTTCCAATTCCAGAAATAGTTTGATCAATGGCAGCATTGCTGGAATAACGGTTTATGTTCCCGAAGGGGCTCCTTTGAAGGAAACAGTGCTCATTTGTACACAGAGGGTCTAGCGGCTTTGTTCCAAAATGGTACTTATTAATACTTAATTAGCAACTGATGACTTTTAAGGGATGGTTCACAACTCTTTTTTTTATCTGCCTGTCCATTTACCACTTTATCATCAATAACCTCTTTTATTACTTCTGGTTATTTTGGGGAGGTGGTTAGGGGAGCAGAAAAAAGCAGCCTACCCTCCCCACCTCCACACCCGATCCAATTACCAGCACCAAGGAGAGACCCCACATTAACTATTAGGAGGTCTGGGATGACAAACACACTTCATTCCTCCTCAGGGCAGGATGGTGCCGGAAGACAGGAGATTTTTCTCAGCCACTCCTTTGTTCCTTTCATGCTGCTTAATTATATAAAAATTCTCCCATTTAGCTCACCCTCCTACAGGTATTGCCCTAACTTACAGCACGTCTTCTGTAAGGTCTCTGCAAGTGTGTCTTGGGGAAGGATGAAGCATGCATACTTATCTTCTTGGTATATAAAATCTGGAATTTACAATGTTGAGGTGCTTGAGGGCACCTGGGTGGCTCAGTCAGGTAAGCATCTGACTCCAGATTTCATCTCAGGTCCTGATCTCAGGGTTGTGAAGTCCAGCTTCATGTTGGGCTCCGAGCTCAGCAAAGAGTCTGCTTTCCCTCACCCTCTGCCCCTTCCCACTTCTGGCACACTCTGTCTCTTTCTCTCTCAAATAAATACGTACATCTTTTTAAAAATATGTATTTTATATTATTATATTTTATATATTATATTTCTATATTACATATAAATATGCATATCATATATATTATTTATGTATTAAATTTTATTATTTTATAAAAAATAAAATAAATAAAATATTGAGGTATTTGACGTAAGGCACCATGGTTGGCCTATTTAGAATATCAATGGATGAGGCAGACTCTCTGGAGAAACAGTAGATGTCCCCAACTCTCCAAACCACATCCTCCCTTTGTCGCATAGATGGTAAGGCTGTGCTGGGATGGGGCCCAACTAGGGAGATGGGATTTGGGAAATCCAGTTTACAAAATATAGAATTATGGAAGCCCCTCTATGTGTCTGATGTTTGTGCTTGCATATGATTTGGAGTGAGGAGGTTAGAGTTATCGCACATCCTAGTGTGTGTGTGTGTGTGTGTGTGTGGTGGTGGTGGTGGTGGTGGAGGGGAGATTTGCTTTTCAAAAAGCCCCCTCCCCTTTACTCTATTACTCTGAGAATAACTTCTGACATATCAGATTGTAAATCACTCAAAGTCAGATCTCGTTACAGTGTCTCATTTAGCATATGGTAGAAACTCAATTAATATTGCCTTTCAGTACATTTCTGGGTTGACTTTGTTACTGAGAGGTGATTTCTTATACTCATGAAAAGCAGAATTCAGGATTCTGTATCTAGGAGAGAACGGGATGCTCCATGTAACGTTATAGAGTCATTAGCCATCTCTCCGCAGTAGAAAGTTCTAGGCCAAGAATGCATTTTTCCTTCCCTTGGGAGAGAACTAGTTTGGGTGCTGTAAGCTCAGAAAACTTTTAAGAGATCGGTAAGAGGTGGGTATTTGGGAGGAGGTAAGAAACAGAGCCTAGGGACCTCACTGCCCTCCCCAGAAGATCACACTTCCTTCCTGGTCATATCACAGCACCTAGAATTTTGGACTAGGTGAGTACAAGCAACATGACCAGAGTCATTAGTCCAGTCCTTTTCAGAGCCAGGACCTTAACCCAGCTTAGTGCTTTCCCTTCAGAGCATCCAGACAGGAAGGGGTATTTGTCAATATTCAACATATTTGTACCATGGTCGCTTTTCTGACCTGCCAGTCCCTGAGCCACCAATGATAAGCCACCAAGATTCAAGAAACAAACCCATGAAGACCACTGCCCAAAGTTTCCATCACTAAGACTTTGGCAGGGACAGGGGCCAAAGCAGGTGCTCAGTTGAGATGGGGGAGGAGTCAGGGAAGTGAGCAAAAACCAAATTCCTCATCCTCTGTCCTTTTGTCCCCGACAAGGTCTTCTTATTAAACAAGTCCCTGCGCTTGGTTCCCAGAGGTCTTCTGGTCTTCACCATGTGAAGACTAGTTAGAGTTTCTCTCTCTCTCAACCTCTTATGCTGCCTCCGTATTTCTCACATTCTCTGTCACTACCAGAAGCTATCCTCTTCACTTCTTTGCTTATTTATTGTCTGTCTACCTCCTGTAGAATACATGAACTCGAAGAAAAATAAGAACCAGATCTGTCTTGTTCACTGCTGTGGTTGGCATCACACATTAGGCAGTCATCATGCATTCAGTGCACATCGAACTTCAAGAACACAGTATTTATCTTGTTGTTAGATGAGCACTTCAGGTCCCTCTGAATTTTGAAATCCAATGACCCAGGGCATTAATATAGTCACATCTACATTTTTTCTTATAAATCCTCCTTATCTTTCAAAAACTATTGTTTGGGGAAACCTAGCAGCAGGCTCCCAACACCGGTCCTTTCAAAGATCACAGACTCAAGGGCCACAGGGATAAAGCATGGACTATGTGTGCCACACACTTATTTTGTGGTGTGTTGTTAATGTTTCAAACGTCAGACAACAGAATTCCCACCCCCACCTCCCCACCCTGACCCAACTGGCGAACCATTCTGGTCTGTAAACTATCAGACTCTCGACTCTCCCTCTCTCGCAGGTAAGGTATGGGGCTTCTGGCTGCAGGCCTCCAGCACCGAAAGATTCAATATGCCAGTTTCTAGGTGTCTTAGAAAAATTACAAAGCTAAGAGAGGTCTGCTCCGATTGAGGCAGGGACGTCACACGTGCTCCTTTCGTGCACACTGCCAAACTGAAGGCCTCTGACTTCCTGGGAAGATTTTTTTTTTTTTATTAGGCTCTCAGGGCAGCAGACAGGAGTCACTTGTCTTTTCGACCCCCATGGTGGAGACTATGGCTTCAAAATCGCTAACGGTGAGTGTACAAGAAAGTAGCTGACATTCCTGCCCAGCACTCCACGCACAGTTATCAACGGGGCAAGTTATTGACAGATGATGTGTGAAGTCTAATGATTTTACAGGTATTAGTGTAGAGAATGGTCAACTACGAATATGGTGTCTTGGAAAATATTTTTGACTTTTTGGAATAGGACTCTCCCTTAAATGTGCTATGAGAAGAAAAAACTAGCATATACATAAAGGAAGCAATCTGTCTACTGAAGCCATTGAAGGTGTGGTGATAGAAATTGAGTTTTGATTCCCAGCCTGTCCTCTACGAAGATGGCACTGTCTGATTCTGAAACCCACCGTGGGCTAACAACAGAAAGTAATCTACACGATTTTCCATGTACCTAAGCATTGTGATGGACTGACCGTGTTAGCTGTGTATCTTGAAAATTCAATGTGGACTTTGGGAACTCAAAACCAATGTGTGTATTTTGAGTCGTTGGGTGCCACCTGTCTTATACATTAGCTTCCTATTTGTAACAAGACCATTCATCTAAACACTACTGAAATGCTCATCCGACAAAGAGTTTTTTTTTTAATGAGTTTTCTTGTATACCATTAGGGCAGAGCAACTGATATCCTTTGAGGCAGTCGTTCTGGGCAGAATGTTTTTGCTTCTAGACTCCCTCTCACCTTTCCAAAAAAGTAGCTGTGTCGGTCCAGGATCTACCGGGGACGAACTAGTGCCTATCCTCTTCCAGGATGTGAAGGCACTGTGTGCTTGGCCCAGTAGCTTCTCCAATATGCATGAAAATGGTTTGTTTCACCATCACCTACACATGGTATGATTTCAGATCTTCTCACCAAGCTGGTCATACGTTTGTGGGTATATTCCAGACATTTAGTGTCCTTCTCCAATCAAATGCTGGGAGCAAACTCAGCTTGAATGCAAAGCAAAAGGGAAACCCAACTAGTAGCCTTTTTGACAACTAGCTGTATCTACTTTTTTCTCCTTTTTTTTTTTTTAATTATAGTAAAAAAGACTTACATGAGATCTACTCTCTTAAAAGGCTTTTAAGTGCACACGACAGTATTTTTATGTGCAGGCACAATGTTGGGTTGGTCTGTAGAACTTACTCATCTTGCATAACTGGAATTTTATTCCTCCCCCGCCCAGCCCTTGGCAACCACCATTCTATTCTTTGCATCTATGAGTTTGACTGTTATATTTTATTCTCTTTTTCTTTTATACAGTCATTGTTGGTTTGGATTAAATTCCATATATAAGTACATTTCTTTGCTCCTTATTTTTTCCTCCAGTTCAGATGTTTATTCTGGGAATTTCTCCTTCCTGAAATACAGGCTTTAGAAGTTCTTCTAGTGTAAGAGTGAGTTGTTGGTAAATCTTGTTTTTTTCTTTTGCTGAACATGTCTTTATTTCATCTCCATTCTTATATAATTACTTCAGTTGGTTGCTTCTCTCATTGCATTGAAGATATTGTCCCACTGAAACCTCATCTACGTGGAATCATGCAGTATTTGTCCTTCTGTGACTGGTTTGTTTCACTTAGCATAATGATCTCAAGTTCATCCCTGTTGTCACATTTTGGAGGATTTCCTTCTTTTTTTTAAGCCCAGTAAATGGCAAGGAAAGAAAGGAAAAAATCTACTTTTAGGTGAGAAGCAGAATAAAGGAACATGCTATGTGGATCTTTGATGAGAATGTGAGCTTAGAATCTTATTAAAAGAAAATGTTTTCTTTTTCCAATACATCATCAGCATAATCATTGTGATGATCATTTACTGAATTCTCTGTATGAGTTAGGCACTGCAGTAACTGATTTACTTATACAGTCTCATTATATGTAAAATGCTCTGTGTCTGGTGCAGTTACCCCATTATAAATGGTAGGTAACTAAGGCTAAGAAAAATTGGGTATTTCCTGGAAAGTCATGCTAGTAGTGAAAAGTAGATTTAGAATTCACACCCCATACTGTTTGATTTCAGAACCTTTGGGACCTTAAATGTTACAGCGTACAATCTAGAAATGAATGGCTAGATAGAGAATCTGACATAGTCTTTGTTTATAGGCAGAATGGGACAGTTTAGTCTTATGGAAAAAATAGACTCAGAAGTGCCAGATAAAACTAGGTTCACACTTACTAGATTTGGGGTCTCAGCCAAGTGGTGTGCTAGATTACGTGCCCTTACCCCTCTACATCCACTCTGTGTCCTTTTCTACCCTGCTCTGCATCCCAGGAGGCTAAGCTATACTACAGTGTGTCAGAAGTTCTGTCTGCTGTAACAAATTACCATACGCTGGGTGCCTTACACAGCACATGTATTTCTTACAGTTCTGGAAACTGGAAGCCCAAGATCAAGGTGCCAGCCTGGTCTGTTGCTGGTGAGAACTTTCTCTCACCAGCTTGTTGGGTTGTAGTTGGCTGCTTTCTTACTGGATCCACACATGGTGGAAAGAAAGAGAAAGTCTCTGGAATCCTATGTATAAAGGGTACAAATATTCAGGAGGGCTCCACCCTCATGACCTAATTATCCCCCAAATGTACCACCTTGTACTATCATCACATTGAGGGTTGGGATTTCAACATATCAACTTTAGGGGGACGCAGATATTGAGATCATAGCGTGAGTTTCCTTACCCCTGGGCCTGCAGTAGTTTAGGCCAGTGGGTAAATGGGGAGCACATTGGAGGTGGGGAGGACAGTGAGGCCAGCACACTTTCTCCCCTGGTCCTCTTCGTGTCTGGTCACTGTGGGTGTCACTAAAGGCTGTCACCATTGACCAACGACCCTCTCAGTATAACAACGCACAGGGGAGTGTGACCACTCTCTCCTTGTATCTTCAGATGCAGAGGTAAAAACAGCTCCCCACTGTTGTTTTCCCAAGGGTATGATACCATGTTTTGTTGAGTTCTCCAAATCTTGCTTCTTGTCCACTCATTTGTAGTTAGCCCCTTTATTAAAAGTCCCTAAATTTCCAGGTTTGAGTGTCTCTTCTCTTTCTTGCCTAGAGTCTGATAGAAGGCACCTTGGCTCAGTCTTCTCACTTATAAAATTGACATAGTGATGCCCTTGTCCTATACTACGAGGCTGAATGAGATGATGAAGGGCCTGGTGCATTGCAAGACTGAACAAACTGAGGGTTTTGGAGGGGCAGCTTGGATGAGTCTGGTGGTGGACCCTAAGGAGAGCATGTATTGCATAGAGCGCTGGGTGTGGTGCATAAACAATGAATTTTGGAACACACATACACACAAATTAAATTAAGTTAAATTTTTAAAAAAGAAGTTATTAATCTTGAGTGGGAGATAGAAATACAATGGAAGTCATAGGTAAAGGGCAAATAATAAACACCATGGTGACTTCTGTAAAAAAAAAAAAAAAAAGAAAAGAAAAGAAGTCAGAATGATGCTCATGATGACCCCCTCCCTTTTTGTTAGCCTCTCCAGGATGAGAAGCCAACCTGCTCTGAAACGTGGGTTATGAATTGGTGGCCCATAGACTGGAATCAAAGTGTGCAAGTGTTTTACTGGCTAACATACCATTTAAAAATACTGGCGAGTGTCACATGCAATCCAGACCCTAGCTTCTCTCACACCATCAGAAGCTCTGGCGACCCTGGGCTCACACAGCCACAGTGACCACTCGGCCAGAGCTGAATGGAGGTGGCCTCCTTTAGAGAGGACAGGGCTCTCTAGTTTGCACAGTCTCCACCAGTGCCTTCGATATATCGGCCAGTGGCACATATTTATATGCCCTGTCCAGTCCTATAAGTATAGGATTTTGAGTCCTGATCTAAATTATGAATTCCTAGAGGGCAAGTACCTAAGCTTATTCTTCTCTATGCATAACTAACTCAGTGATGTATTTTAACGGAATAAACAAATCTGCCTTCTCTCCTTGGTCCCCAGATATTCCCACTGCTGCCACAGCCCACAGATACTCTAGCCACCTGCTGTTCTAACAAACATGGCGTCCATTTGTCCGAGTGAGTATGGAGAAGGAGACCGGGCCGGGAGGGAGATGCAGCTGAGAATACGGGCTACACGTGACAGGGAGGGGGTACGCGAATGCCCTCCTGGCATGGGGGAAATCATCTTTTCTTCATCCTTATAGGATGTCTCCCTAATTAGCTTAATAAGAAATGCCCTGATTCCCCCTCATTCCTGTAGCTAAATATTCAGAACTGAATGACTTTCCAGGTTTGAGTGGTTAACTCTCTTAAAGCCGGGAGCCCAGTGCCGCTGGTCTGCTACCCGGAGTTAATTACCCTTCCCACATCCCCAGGCAGCACCGGCCTGGGTAGAGTCTCTAGACAGCTCCAGCAGCACTGGAGGGCCCCGGCTCATGATTCTGTTAGCTAATGGGAAGGTAATGTCCCAACAGCTGTAGATCACTCTCACCCTTTTGGCCTGTTTTAAAAATAAATAAATGAGTAAATAAATACAAACCACCAAAAAAAATTCAGGCCTGGCATTCTATTATTCCCTTTCTAATAAGGGCCTGGAAATGTCAGCCTCAGTGATCACGCCAGCAGGTGCCCAGACTTCAAAGTGGGCACCTGTCACTGGAAAGATAATTGACTTTATTCAACCAATTGTCTCCCCGTTGTAATCAAGCCATTCCATTCAAATGGATCTTTCAAACTGTTCTTTTGAGGAGGTGGGGGAGGCAGCAGTTGGGGGGGGGGGGGGGGGGGGTATCACAATTACCTGTCCAGGGAGGGGGAAGTCAAGCAAGCTCAGAAGGAGGCAGTGGCGAAGTGCTGTCAGGCTTTCTGCAAGTGGTGGCTGGCCCCAGGACCTTTTGTGGGTGGAAAAACACGAAAGAGCGGTTAGGGAGGGGTGGGGGAGCCTCCCACTATTCAGCTATTCAAGCCAGACACTCCCTGGTTGTTTTTAGCAGCAGGTGCCCTGAGGGGACAGAAGGGAGGTAGATCTCCCTTTCCTCCTCCAGGGATCAAGATTCAGTGTAAACTTCAAAAGAGGAGAGAAAGGGCCTGTGGACAGAAACAGGGGAAGGGTCTCTGCTCTTAACAAGGAGCTAAATCCTTCTTAGTCCTAAGGTGTCTCTCTGGATTCCACCGATGTGGTCTTCCAGGGCCCAGAAGGCTAGGATTCGAACCATAAGGTAGCCTCAGGCACCTATGAATTCGGTGGTTCTCCCTTGCCCTGCAGTGTAGACAAAACAAATGCTGGATTTTGATGGTCCTGGGAGGTGGGAGCATTGAGTTCCTGCTGTGCGTTTAGTGGCTGTGCAGGGAGCACTCGGAGGGGTACAGGGCTCTTGGGGAATTTTAGGGTAGCTGGCACTGAGGTCTGTTCAGGCCATAAGCTCTGTCCACAAGGAGAAACCTTACCTTATGCAGCTGAACTTGGTTCTTGGTGCCGCCTTTGAGCTGCTCTCTGACCCTGAGCCAGTCGCTAAGTCCCTGAGCCTCAACTTTCCAAAGTATGCAACGGGGCAATAGCTCATGGTGAGACAGAATGACTCAAGCTCCATGATTCCAATGCTGGATGCCAATTTGGGTGCTCAGGGAAACCGATGTTTCTTCTTTCAAACAGAATAGGGCAGCATAACCCGCCAGCCCTGCATTTCTACAGTCCCCACTTTGGTCTCACAGTCTTGTGTGTGTACAGACAGGGAAGCAGGACTCCAGGGCACCGGGAGGGTCTGTTCCCGTGCCTGAGAGCGTGCAACACCGAAGACCAGGCTTTTCCTCATCTCACCAATACCATCACTCTTCTGTCTTCTACAGCCATCATTTACATCCCAAACCTCATCTCCCCAGAGTGTCTAAGTCCAAGCATAAGACCCAGTGGGGTGCTTTTTATATAGTAAATGTATCCGTGAACGTCTTGCTAAGCCTGGGCCTCCTGTAGTATGTAAATATGCTCGGAGAGCCAGCAGTATCACCCTTCACTATCAGGGCTGATTAACTTTTACTGAGAAAACCATCCAATAAAATTAGGATCGATGCAACCAAGCCATAGGCAGGTAGGCTGTCTTCCATTACGAAGCCATTAGTCCTGTCGGGTGGAATGCAAAGATCAAAAGAAGCTTTTGTACAAGAAGAGAAAAGGCTTCGGCTTCGGGTAAGCTAGTGTTCAGAGCGGAGTTATAACTGTAGGTGGGTGAGCCAGACCTGAGGGAGAGGGGAAGAGAAAGCAAGGAGAAGGTACACCAGAGTGGTTTGTGTGGGCTCAGCCACAAAGGGGAGGGTGGTTGCAAACTCAAAGGGAACCTGAAGAACTCTGCCCAAAGCCAAAGGTCACCCCTGAATTCCAGGTCTCCCTCACAGCTGCCCTGTACTCTCACCTCTCCTGGCTGCTGTGGCAATGACCCTCCCCTAGTGGACACGGCATCATCATGAGGAAAGTCCCCATACACATGACCGCAACAGCTAAGGGGTCGCACTGTGTGGTTTAATCAATGACATCTTGTGTGAAGGGTTGGGGAGGTGTTTGAGAAAAGTTTATACAACAGGAAAAGAATGACGTCCACAGGGGATGAAAGTGGCACGTTCAGCTGAACCCTGACCTTCACTGTAGATCTGCTGTTTGAGTTGGGGAAAACAAAAGCAGTTGAATGTTGAGAATTTCACAGGGTTCAACTCTCCATGGGTAAGGGTTAAAAACTTGAGCCTCACCCCCAGATTTCTAGGTGCTGACCTCTGGACTGTCCGAATTATAACACGTGAAGTCTTATAAATAGGGAATACTCTAGAATTTTCAGCTGTTGTTAGTACTGCTATGAAGATAGCTGTGTTTTCCTCCCTGACTCTGCGAAATGTACTAGAAAGAATCTTGGATGTTTTTTCTCAAAGGCGTCACTGCTGAAAGAGCCCCTAGAAACCAGAGCCCTGGACAAAGGCACATACCCATCAGGGCCAAGGTCACGAGCATGCGGCCAGTACTATTACAAGGCTCTGCTCCCAGAACTCCTGCACTTAGGGATGGTGGTCCACGGATGCCGTCTGGAAATTCTTAATACTTGTATCGTTAAATTTGTGTTACATAGGTGCAGTCCAATGGGACAATGGAACATGTACCAGAGGCGTAAAGCCTTGCCCCCTCCCTCACGTGGGGCTCTGCTGCCTGCTGCCCAGCATCCCCACTCCTTCACCCCCCAGCCCAGGAACAGCTGCTGGCCTGGGGACAGGCTCAGGGAGGGATGGTTTCTGCAGATATGCACCGAGGCACAGGGCAGGGCCAAGCACCTGTGAAGGTCAGCTCTCACTCCTCAGGTATCCAAGGGACAAAGGGGGCACAGAATTTAATAGCCAATAATAATAATAATAATAATAATAATAATAATAATAAACAACCCACTAGGCGCAGTTGAGGAAAAAAGAACAGAAGGGATAGAAAAGGTTTCTTCTGCTTTTTTGAAGACAGGAGTCTACCCATTTTCTTTTCATTTCTTTTTTAAAAAGTTATCATTTATTTATTTGACAGAGAGACAGAGCACAAGCAGGGGGAGAGGAAGTCAGAGGGAGAGGGAGACACCGGCTTCCTGCTGAGCAGAGAGCCCGATGTGGGGCTCAATCCCAGGACCCTGAGATCACGACCTGAGCCGAAGGCAGATGCTTAACCGGCTGAGCCACCCTGAGGGACCCCGAGGTTCCTCATTTGCATTTTTCACTGGACCCTGAGAATTACGTAACTGGCTTCCAAGTTCAGTCTTTGGGTACCATGTGTAAAAAAAGTTCAGGGCAGGGCTGCCTGGGTGGCTCAGTGGGTTAAGCCTCTGCCTTCAGCTCAGGTCATGATCTCAGGGTCCTGGGATTGAGTCCCGCATCGGGCTCTATGCTGGGTGGGGAGCCTGCTTCCTCCTCCCCCCCACCCTCTCTCTCTGCTTGCCTCTCTGCCTACTTGTGATCTCTCTCTGTCAAATAAATTAAATCTTTAAAAAAAAAAAAAGTTCGGGGCAATTCTTCTCATATACTTTGATACATGAGCTCCCAATGATGGGCTCACGGAGAGAGAAAAGCAGAGCATGGAGGTCAGAGTTTGCCTCTGACCTATTTATTATGACATATATATTATGTTCCAGGTAATGGGTAACTACTCATCTTTTTTAGGGACTGGCTAGTGCTCCAAATAAAGAGAAGACATCTGAAACCACTGCTTGAGCTATGACTAAACAATGAGATTTGGGATTACATCCTTGTAATCCCCTAGATTAGTTTTGGTGTATAACTCCATTAACTCAGGTGTCCGTGAGATTTCTGGAGGTAGGTTTTCTTATGGCTTGTTTTACATTGACTATCAACCGTTATAATATAATATTGTGCCATGTATTAGATTATAATCTTCTTTTTAATATGACTATTTCCTCTGCGAGCCTTTCCATCAGCCCTAGGTGACAGGGCAGGATAAATTTAATGCTGACTGTTTCATCTGTGCACATTCACACCATATGATATTCTGTGTACAGAATATAATATTGTTTTATTCATCCTTTAGTGACAGGTAGAGAACAGTCGAGGTACTCCCGTCGGGATACACACTCCAGAGGTAGTTAGCATTTTAATGAATTTAACCAGAATCTCCCCTTCTAGGGAAGCTGTTTCAAGCCATCAACTATCTTTAGAGAATTTGCTGATTAGCATGAATTATGTTAGAAATGACTTTTTTTACTGGTAAAATGAGCTATATTGAGTCTTGTAGACTGACTAGAAATAATTCTAGAAAAACAACCTCCCTCCTACATATGGGTTGTGAGTCTAGGTTCCCAGTCAATAATTATTAAGTGGTACCTTGATCAAAGGGCTCCATTAAATCCTGTGCCCCGGTCCCCTTAGGACATAATTTCTTATTCTTTTTAGATCACAGTGATAAATACTTTTTATATCTTAACCTAATACACACACACACACACACACAGGCACATTGAAAGGACGAGTGTCCAGAGAAAGCGTTTCTTACCCTCACTTTATGTGATGCATTTTCTTCTACTCTATTTCATTTTGTTAGTTGCCAGCTGCAATGCACTCAATTTATTTCAGAACACCTTAGCGGGCTGCAAACAACCATTCTGAAAATCCTAGCCTAGAGAGTGAGCAGAATCCCATCACTAGAATGTTGTTGCATATGCCACACGCCTGCGCTGCAAGGTACTGACATGAGCCCGACGTGGCCAGGAGTGAGGGAGTCGTGGAGTTACAGGAAAGATGGGCACATGATTTTGTGTGGAGGAGCTAATGAATGTTCTTGTGTCCACCAGAATGTGGTCTGCAATTTGTCTGCCTTGTAACCTTCAACCAGGTAGCGAACAGCTGGGGGAGGAGACCTCTGTTCAACCTCTGTTCTCTCACCTGCGTTCAGCCACTGGACATTCCCAACAGCTGCAGCAAGAACCTAGTAATGATGGATAACTACACTGGTTTAGGTCAATTTGCAAGTATTACTTTAAAAAAAAAATGATGGATTATCGGGCACTGTAGTGAGGTGCCAGGGACACCCCAAGAGATAGGTCTGCCCAGAACCTGGGAATGCAATCTCGTTTGGGAAAAAAGGTGTTTGCAAATGTCATTAAGTTAAGGATCTGGAAACAAGATCACCGCCAAATTATCCAGGTGGACCTTAAACCCAATGATAAGTGTCCTTAGAAGGGAAAGACAGAGGGAGACTGGAGGCAGAAGACAAGAGGGGGCCACATGAAGATAGAAGCAGAGATCGGCGGTTCACAGCCACTCAGCCACATGCCAAGGATTTCCTGGAGCCACCAGAAGCTTGAAGACACAAAGAAGGGATCCTACCCTAGCGCCTTCAAAGGAAATGCGGCCCCACTGACACCTGGACTTTGGGTCCCTGGGCTTCACAAGTGTGAGAAAATAAATTTCTGTTGTTTCAAGCTACAAGCATGGCAGGGATGTGTCAAGGCAGCCCTAGGAAACCAATACGGATGTTACACAGACCAAGACGACAGAGCTCTCTTTGAAAATCTTGCTGCTGTTCAGGCCCAACCAGAATCGCCTCATCCTGAACAAAGGAGCAAAGATCTGTTCTGTATTTTTTTGCTAGCTTATGTAGAATCAGCTCTCAAGAAAATACATCTTGTTTGATTCAAAATATTTCAAAACATCGCATCTGATGGCATTTATGGCTTCACATTCTTAACTGCAACCATATAAAACTTATTTCAAAACATGTGATGGGCATTCTCAACTATCTAAAAACAGGGTGAATAAACTTTTTTGAGAAAGAAGAAATAGATGCGTATGATCAGAGTATTGCTTCTAGGAGATTTTATTTCCTCAAGCAAAGCTGACCTCATGGGGCATTGTTGAAAGTGGAATTGCCATCTCCACGTTAGTAAGGAAAAAGAGGCAGCCTATACATCAGGGTGTGGAATTTCAGAGCTGGTCCTTGATGAAACAGCCAACGTCCTATTACAAACAGCATGAAGAAGAGAATGGGGAAAACAAAACATTGGGGAGCTTGTATGCACTTGAGAACATCAGAATACATCAGAAAATCAGACCCCGATAGAGATCCTCTTAACTTTTTAAAATCGTTTATCACCACTAATAGTCCTAGAAAATAAATCTTTAGAAAAAAAATTTTCTGAGGAAACTGTTTCACATCCATAAACCACCTACAGGGCAAGCTTTTTTGTTTTAGCTTCCAATACAATGTGAAATAGGTGTCTGTTCCAAGGGCAAACGAGAGTGGAAACAGATCATTGTGTTTCTCTTCAACGGTTACTAGGAGGGGCTATGTGGATCCTTTCTACTGAATCATTAAGTCGGAAGGGTTGCAACATATCCTGAAAATTGTATATACAAATGATCATTGAGAACACCACCATGCAATTCCCTCTAGAATCTAATAAAGCAAATATGTTAGACCTGTCCAGCAGCATTATTTACCAGGGTCAGCATGAAACATAAACATTATGTTTAGGAAGAATTTATATGACACAAAAGTCGTTGGGATATGTTAGTATTATTATTACCTTATTGTCAAGTGCTGTGGACTTTTTTTTCACCACTCTGTTTATTAGACAATTTCATTTCATTTCATTTCTCTTTTAAACCTTTTTAAAGGTTTAGGGGCTCCTGGGTGGCTCAGGGGGTTGAGCATCTGGCTCTTGGTTCTAACTCAGGTCGTGATCTCAGGGTCCTTGGATTGAGCCCTACATCAGGCTCCGCCGTAGGCAAGGAGCCTGCTTAAGAGTGTCTTTCTCCCTCTTTTTCTTTCCTTCTCCCTTCTAAAATAAGCAAACAAATAAATCTGTCTAATCTTTTAAAACAACTTAATTTATTATTAGGGTCTAAAATGAATGTGAGCTAACATGTCTCCATCTCAGCAATGAAGGTGGAAAATAAACTTTCTCTATTACAGGCGCTTACTCAGTTCCTGGGGACAGACTGCCCATGAGGGTCACGTAACAACCACACCGGAGGCTGGGGAGGCTGGGGTTTTCTGACTAGCAGCCCTCTCCACATCTGTGTGATGGGAGTGGGGAATTGCTGCTTCTCCAAAGCAGAGGGAGCTGGGCTATCAGCAGGGGGAGCAAAGGGCGGGGCTATTCAGAAAAGCAGAAAAGCAGGTGTGCACACATACACTCAGGTGTATCCACAGGTGTGTCTAGACAAACCGACAAAATACCGGAAGCAACTGTAGCCCTGGTGTGTTAGCCCCAGGTCTGGCTGATGGCATTATGGGAGTTTATAAACATCTTTTGCTTACTACCGTTGCCCAGCCCCTTACCACCTCATCTTTTTAAAAAACAAAAGTATTTAAGCTTCACTGACACTGGTTTGTGACTATACACGAATGTTTTGGCAATTTAGAGGTTTGGTTGAGGGGTGGGGGGGTAAGAAGAGTTGCGCGTAGAGAACTGTGGGTACTCTGTGACTCTCCAAGAAGTCCACCAGGTAGCCCGGGGAATGAGTCCTTTGATTTTCGAGTTGGCCATATGTTTCTTAAAAAATTATTTGAAACTTCTGCTGGCTTAATAAAAAGTAATATGCTAAGGGGGAAAAAAAAGAAAAAAAGAAAAGTGTGAATGGCATAAATGGTTGACCAGTGATGGGGAGTAACAACAGGGGGCGCCATGCAGGGAAGAGCTCCAGGACTGGGCTTCCAAATTCACTCTCTCTTCTCTCCATCTCCTAGCTTACCCTGAGAATGGGCCAGTCTCTTTCCCCTTTGGTACTCTCATTCTCCATCCTGGGTTACACACCATCGTGTTCTGACTAATTCACCCATTTGAGCTCCTTTGGGAAGATTTAAACCTCTTCCTCTGACAAGGAATCCTTTAATTCAAATGGTCCTCCCACCCATGAGAAACAACACATTATTCAACGACAAACGATTCCAAAAGGTATCATTTTCCAAGCATTTATCATATACACACATGGCTTCATTCACTTCAATAAGTTTTGGGCTACTGGCCCACATTTCAGATGAGTAAGTGGAGTGACGGGAAGATTATACAACCTGTGCAACGTCACATTGCTTGTAAATGGCTGTCCCGGGATTTGAATGTGAGCCAGATTCTAAAGCCATGATCTTGAAAAAGGAAGGGCTCACGTTGCCTGTTGGGGAAGGTCATTGAGAGGATGTGACTGCGAGTTGATCCACGAGCTGGACCCAGCAACAGGAGGCTCCTCCTTCCTCCCTGTCCTTGGAATGTGCTCTTTGCTTGGCTTTCCCACTCTCAGAAGCTGCCCCAAAAGTGATGTGGTGTTGAGACCATCAGGGCTGTGTACACAGATGAACACAATTAACTTAATAACAGTATAAATTTTTAGGATTTAGTAAGCAAGTAAAGAAAATCTACTTACTCATCTTGAGGCCACCCAAGACATGCCTTGTATGCAAGTTCCCTTGCTTGTGAAACCCACCACCCTACAAGCTAAAGTGGACTGCCTCTTTCTTTGGTCTCTTTCTGACCTCTGAGAATGGGGGCCAGGTTTAGGTTCTACCTGGGCAGTTCCAGAGGAGGTTGTAAACCACCATTGTCATACCCTGACTTATCTTCAGTAAGCCATTTCTACCTGAACAATTATTATATTATCTATAAAGTCAGGATATTTCTAAATACTGTCCAGCCTATTCCGTGGGCTTTTGGAAAGTTCTATGAGATGACACATGGAAAGAGCTTTGCGCATTATAAGTCACAGGTATACATGTGCTGTTTCTTTCATAGATTGAACCTCTAGGAGACTGGATGAGGGAGGCACATCTACTGAGGTTCAAGGACAAAGACCTTTAGGGGTTGCATACCTGGTGGAGAGGCATACAGTGATGAAACATATATACTAAGTCTCCAGCTGTAGGTTCACAAGAGACCCTATGGGATCCAAGTAAAATAAGGTGATTACAAGTCTTGGTTTTTCCATGACTGAGGGGTTTCCTGCAGCATGGGACTTTCTGTGCTAAAACTGGATGGGTCCTGAGCAAACCAAGGTGAAGTGGTTGCCCTGGTTAAGGTAAAAAATGACTGGTCTTCTTAATAAGAAGTGATGTGTGAACTGGTCATTTAAAAGCAGAGTGGGAAATCATACCATGGTGGTTAGTCTTTGAGGACATGACAGCCCTGTTGCTCCAAAGATGCCACCACTCTAACCTCTCAGAAGAAGAGAGGCATGGAGTACATTTTCCATAACCATGAAAGATCAGTGAACCAGCCATTCTTCCACAGAATGGTAGTGCTCTGGAAGTGAACTCTTGCCTTTCCCAGGGCTAACAGGCACATGGCCATCCACTCCTGGCCATAACACCCAGCCTCCTCCAGGGAGATAGGCAGAACCCTGGCAGGAGTTAAGAGCCCAGAATATGGGCATTTCATAGCTTACACACAGCCTTGCATTCAAATGGTGCCCCTCTAACTTGCTCTTTCCTTAGAAGGCTGTCTTTCCAGAGTGTTCCTCGGTCTTCCAACTAGTGAAGTCCTGAGCTCTCCCCACATTATGTACAGTTGGAATTGAATGCCCCCAGTGGACCTGCCTTCCGATAGAACCAGGCTCTTGTCTCCTCCCCACCCCTCCCCTCCCCCACCAAGAGCATTACTATTGGAAAACCCTACAACCTTGTGACTCTCCAGTACCTCTCACTTCTCAGCACTCTGCCAAACCGCTTGGGTTCACAACCTCATGCCACAAATCCCTATCACCTGTGTCATTTTAAGTAGGGTACTGTATATCGCTTTTCCTCATTAGTAAAGTGAGGATGATAATTATGTCACCTAATTTAACAGGCAGTGAAAGGAACAAATAATTTAATACATGGGAGGTGCTTAGAAGTATCTGGAAGCTAGTATCTGATCAATGAGTATTAGAGCTTTTGTTTTTATCCGACCAAACTACTTGTTGCCCTAGGGTGGTATTCTCATCTCTTTCTGTAGAAAAAGAGGTATAGAGTTTTCCTTCCTTGGTGTAGTAGAAGAAGCCTAAGCTTTGGCAGTGTGTGATAATCGCCAATATTTTGGTTTCCTACTCTGCTAAAATGGGATAAGAATCAACTAAGAAGGGTTCAAAGATATAATGCATGACATCTCTGTCCTTTTGGACCGCCCCCCCAACCATACCTTACACTCTATGTACAGTATAGCATTGACCCCCCTGACTGATTTAATGTTTGTCACTAGACCGAAAGTGTCTTGAAAGAAAGGGTTGTGTCTTTTTCATCTTTTCATCTCCAGAGCTTACCTGGTGCCTGGTAAAATAAAAGGAGAATCAGAGCATGTCTTCTGAAGTGATGGCATCTAGCACAATACTGGCTTATATCTGGTGACCAGTGGATTACAGTTTCTCTTCTAAGGTTGTGGAGCTGGTTAGTAGCACATGGGGCCTAATCTTGATATTTTTTTTTCCTTTAAACTGATTAGTACAGTTGCCTTTGAGGGAAGATTATTGAGAAAATGATTATAAAATGCCTATAGTTCATGAGCAAAAATAGCACTTACATGACACATTTACACTACTTTTCTATTTGTCTTCCATATTAAGCCTGCTATAGAGCGTGCACTAGAGCGTCCTCTTTAGTTTTCAGTTCCAATACATTTCAGACGAGGTGCAAACTTTCAGGACAGAGCCATCAATATTTCTCAGTAAGAATCCTGCCTCCTTTGTAATTAAATTGCTAATTTGTGTGCATCCATGTAATATCCCTTTCTTCCAATTAAACACATGACTCAGGGACAATGCTTCAAGTCTGAAGCCGAGAGAAGCGAAGGGGACAGGGCATAGAAGCATACAAATTGGATGCTTCCCCTGAGTTAAGGCATTTTTTCTTCCTTTATATCTTGGCAAGTGGTCACTTTCATGGTGATACCAGCTGTACTAGGGGAACAGATCTGATGGATAGTGTTTTACATTTGCACATATCACCAATGCAGCATGGAAACATTTCTAAAACTAAGGAAGGGACATGAACAGTCCATTTTTCTCATCACAAGTCTGTAGTCTGGAGCTGTTCATCTCAGATAAAACCAACTTTCTATAGCAACTTCAAATGGAGGCAAGTAATGTTTGGTCTGTGACTTTATACTCCACTGATGTGGAATTAGAAGAAGAAATTGAGTCAAGTAGGCTAGCATTCATTTCTGCAACATGAAATATACAATTCATGTTCTCATACAATTTTAGAAATTCAGACACTCCACTCCAAAACAATGAACCGTTGGATCACAGTCACAACTGGAGATGGAATGTGTATGGAAGCGGAAACATCTTCCAGAACTTGCAGCAAACTATGGCATGCCTTTAATTAAATTCTAAATGTTTGAAATCTAGGCAATGGATTCTCATTGGCCTCCCCACACTGTAGTTTATTTTTCCATCTTGACTCTCTCAGTTATTCTGTTTTTCACTTAATGAAGACAGATCTCCCAATCCTTGTTTCATTAATACTGGCCTCTTGAGACTGATTTAGCTAGAATGGTGGTGATAATATGGAGAGTTTAATAGAGGAGGGAAATAGCTAATTACATGTTATCAAAGCAAGCCAGGAAGGGCCTGGAGAAAAGATACATCTATAAATCTCAGAGTCACACATCATCGCATGACGTGTCGAGTCTACAAGGACAAACTGTGCGGTGGATGTCAAGGTCTCAGCTAGAAAACCTTTCATGGATAGCCCCTCAACTTTTACCTGCATTGTTCTCTTCTAGTCTGAGTAAATTGTCATAGGACTTTTGAAAAAGACTCAAGACACAAATGTACTCCAGATAGAAGGACTGTGCAATCAGTGAACAGGTCGGAACTCTTAACAATCCCATGTTATCAGCCAAAGGAAGAGCCAACCCTAGGCAGGCATTCTGTAAGAACTGTATTATGGCACCTCAAGTGGCCTCTTCCCTACACTGGGCTCCCACCCACTATGCACCTCCTATCATGTTTTTCTCTCATATCCTCCAGTCACACTCAAGTCTAAATCTGCTCACTGGACATTAGGCAGCCTCAGAGATCTACATCAATGACCTCATTTCGCTGGGAGAAAAGTGAGGCCAGAGTGGATGAGTTTGGAACAGAACATACAACTAGTAAGTGCCAGGATTACATCGTTGATGTTTTCTCTGTAATCAATGTCAAAAGTTTTAATAATTATTATAATTTTTCAACATTAGTGAAAATGTTGTAAGAAGCTAGAATAGCAGCTAATGGGTCAGCCAGAAATACAGTCATGCCACATCAAAGGGGAATTCACACTAACAGGAGGAGAGGCAGGAACCCAGAAACAATTTAGGGGGAGACCACCGCAGTGGAGTAGAAGGGGCAACAGATTTACCTTCTTGTTTTCAGCAGACAAGACAAACATACATCTCTGTTTTCAGCTGCTTCACACTCCTGCAAAAATAAACCAGGGGCTATCAGTGGTGACCACAAGTACAGAAGCATGCAAACCGCTAGGTTTGTTAAACAATGTAGAGTACTTCCAGTGGAACATATATTCCAGAAAGATCTAGGTGCACTTTCCTTTTACCACAGCCTCATGCAATGTATAGCTGTCCTCTGTCCAAGACTCTATTTTCCATTTATTCCATTATTTCTAAATCTACCACATGGTGGAACCAAGGTGGTGGGGCAAAATAATGCACCAGTGACCTCTATCCTGGAGCCAAGGTCATCGGCATCCTCCATAAACTGAGCTCTCTCTGACAACTGCTTATGGCCAGTCCTATTTGTGGTGGTTGATATTTTACCATAAGCTCCACTGTTCAAGTTCAGAAATCAAAAGGCTTTTGTTGTGATGCAGTGGGTAAGAGAAAAATATGGGTGCTAAGAAGTCACAGAGGGATCTTGCCCACCCCATTTAAGCATTACCCCATTGGTAAAGCCCACCTCTGGGGCCAGAATATTCAGGCATGGAGTCATGTTTTGGCTTCACCAAGCACTAGCTGTGAGACTAAGAGTTCACTTAACCTATTGGCTCTTTGTTAATCTTATTTGTAAAATAAGGATAGCAAGAGATTAAATTAGAACACTTGGTATGGAAGAAAGGTTCAGAAAGTTCCAACTGTTGTTATCATACGTGCAAAATAGGAGTCATGACACCGACTGTTCTGGTTGTTGTAAATAATGTTATCTACACAACACAGCACCCATAAGTCTCAGTGGCTTTGCACAACATGAGTTTATTTCTCATGTCTGGTGCAATGTGAGTTGTGGGTGAGGGGCTCAGCTCCATGTGGTCATTCGAGGCTCCAGACAACTGTCATTATTTGTTTCCATTATCTTCTAGAGCCATATTATCCTCTGAATTCAGACTGCAGTGGTAAAAGGCAGCCAGGAAAAGAGGGAGTGTGGAGAAGTTACACCACTCTCAATCACACTTTGTTCCTGTGGCTATTTCATTATGAAAAACTCATCACATGGTCACATTTGGATGCAAAGGGTTGGAAAAGTTTGTCTAGCTATATGCCTAGGAAGACAAAGAAAGCACAGATTCTGGAAGGCTCTTGCAGTCTCATCCAGTCCCAGTGGCAGCCTCCAAAAACATAGCTATTGTTTCTATTAAGCTCACATCTCCAGGTCAAGTTTCTGAGGATCCTATAGCACACTTGGCAAGAAGAACAGTGTCAATTTCCCTTCCAGTTTGTTTTTGCTACAGGAAGTCTTCACAGACCTGAAGGTGAGGCGGCCCTAGGTTAGTCTTGGTTACAATGGCCATCTAGGGACAGATGACCCAGAAAAACAGTGCTAAGGCCACCCCAGAGTGGCTAGTCTCTTAGAGCAAAGAAAAGAACAAACAAAACAAAGAAAAGCTTAATTCTGGCATGTTTGTATTAAGGTCTAAGGGATTTCAAAATATTGCCACCTTTTAAATTTTAAATTTTTTATTTTTTTGTCTTATGAAAATATTTCTTCCTGGTCCCCTGCTTTCTAGCTGTGAGACTTTGGCAAGTTATTTGAGCTCCATAAGTCTCTATGGTCCCCTCTATAAAATGAAGATAAGACTTGTTCTACCTCTGAGGGTTGTTTTGAGGATGAAATGAGATGATGAATGGATGTGTTAGTTGCAAGGTGCTACCTTCCTCCTCCTCCTTTTCTTTATCTTAATGTGATTACTATTCCTATTATCATCTATGATCAAATCTAGCAATGTTTGTCTCTTTGGGTTTCCCTTCAGCCAAGGAAAGCAGGATGATATATTTGGAGGAGCCTGGACTTTGGAATCCGGGAAGGCAGGATTCCTCCCTGACTGTAATACTTGCTTGTGAGTGTGAGTCCTTTGGCAACTCATTTGACTTCTCCGTGTGTAATTCTTCATCTATAAAATAAGGTGATGGTTCCTAACGGTAAAAGGTTGCAAAGATTTTGATAAAACATTCATTGATATGCTTGGCATAAAACAAAAGCTCATTTCCTTGTCCTTCATGGGAATTCTCAGGGGAACAAGAATTTAACAAATGATAGCACCCGTGGGCCTCTGAAGAACTGACATATGTTCAAATGATAATTTTTTTAAAAGATTTTATTTAAACAGCATGAGTAGGAGGGACAAAGGGAGAGGGAGAGAGAGAACCTCAGGCAGACTCCATGTGGACCATGGAACCCAATGAGATTTGATCCCAGAACCCTGAGATCACCACCTGAGCTGAAACCAAGAGTCCATCTGGGCCAGCCATTTGCCCCTCCCGTGAGTATTTTTATTGACAGATCCAGATCTGTGGTGTTTTCTTTCCTCCTCCTCCTCCTCCTCCTCCTCCTCCTCCTCCTCCTCCTTCTTCTTCTTCTTCTTTTGCCTTTATTAATAAGTCCAATAATTAAGTGTAAAAGGTGCAGGATCCAGAATATATGAAATACTTGTAAGAAATTGTCATCCAAGAATGAACAAATACAGGGTGAGTAAAGGAGTGAGTGAAGAAAAATGTACCTCTTGATCCTGGGGAAATGCATTTATGGCACATGATGGCAAATTTTGAGTTAATATTAAAATCAAGTGATTCCACTGTTTTCTTTATTCTTTATTTCTAATCCTTTTTTCAAAAAATAATTGATCTCTTACAAAGGGACAAATTTACTTTTTAAAAATATTTCTTATTGTGGTAAAATATAGAATATGAAATTTGCCGTGTTAACTGAAAAAGTCAGCAGCATTAAGTAATTGACAATGTTGTGCAACCATCAACACTGTTCTCAAAGCTTTTTCAGGACCACAGACAGAAACTCTGGATCCGTTAGCAATAACTCCCCGTTGACTCCTCCTCCCTTCAGTGTACTTTCTGTGGCTATGATTTTGCTTCTGCCAGATATTTCCATTTTTAATTTAATTAATTTATTTATTTAAAGATTTAAAGATTTTATTTGTTTATTTGAGAGAGAGAGAGCATGTGAGAGAGCACAATGAGGAGAAGCAGCAGAGGGAGAGGGAAAAGCAGGCTCCACTCACCCAAGCAGGAAACCCCATCTGCAGGACCCAGTGATCATGACCTGAGCCAAAGGCAGACACAACCAACTAAGCCACCCAGGCACCCCTCTGCTAGGTATTTTATATAAATAGAATCATTTTCTTCATCTATTCAACTTCCAACAGTCACTAGGATTGTTTCCACCTTTAGGATATTGTGAACAATGAACACGGCTGAACAAGTATCTGTGGGAGTCCTTGTTTTTAATTCTTTGGGGGATATACCTAGGAGTAGGATGGCTAGATCATACGATTATTCTGTTTAGCTTTTGGAGGAACTGCCAAATTGCTTTCCATTGTGGTTGCGCCATTTTACGTTCCCACTAACCATCAGGAGCATTCTAGTTTCTCCACATCTGCAGCAACACATTATTCACAGATTACTTTTATTATAATTATTTTAGTATACTGTCGTGAAATGGTATCTTGTGGTTTTGATTTGCATTTCTTTTCTTTTTCTTTTTTCTTTTTTAGAGAGAGAAAGAGATAAAGCATGAGCCAGGTTGGGTGGGGGTGTAGGGGCAGAGGAAAAGGGAGAGAGGCTGGTTCCATACCCAGGGCAGAGCCAGCATGAGGCTCAATCTCATGACCTTGAGCTAATGACCTGAGCCAAAATCCAGAGTGGGGTGTGTAACTGATTGGGCCACCAAAGCACTCCTCAATTTGCATTTCTCAGATGGCTAATGGTGTTGAGCATTTCTCACGTGCTTGTTAGCTATTTGTGTATCTTCTTTGGAAGAATGTCTATTCAAGTCCCTTGCTCATTTTCAAATTTTTTTTCTCTTTGTTTCTGAGGACAAATTAATTTTAAATAAGCTTTCAATTCATAGTAATTGGGTCGAAATAAAGTATATCTTTAAAGTTACTTAATTTTGTTTACTTGATCTGTCAGATTTAGAGAAAGAGGTTTAAAATTCTCCCACCTTAATTACAGCTTTGTCGAGTGCTTGTATCTCTAAGAGTTTTGCTTTACACGCTTTGATGTGAGGTTGTTTGATGCTTCGGGGTTCATTGTGGTTTTGAGATCTTGCTGAAATATACCTTTGATGAATTTAAAATGTTTCTCTTTTCTTTTAGTCCCTGGTTTCCTTGAATTTTACCTTACCTAATATTGCATTGCCTACATCTAAGATCTGCTTATATTTGTTTAGAGTATTTTGGCCAACCAACTTTGAATCCAGCTTGGCATTAAATTATTTTATGTACCATTCCATGAACAGCTTATGGTAGGACTTTTATTTTTACCCAGGCCAAGAGAATTTGTTTTATAAACTCTGCTATCATCACTGTCTTGTTGCGTATAATTCTTGCATTCTTTTAGGGTTTTTTCCTGAAGTCTGACGTCTCATCCTTTTTCTACGTATCAACATTCTAAATATTCAAGTTCCCTTTGTTTTAGTTTTTCTCTTCTTATTCATGGTTTTTAAGGTTTATATCCTAATACTTTTTATTCTACTCATGGGCACCCTTCATTTTTTTTTTTTTTTTAGAATTTTATTTATTTATTTGACAGAGAGAGATCACAAGTAGGCAGAGAGGCAGAGAGAGAGGAAGGGAAGCAGGCCCCTGCTGAGCAGAGAGCCCGATGTGGGACTCGATCCCAGGACCCTGAGATCATGACCTGAGCCGAAGGCAGTGGCTTAACCCACTGAGACACCCAGGCGCCCCCTTCATTTTTTTACAAACACAAGATAAGGAACAGACTTGGGGAGCGATAATTTCTGCTTAGGAAGGAGTTGGAGATGGTACAACATCATGGACATAGGGATGGCTGATGCCTGTCCTTTCAAAGTTTGAAGGCCTGAGCAAGGTGCCCTCCAAAGTGCTCCAGAGTGCTCTTTTCTTGGCTGTCACAGCATTGTGATGTTGTCTTATAACTGATCCTCCTTATCTACACTTGTCGAGGTGGACGCTGTTGTCTTGTACCTCTCCTCGACACCTGGCTAGGGCATAACAGAGGCCCAGGAATCTGCAATTTTTTTTAAAGATTTTATTTATTTATTTGACAGACAGACATCACAAGTAGGCAGAGAGGCAGGCAGAGAGAGAGGAGGAAGCAGGCTCCCTGCCAAGCAGAGAGCCCGATGCGGGGCTCGATCCCAGGACCCTGGGATCATGACCTGAGCCAAAGGCAGAGGCTTAACCCACTGAGCCACGCAGATGCCCCAGGAATCTGCAGTTTAAATCTGTTCCCTGTAACATGGACAGAAATACTGTTTCTAGGGCCAGAGACAAGAAAATTGATGTGTGAGCAAGATGAATTTTAGTAGAGACAGCTGGGGGTCAGCGCTGGGAGAAATCTTCCCACATTTCAGGGCAAGAACAGTTTCAGTGAAGGGATTATATCCCAGCTCTTGGGAGGCTTGTCGTGCCCTGAGAGGTCTCATGCTGTTGGACAATTGCCAGAGCACACTGAGAAAACAGTGAGCTTCTAGGCCTCCCTGAGTCACAGAGAGCACAGCAGTGTCCTGAGGGAGAAAATCTGCCTGTGTCTTCTTACTTGGACTAAGTGCAGCAGCCCATGTTCAGGGAATGCACTGAAGCCTCCAGAAGGCACATCTGAGGAGTCACATTGCTTTTCAGTTCATTCTCAACCATCGCTGACAGTGAGGAAGCATATTTACATGCATTAGTTCTCATTCCCTGTCCTTGGTCATCTCAAATGCTGAAAAGTTGAGCCGGACACCTGACTGGACACCTCCTGGAGACCTTCCAATGGTGGGAGCACCTGGAAACCTGTTTCACAAAGCTGTGCACCCTCTGGAGTTGTCCGAGGCTCACGCCCAGTTACTTAACCACAGTGACAAAGATGATCTGTGACAAGGATCATTGAAATCAAGATCTCCTGTGGCTTATTTCCCACCCTGGGAGTTTTGTTTACTCCTGAAATGGGCCATAAGGACTGAGGCTATGGAGGTGGATGCAGAAGGGGGTGCCATGGACAGGAGGAGGCGGTAAGACGGCAGAGGGCCCTGCTGAGCCCACCTGGTCCCTCCTTAAAGACGGTCTCATCTGCTTGGTGAAGTCTGTGTTACAACGGACAGATTTTGCTTCTTCCCCTGGTTGGAAAACCTGTTGTTATCTCTGCGCTCTCTTTTAGAATGGTGATTAACACAGTGCATGGATCTCAAGTGACTGAAGTTGTGGTATTTACATTCGCGACTCCTGCCTGTTTCAATATTAGGTTTGGAGCTTGTTGGGTATAATTAGATACCAGCGTGGTGCAATACTTTTGTGTTTGCGTTCACTTCAAAACCCTGGAATCAGCCTCGTGCCCCCTCTTAGGAAACTGTATCTGTTACAGGAAATGCATGTGTTAGTTGCCTCCTTTTCACCCCGATGGTGAGGAGGATTTATGCTCTGGGGCCATGGGGATGATCGCTTCTTGGTTCCTGAAGGGGGATAGGATTGGCTTGAGTGGTTCTATGGGATCCTAGGGAACTAAAGCCCATACTTAAGAATAAGCAGGCGCTGTGCCTGGTCCCTTAGAAAAGGAGGGATATTGGCTCTAAGACCGTATCCATGGAAAGAGAGTGGGAAGGAGAATTTGCTCTTAGAGCACTCAAGGTCTTCTTGATTTTACCAGATGTCAATATCAAGCCTTAACTCGGGCCAGACATCACAGGAGAGCACCACTGTGCAACCCCAAGGAAGGGCACCTGTTCATCTTGAAAACAGAACCAGGCACTCCCGGGCATCCTGATGATAGGATATATACAGTTCAGTTAATGGTAGCATTCTTAGCTGTGATAAACCTCCCAATCTTTTTAATGTTGCTCTGGTACATAATTTTTTAATTATGTAAAATTAGCATATAACGCCGTGCAAGGTATACAATGTGTGGATTTAATGCATTTATATATTGAATATGATTACCACTGTGGCATTAGCTAATACCTCACATAATTGTAATTTCTCTTTTGTGATGATTAATCATTACGATCTAGTCTCTTAGCAACTGTGAAGTTTATTATATAGTGCTGTTGAGTATAATTACTATGCTATGCATTAGTTTTCCAGAATTTATCTACTAGTTGCAACTTTGTATTCTTAAACATCTCCCCTGTTTCCCTCCCACACATCCTGAATCCCACAACCCAGCCCCAGATAACCACCATTCTATTCTGTATGACTTTGGCTTTGTAGGTTCCATGTATAAATGATATCACAGAGTATCTGTCTTGCTCTATCTGACTTATCTCACTCAGCACCATGCTCTCCAGGTCCATCCCTGTTGTTGCAAATGGCAGGATATCCTTTCCTGTGCTGAATAATAGTCCACTGTATACACATACCACATTTTCTTTGTCCATTCATGTATTCATGGACACTTAGGTTGTTTCCATGTTTTGGCTATTGTGAGTAATGCTGCAGTATCATTTTTTTTTAAAGATTTTATGCATGTATTTATTTATTTATTTGACAGAGAGAGAGAGAGAGAGCGAGCACAAGCAGGGGGAGCAGGGAAAGGAAAAGCAGGTTCCCGCCTGAGCTGAGAACCCGATGCAGGGCTCAATCCCTGGGATTATGACCTGAGCTTAAAGGCAGACCCTTAACCATCTGAGCAACCAAGGTGCCCTGTTTACTGCAGTATCTTAATGCAATTACATACTGCTTTATTTCAGAGGAAGAACGACTGGATAATATCTGCTGCTTTACTTACTTGGAGAGGTAGGGCTACTCAAGGTGTGGTCCCCATTCCTGCAGCATCAGCATGACCTGGAACCTCAGTTAGAAATGTAAATTCATGGGGCGCCTGGTGGGCTCAGTTGGTCACCTCTTCCTGTGCCCCTCCCTCCAGTCAGATGCACGCATGCACTCTCTCTCTCTCAACTGAATAATTAAAATCTTAAAAAAAAAAAAAAAAAAGAAATGCAAATTTGTAGTCTCTACCCTAGAAATACCACCATCCAAATCTTGGGAAAAGGCCTGGGAATGGAGGCTTTAATAAGCCCTTCCAGTGATTGTCCTGTTCTAGAAGAGTCATGACAATTGCTCTCAGTCTCAGTTCGTGGAAAAGAGAAAGTCATGAAGAGAAAAAAAATGGTGACTAAAGGCCAGATAGTTCTGCACTTCCCCTACCTCAGCCACTGGTAGATCATCAGCCTCTTCTTTGAAATAAAACCCTTCACCTGCCCTGGAAAAGGATAAAGATGAAAGAAAACTGTTAATCTTATGATTGATATTGCAAAGTGGCAGGAAAAGTAGTGAGAGTAATTTTCAGAGAAAAAAAATTTTTTTTCCCTCAGTAAAGGTGAATTTATTTATTTATTTATTTATTTTTAATTATTTAAATTAAATTGGCCAATGCATAGTACATCATTAGTTTCAGAGGTAGCACTCAACAATTCATCAGTTGTGGAGAGAAAACATTTTTCACAAGAGAAATTGAAACACAGAGGTAGAACTGATGGTGCCAGCATAGATGAAGAAAGACATACTCAGTACAAAAAAATCAGGGTGCATTTGATTGAAACTAACCAATCAATTCGAAATTGTAAAGTTCAGTTTATTAGACCTTCTGCAGAGAGGGAGAATACCACCGCCACAGAGTCTTAGTGGTTTCTCAAAATAGGGAAATTAGAGAAGGATACTTACTAGGCTTTAGGGTCTGAGCTGGAGAGTTTTAAGGCTGGAGGAGAGTTTTAAGGGTCTGAGCTGGAGCCAGTTGGGACTGGACACATTTCACAGCATAAGCAGTTTGGATGGGTGGGCACAACTTGGCAATCTGAAGGGGACTTGATGAGCAAGTTATAAGTCTTGGTAAGTAACACAAACAAAATTAAGGAACTCATTTACAAAAATGCTTCATAACATTTTAGATAACCTCATTTGATTAAAGAGAAATCTCCCAACAGTCAAACATTTCTAAAATAGGACATGATCCGCATCAAAGAAAACATGACCACCATGTTAAAATATATATTTTTTAATTTTTTTAATTTACTTTCAGCGTACCAGTATTCATTGTTCTTGCACCACACCCAGTGCTCCATGGGAGCTCTGTGCCCTCTCTAATACCCACCACCTGGTTCCCCCAACCTCCCACCTCCTGCCCCTTCAAACCCCTCAGATTGTTAAAATATATTTTAATTCAACATCAGCCCCATCCTTGAAATTATGTGGCTTATCTAAACCCTGAATATATGTAAAAATATTTATAAATTTTGTGAACTCCAGCTTCTTTCTGATTGAGAGAGTGTCACTGCTTATCTGGAAGCAATTATGGACTATTTTCACTGCAACCAATTCAAGAGGACTTCTGTTCCATCGGTTTCTTAATTTAGAACAATATTTTTTTTCATGATGCTGTCCTCCATCAAAACTTGTGTGTAATACCATCCCCCAAACACCTTTTCCTTTGATGTTGAATTTTTATAAATTAATTTATAGTTCATTTACAATAATTTCAGAGGTGTTTCACTTTTGCAATAGGATGACCTCCAAAAAGCTTTGTTAGAATTTTGTAAACTTCACGAAAAAATTACACCATTTAGGGAATCAACCTCATTTTCTACTTGAAGCATCTCGTGCTTGCAAAGTTCTTGTTCTTCTAATTGCACTGGCACATCAACAGCTGTTGCTTTGCTTTTTTATAAGCAGAAGAAAACTTAGAAGAACAGCAAGAAAATTATTTTAGAAGGGCCTAAATGACCTAAATTTTATAATTTTCATTTGATCTAAATGACAACTCATGTTTCAGAGGGATATGTAAATATATTTCCTGCAGAACTGCATATGTGAACTTGTCTTCAGGTGTGATCTTTAAATAACTCTGAAATAATGGGATATATACATCTCTGACTCCTGCTCATGCTGATTTTTCACTTTTTGACCCCAGTTCCTGACAGAGCACTCATAAAATCCTTGTAATTCCCTGAGTAATAGGGACACCCTTTGATCTGCTGAGGGGACCCTTGGTGGGGCTCCTGGATAGGCACTGGGTGATTTTTATCACCCATGATAAAAATTGTGGAATTTCCAGGCCCACCCCTCATTCTTGAGGAGAGATGGGCTGGAAAATGAATTAATAATCAATCATGATCTCATGATTAAGACTCTATAAAAATCCCCAGAGTATGGGGTTTGGAGAGCTCCTGGGTTGAACCCATCTAAATGCCAGGAGAATGGCACAGTCCACCTCCATGAGGAAAGAAGCTTTTGCACATGGAACCCTTCTAGACCTCGCCCTAGGCATCTCTTCCTCTGGCTGTTCATCTGTTTACAAAAATGTAATCACATCCTTTATAATAAACTGATAAATATGAGTGTTTCCCTGAGTTCCATGAACAATTTTAGCACATTAACTCATGAGGGGGTCCTGGGACCTCTGATTCATAGCTGGTTGCTTAGAAGGACAAGCGACCAAGTGGGGCTTGTGATTGTGTCTGAAATGTGGGACATCTTATGAGACCAAGCCCTTAACCTGGGAGATCTGATGCTGTCTCCAGGTAGATGGTGTTGGAACTGAAGAGAATTATAGGACACTGAGCAGGTGTTGGAGAACTGGTCAGCTTGGAAAAAACCCACACAACTCGTGTGAGAGGTGTTGTGAGTGTGAGTAAAGGAAAATTGAAGTTTTTCCTGAACAACTGGTAACTTTGACACACATAATTAACCTCCTCCCACATCTGCCATTGGTCTGGCCAACGTCAGCCCAAAGACTTTATGCATCTTTCAGACTGTGACGCAGACCATGGGGTTGGCTGGGGATAGCAGCACAAAATCCTCCTCCTATCTCCTCCTAAAATCAACAGAATTAGCTGTTCCCAAACATTCATGTCCAAGCCCAGTTCATTTTATCCTCAGGTAACTTGCTTGCTGTCATTTGAGAGAGAATGGTTAAGTTTGTTTCATCTGGAAACAGTTGGGGGTGGTATGTAGGTTTAGCCATTTGCACATGCATCTTATGTGTTGCTAGAGGTTGTAAGAAAAGCTGGAACTGCAAAGCGAAACCTCTATCAAACTCAACTTGCCTTATTTTGATATAATCATTGGTCATGATATCTGATTAGAAAATGGAACATCTGGGCAAATGCAAAAGTTGACAAGACCTGAGGACAACAGAGATACACTGGTACTGAGCTGGACAAACCTGGTTGTATGGTTGTCCTACCTCCACCTTGACCGGCATCTATTTTCCCTATAAATGTTTCCTTGGCCTCTTAAGACCAAGTAAGACTCCAGTAAGACAGGCTCATCCTCTTGGCTTGTAAATGCCCAGTACCCTGCCTAAGATGTCTGTAGCCACAAGAAGGGCCTTGCCTTTTCATGGTTAGCTTTGGTCCTAACTTTCTGATTCTTCTGAATTATTGTTCACACCTCTATTTTCTATTTTAATTTACACTTTGACATAAAAGATTATTCAACTCCTTTCTTGATTTCTACAAAACAACAACTTATGTGGAAGACATTATTGGACATTGGATATTGGATGACAAATCTGGATGTTGAAAGAGAGCCAACAACTTATTTCCCAAGTGACTTAAAATGGAACATTTTATATTATATTTTGTTTCTCAAATTTCTTGGGTTTCTCTTTCATGCTCTCATCCATACTTTCCCTGCTGTCACCTCCTTCACAGGACTTCCCTCCATCCATCCAATTTAGACCATGTTTGTTATGTAATGTGATTATCACTCACTAGATTTGTACTCAAACTCAGCTCCAAGAGTCCCTGTGAATGGAGACAAAGTTTGAAATTAGGATTCATAGTTAGTACCAAATTAAATACTGCTTTTTTTTTCTTAATCTATGGGTGGCCAGTGGGCATAATTTTTTTCTTCCATATAGATATAGATAGATATAGATATAGATATAGATAGATAGATACACACATATATATGTGTATATATTCACACACATATATAAATATATGTCTATGTGCCTCTGTATTTATATATTTCCTCTAAAACATTTCTCTCATCTGTGGGTTTGGGTGAGATCACATGAATACTAACACTCAAATTTCATTCGCTCACATTGTCTATTTCTTTGTAGGACCTCAGGCTCAATCATTGCAGTTATAATGGTCCCCTGGGGTCTTACCACACAGATAAATCTGCTTTATTGGGTGCAGAACTGATTCTACCAGAGATGCTCCATCTTCTTTGAGCCCCCACTAATGGTCAGCATGTTTTCTGGCCACAATAGTCCTTTCTGGTGTGTCACTACATTTCTGAGATCATCACCAAAACAGTGGTGATGAACCCAGCACAGCAATGATATGTTTTTCCTAAAGGTGGGGCAAGAGCTTCTCTCCCAAACTTCATGTGACAGCTCTTCAACTGGAGACCCAAGCAGTAGGGCTCATGGCTCACCCATCTCTCTCTTGACCCTGTTCACAGGTGTCTATCCAAATTTCTCTTGGCAGTCTTCTTCCCTCACCCCCATTCCAAAATAAATCAACTGCCATAGACTCTTGTGTGCTCCTGGCCCCACACAGAGATGTATACATGTCAGCTTGGGTTCATGTGGGAAATTGATCTTGGTTTTTGTTGATTTGTTTGTCTTTTCTTATACGTTTAGAACCACTGGTATAAAAAGAAATGTTTTCTTTTCTTTCTTTCCTTTTTATTCAGTTGCTGTTTTGATGGTGGTTGTAGGGGAGGGCTGGGAGGAAGAACTACCATATCATAGATATATTTCCTTCTAAGACACACCTCATTTTCAGAAACTTCCAAATGTGAAAAATGAGTAATGTGAAAAAAATCAACCTTAAAACTGAAGAAAGAGATATTACTTATTAGGTTTGGGGCGGTGAATTGGAATTTTGCTTTTGAATTTCCTTCATTCAAAAAAAAAAAAACCACACCTAACTTATGCTTTACCATAGACTTATTACATATTCAATGTATATCTATGAGAAATAGAATTTTAGAGCTAGGAGCATCTGGGTGGCTCAGTTGGCTAAGCATTTGCCTTCAGCTCAGGTCATGATCCCAGCGTCCTGGGATGTAGCTTCACCCTCTTCCTCTACAACTCCCCCTGCTTTGGGATCTCTTGCTCTCTCTGTCAAATAAACAAATAAAATTTTTAAAAAATTTCTTAGAGTTAGAAATGGTGAATTTCCTTATTAACACATTGCATCCCAAAGATGTTGGTTGTGTTGCAAAGAACTGAATTGGTATGATGCAATAGGCAAGGTGTAGATTTTCCACCTTCCCGTTCATTACATTTTGTTGAAAGGAAGGTGATGTACACTTAAAGTAGTCATTTTATCATGAAAACTTTCTTTACAATCAGTTTTGTTTTTATTTTGTTGACTGAAAAAACACGGCATATGCACTTCATTCTTTGGAAGGTGAACCATCTGTAATTTAGCAAGAGAAGTTGAATATTTTTGTCTTACTAATGTAGAAAGACAGCTGTAACCAAAAGCAATAGTTTGTAATATTCCATGTGTCTTACTGACAATGTGAAATTTTTTAATGAAATAAACGCAAAAACATCTGGATATGGTTTACATAATAAATTAAATATGAAATTCTCTAAAAATCAAAGACTTGTTTCAGCTGAATTTATATGAGAAATTAAAAATACTGTGTTCTACAATCATCTTGGGGCTTACCTTTCCCTTTCAACATTCCTGATGGCTTGGAACAGAAATGCAACCCACGAGAATTCACCATGAAATTACTCTTAGGAGTAGGAGAGCTCTGTAATGTAGATGGATACAACAATAAAGACTAGTAATTTTTCTTTCTCTTGTTAATAAGCAGTTATGAAAACAGTAGAGGGGTGCCCTGGTGCTCAGTTCATTGATTGTCTGGCCCTTGATCTCAGCTCAGGTAGGTCTTGATCTCAGGATCATGAGTTTGAGCCCTGCATTGGACTCCACACTGGGTGTGGAACCTATTTTTTAAAAAAGAAAGGTAGTAAAAAAAAAGATCTGATTAATAATATTAATAGAAAAATAAATAATTGCATGAATGTTGTACAAAAAGGAGTTCATTTGGCTGCAAAAATCAGAGACCTGAAATAAAGGTTGCCTGTTAAAAAAATAATAGTAACAAAAAAAAACTATGTTCCAAGATAGGCAGCAAAGGGCTAACTAAAGTGGTGTGTCCCAAGGTACCGAGGTACCTTTTCCCCTTCTAGTCCACCATCCTTAGCTACAGTTTCCAACGCCACAGTGGTATTATGGTCCAGGATAACTGCTCCACTTTTCCCCATCACATCACATTTGCATTAATCGGTTTCTAATTGACAAGAACTGAATTGACTTTAGCTACTGCACACGCAAATGACTATGTTTCAGCATACGAAAGGCTTGTAGAATCAGAGGCAAGGCTGAAAACAAAGTCTCTAGGCTAAGATTTCAAGAGTAACTCCCAAAGTCCCATGAAAAAACCCGGCCACCGAGGGTCCTACTTTCTGTCCCTTCTGCAATCAAGAAGCTGCTTGCCCAGACGAAAGGCTGTCACTTCACTTGCCAGATCCAGAACCACCCGGCTACCACGGAGTAAGAGCTACCCAGTCCCTAGAAGTCACATAACTCCAAAGCTGCAATGATTGGAAAGTTTGAATCACTGTTGGTGTTTTCAAAAGCAAGTTGTTTCTGCTATAATCTGCACCCATGACTTCCATGACCAAAAATGGGGTCCTCAGCTAGTGCTTCCCCAGGATCACTGGATCCCACACAACAAGGCTTGCCAGCAAAAACACTAGAAGCATCACTTCTGCATTCTGCTTACTTCTGCCCTCCAGATCTTTCATGCACGCTTCGAATGGGTTGAACGTTTACTGTGTTCAGAACCACAGTTGCAAGGAAATCTGGGGAAAGTCATTTTTAGCTTTCCCAGGCTTTGAAATATAGGAAGGTACACTTGAAGGGAGTTGCAGTAGACAGTAAGCCAATCTGCCATTCTGCTGAAACATTCCAGGCCAAAGGAAGGGGAAGGAAGGGGAGGATAAAAGGATCGCCCCTCTCACTAGATCAGCCTCCTTTAAAAAAGCTTTTCCCAAGCTCTCACCCAACGATTTCCATCATTTATTCTGCACTCCTAGCTGCAAGGGAGACTGGAAAAGTAGTACTTTAGCTGTGCATATTACTCTCTGCAATAAAACCAGAATTTTATTAATAAGAAAGAAGTAAATGAAGGAGACCCTGGATACTTGGCAAGTAATTAACAGCTTCAGCTGCAGCCTACCCTTTTTATTTCTCAGCACAGACGCTCATTTTCTTTTCTTACATAGAATGCATCCCCTCTTTCCTAAGGAGACGTCTCAAGGTCTCATCCAGGTAATTCACCCTGCTCAAGACCAAGAGAGAAACGTGGCCCTCTGTAACAGGTCTGAGTGTGCTTTCTTATGATACAGTAATGTATAAAAATAGAAAAAAATTATTTGCTGCCAATTATGTGGAGAAACAGTAGGATTGTGATGACCGAGCTCTTTTTTCAGAGAGGGATCACAGGAGGATGCCTCTGTCACTATTTCATAGCAATTATGAGATCCTGCTGGGCAGGATTAGCAAGGCCTCCTGCTCTGGTAGAGCAGTTAGCTTATCTGGAAGTTCTGTGCTCCAGGAGGCCCCTTCCCCACTGGTTCCATTCTGAGTTTGTCTCTTTTGTAGAACTCTATTAAATACAGCGATTAGCTAACATACACCAACAGCTACACTTTGCTTCTATTTTCCCTGATGTGACAGTTTTACACATTCTGACTTTCATGGTCCAACAGGTAATAGTTCGATCATGTGTTTATCACTGCATCACAAAGGTCAACAGCCTTTCAGATAATGGGTAGATTTTTACTGCCCAGAGCATGCTGCCTTCACAAAACAAATGTAACTGTGTTTATAAGAATATACACCTAGATGAAAAGAGTCTGCTAAGTTTTAGTGTGAGATTAACAGACTTAAGTAAATAGAATACAAATAATTGCTTAGGAGGGAAAGCAACAATTCTTAAACATCGATTTTCTCCAACACACAGGTTTACCACAATTCAAATTCTAGTCTTAACAGTCCTGCATGATTTTTGGAGACTTAGCAAGTGTTTCTAAGAACATGGAAAAATGCTCAACACCACTCGTCATTGGGGAAATGCAAATCAGGAATCATGCACAACAGGATAGCTTCTCCCACCTGTCAGAATGGCGAGAATCAAAAGGTAAGAAGTAAGGTATGTTGGTGAGGATGTGAAGAAAAAGGAGTCCTCATGCACTGTTGGTGGGAATGCAAACTGGTGCAGCCACCGCAGAAAACAGTGTGGAGGTTCCTTAAAAAATTAAAAATTGAATTACTATATGATCCAGTAATCCCACTACTGGCGTATTTACCCAAAGAAAATGAATTTGAGGGGCGCTTGGGTGGCTCAGTGGGTTAAGCCTCTGCCTTCAGCTCAGGTCATGATCTCAGGGTCCTGGGATGGAGCCCCACATCGGGCTCTCTGCTCAGCAGGGAGCCTGCTTCCTCTTCTCTCTCTGCCTGCCTCTTTGCCTACTTGTGATTTCTGTCTGTCAAATAAATAATAAAATTTTTTAAAAAAAGAAAAAAAAATGAATTTGAAAAGACATTTGCATCCCCATGTTTATTGCAGCTTTGTTTATGATAGCCAAGATATAGGAGCAACCCAAGTGTCCATCAATAGAAGAATGGATAAAGAATATACAGTATATAGAGAGACTATTACCACACCATAAAAAATGAGATCTTGCCATTTGCAACAACATAGATGGACTTAGAGGGTATAATCCTAAGTGAAGTATTCAGAGAAAGATTCCACTCATAGGTGGAATTTAAGAAACAAAACAAGGGAACAAACAAAGAAAAAAAGAGACAAACAGATTCTTAAACACAGAACAAACTGGTAGTCACCCGAGGGGAGGTAGATGAGGGGATGGGGGAAATAGATAACAGAGATTAAGAGTACAATTATTGGGGCGCCTGGGTGACTCAGTTGTTAGGCGTCTGTCTTCGGCTCGGGTCCTGATCCCAGGGTCCTGGGATTGAGCCCCGCATTGGGCTCTCTGCTCGGCAGGAAGCCTGCTTCTCCTTCTCCCACTCCCCTTGTTTGTGTTCCCTCTCTCCCTGTGTCTTTATCAGATAAATAAATAAAATCTTAAAAAAAAAAAAAGAAGAGTACAATTATCATGAGCACTGAATTTGTATAGAACCGCTGAAGCATTGTATGGTACACTTGAAACTGACATAACACTGGATGGCAATTATACTTTGATAAAAATAAAATAAGAAGAAAATAAAGTGGCTAATTACGTTACATAAATTTCACCACAATAAGATAAAATAAAGGAATATGAAGGATGACAACATGAGTTTTAAGAACATGAAACAGAGTTCACAGCGTTCACTTAATGTTTTCATATCATTGGCCAAAACCTAGCGAAATGCCCATACCTACATTTAAGAGAAATTGGGGAAATGTGGTTCCATAGCTGAGTGGTAGGTCACCTGTGCAGCTGTCATATATTGCCAGAGTACTGTGGTATAAAATTACTAAAAGCAAGAAGGGAAAATGGATGCAAGAAAACAATAGCCCATCGCTTGTCTTTGTAATAACTTGCTGAAAGCCATAAGAAGCAATGAGCACACACTCAACGTGCTATCTCCAACCATTTTCTTGAATTTGAAAACTTCATAGGCCTATGGTCAGTTTTTCAGAGGAATGCTGGCGAGAGTTTTTACCAGACATTTTTCCACAGCAAACAAGAGTCATCAGGTTTTTTGCCTTCAGATGTTTCCCTGCTTCTTATTACTTGACTCAACACCAGATACCTTAGTTTGTGTATGACAGCACCCCAATTCTGATATTTCTCTGCAAATGGGTATAGAGGCCAAGATCCTGTATGAAAGAAACCCAAATTTAATGACTAAGTGGGGTAACTTCTCTCTTTTTCTCATGGGACAGACCAGGTCTGTGGAGAGAGCTTACAAGGTCATCTAATGACCTATGGTAGAAGCTCACATGTGTCTTCCATTGTTGGGTCTAAGAGAACTGCTCCAGGTTTCCTGACTCACAGGATTGAATTCACCTCTCCCACGTCTGCATTTTAGTCAGTGACAACACAGGAAGAGTGCTTGAAGATGAAGCAGCTTTGTGTTCAAGGGCACAAAATAAAAGTTACACATGTTCCTTCTGCTTATATCTTGGTGACCAAAGCCAAGTCACATGACCAATTTAATTAGCAGAGACAGAATCTAAGAAATGTCTATCATGGGGTCGCCATATGACTACCACAATTGTGGAGAAAAAAGACATAATGGATACTGGAAGATAGAAGCAGTCTTAAACATGGTGTGCACAAAACATTTCCAGGAAAAGAATTTTTAAAATATGAAGTATATTATCTCCAAGAAGTAAAGGAAAAGCATGGCATGAGAGAAAATATCCATCAGTCTAACTGAAATCCAGAAAGAAAAAGAAAATAACTCTCAAGAGTTGGGACAAGTGAAAAGTACAAAATGAGATGGTTAAAAAATAAATCCAAATTTGTCAGTCATTATAATTGATATAACTATAACAAATCTCTAGTTAAAAAAGATCGAGAAAGTGCCTGGGTGACTCCATCAGTTAAGTGTCTGATTCTTGGACTACTTGGCTACCCTCTCAGTAATGGACAGATCAAGCAAATAAAAGTCAGTGAAGACTAAGTTTTGATCAACGCAATTAACATGCTCAATTAATGGGCTTATAGAAGATTTTGTTGTTTAGTGAAAAGGTTAAGCAACTGAAGAATAATATTGTACCATAACACACATAACTACAGGAAGTTAAAAAAAACTTGCAAAATTAACAAAAGCATTTTTTGGGGAATCAAGCATATCTGGTAAAACTATAAAGAGAAGCAAAAAAATTGAAAGACACAACGTTTTAGTTTAGATTCTATCTACTTACTCCCTCTAATGAAAGATGGGATAATTTGCACCTGTACACTTTATACTTCCTTTTTTTTACCTCGTGCATTTTCAAGCTTCCAAACATCAATGTTGTATTCTGTAAGGACGTATGTGAGAACTGCATCTCCCTGTCTTGTAGAGCAGTTGGCTTCCCCTAGTCTTAATAAGATGAATATTCCAAGACTGGTCTCAGGTGGCTGTTGCTTGTATCTCCTTAAGGATCTCAAAGTGATGGCAATGTGTCAAGGGGCATCATTACTAGTAGAATTCTGGATTCCTGCACTGGAGAGTGCCTCTTTCTACTCCTTATGCAAGAAAAACAAGGAAAGTTTTACCTCCAAAATTTTTTGAACTATTTAAAAGGAGAAATTAGGGTAAGATTAGCTATTCTGGCATGTATGTGGTGTAAGTTTACTGGTTTGAATGAGAGTGCAAATATATAAAGAATACTGGTTTGCATTGTAGAGATGCTCTAATCCCAAGTGAACTTGAATCTACTGGCAGCTGTAGGTTTTGTGGCACTTGAAACCCAAGAAAACTATGGTGCCTCAAGATGGGGTACAACTCATTACTTACCCTGATAGTAAGAGAAAAAAATAAATCAAACCCACCGTAATTGCTTTTTATAAACCATACAGATAAACTGTGTCTGCGTGAGGCTCTAACATGAAAAGTCTCTTTGTCATGTACAGTCTCACCTTTATAAAATCCAAATGTCATTTTAAAAAATCTGATACATGTTTGCATTAAAGAACACCATAAGCAAAATCAAAAGACTGATGGCAAATTAGGGGAAATATCTATAATTCATGTCAAAGATAAAAGCCTATGCTTCCCCAGGAAAGATGGACAGAGGATGTGCCCAGATAATTCACAGAAAAAGAGAAACAAATGATCCCTAAACATATAAAAAGATGTTTGAGATACCTGTTCACAAGGAAAAGGCAAATAAGAGACACTATTTTTTAACTTGTTAGACCAGCAAAATCCAATAATTTGATGACACGTTCTGTTAATTGACTGTGGGTAAACAAGCTCCACTATACAATAAAGGATAGAATCAAAAAATGGTATTACTCTGATGGAAAAAAAAGGTTCAGCATTATCTACCAAAATGAATAAATTCATGCAATCTTTGGCTCAAAAATTTCAGTTCTGGAAATTTGTTCCATGCACACACAATGTGGTTTATTCCATACACATTTTCTTTTTTTAAAGATTTTATTTATTTATTTGACAGAGAGAAATCACAAGTAGTCGGAGAGGCAGGCAGAGAGAGAGAGGGAAGCAGGCTCCCTGCTGAGCAGAGAGCCCGACGCGGGACTCGATCCCAGGACCCTGAGATCATGACCCGAGCCGAAGGCAGTGGCCCAACCCACTGAGCCACCCAGGCGCCCCTCCATACACATTTTTTTGTTGCTGTGGTTACAGCAAAAAATTAGCAAGAGCCCAAGTCTTATCAAATGTTTGCTAAGTGTTATCCCAAAAAATATGAGTCAATTTGTAATTCTTAGTTTTCTAGTACCCACATCTAAAACTGTAAAAATAATCAGGTATAATGGTTTAAATAATATAGCTGCAATATAGATAAAATATTTTCACTTCAACATGTAACCAATATAAAAATTATCAATGAGATAATTTACTTTTTTTTTTCATACTAAGTTCTCAAAACCCAATGTCTATTATACTCAAAGGGCATCTCCATGCAGACTAGTCAAGCATCAAGCATTGAATAGCCACATGTGGCCAGGGACAGCACAGTTAAATGATTAAATAAATTATTAGTTAAGTAAATTATTAATCTTAGGCTAGACTTCCCAGAGAGTGAAATCTATGACAAAAATTTGAAGTGAGGCAAAGAAGACGGGAGAACCCAAATGAAAGAGCTTAATGAAACTAGCAACACTTTGTGTCAAGAGTGTTTTCTGGAGGCTGGATCTGTAAGATTCTTCCAACTGTAATGCGGGAAGCTCAGGTCAGTTGAATAACAGGTCAGTGGAATAACAAGGGAGGAAGTAAGAAGAATCTATTCACCAGCTCCTGCTGCCACTGGGCAAAGTCTTGTACCATAGAGCTTCCTCGGTACCCACTCCTCCTGTAGCATCCCAGTCTCAGCTAACAAGTAAGTCTGGGATAGGAAGCATCAGAGGAAGTGATAGGCAAGGCACTGCTAGGTCATGCACTTGTAAATTTGACTGGAGCACAGATGATTTTCAAAATAGTGAGCCTGGAAAAAGTGGATAACAGCCCCAGAGACAAGTGAGGCTAAGAGCATCTGGAGTGATTCTTAAGACATGTCTGAAGTTCACCTTGAACTTTCTCTAAGATAGATGGCATGGTAGGTCGCGAAACAAATCTCAACAAATTTAAGATTATAATCATTCCATACTTCCCAAAGTGATCTACAGATTCAATGCAATCCCTATTAAAATCTCAATGGCATTTTTTACAGAAGTGGGAAAAACAATCCTAAAATTTATTTTGAACTATAAATCCCTAAATAGTCAAAGAAATTTTGAGTAAGAGGAACAAAGCTGAATAAACCACATTCTGATTTAAAACATATTACAAAACTAAAATAATCAAAACAGTATGGTACTGGCATTAAAAAGAGACATACAGACCAATGGAATAAAATAGAGAGTCCAGTAATAATCCCACACATATATGGTTAACCAATACTCAACAAGGTTGCAAAAAGTACTCAGTGGCCAAAGGACAGTCTCTTCAATAAACTGTGTTGAGAAGATCAGATATTCACATGCAAATGAATGAAGCAGAACTCTTACCTCACACCACATACAGAAATCAATATGAAACGGATAAAAGATTTGAATGTAAAAACTGCAACAATAAAACTCCTAGAAGAAAACATAGGGGAAAAGCTTGTAGACATTGGAATGGATGATGATTTCTTAGACGTGACACAGAAAGCACAGGAAACAGAGCCAAAAATAAATGAGGGACTACATCAAACTAGAAAGCTTCTACAGCAAAGAAAACAATTAATGAAATGAAAAGGTAAGCTATGGGATGGAGAAAACATTTGTAGACTATATGGCTTATAAGGAGTTAATATCCAAAATATATAAGGAACTACTACAACTCAAAAACAAAAAAGCTAAATAACCAGATTTAAAAAGGGGCAAAAAATCTGAATAGACATTTCTCCAAAGAGATACAAATCCCCAATAGGATATGAAAAGGTGCTCAACATCACTAATCAACAGGGAAATGCAAATCAAAGCGACAATGAGAGATCATCTCATACTTTTTAGAATGACAATTACTAAAAAAAATAACAACAAAACAAAAAGACAACAACTGTTGGGAGGTGGAGAAAAAGAAAACCTTTGTGAAATGTTGATGGGAAGGTAAGTTGGTACAGCTATTGTGGAAAACAATAGGAAGATTCTTCTGAAAAAATTAAAAATAGAACTACAGTTTGATACAGAAATTCTACTTCTGGATACATATTGAAATCTGAAATCTGGATTGAATTGAAATCTGAATCTTAGATATCTGACTCTCTGGCTCATTGCAGCATTATTCATAATAGTCAAGGTACAGAAATAATCTAAAATGTTCATAGTTGGAGGAATGGATTTTTAAAATGTGGTATACATCTACAGTGAGATATCATTCAGCCTTAAAAAAGAAAGAAACCCCACCATTTGCAATAGCATTGCTGGGCCCAGAAGACATCATGCTAAATGAAATGAAAGACAAATGCTACATGATCTCATTTGCATGAAGAATTGAAAAAAGTCAAACTAAGAGAAGCAGAGAGTAGAATGGTGGTTGCCCAGGGCTGGGAGGAAGGAGAGTTGGGGAGGTTAATGTCAAAGGGTAGAAAGTTTCAGTTATGCATGATAAATAAGTCTACGATACAACACAAGGCCTGTGATTAACAATATTGTTTGGAATACCTAAAAATTTGCTGAGACAATAGATCTTATGAGAAGTGCTCTTACCACAAAAAGAAAAACAAATGTAGGTGTAAAAATATACAAAAACCCAAGGGGTCAGGAAGAAACTTTTGGAGATGATGGATAAACCAATGACATGGACTATGGTGATGGTTCCACAAGTATACCCTTATCTCATGGCTGAAAATGGTAAAGTAAATGTATCGTTGAATTTATGAATTATTATACAAGATATGCTAGAAAGATTTTAAAAAATAAGCGATTTTCTAAATGAATCAGAATAGGATGGATGGAGAAAGTGATGGAAGCAAAACATAATAGATACCTTTTATAGAATTTTTATTTTTAATCCCTTGTGACTTTTTTCTGTTAATACAATAAAAATTTAAATAAAATTAGAAGTCTATATAAGGTAGTCAGATTAGTTGTTCTAAAGCACCATTTTTTTTAATTTCTTTTAGTTTCAGATTGTAATGTAGTCAAAGTTTCCATCAATTGTACCATTTCCTCTCCTTTATTGAGATTATATTTTCCATCCATGTTCTGATTTATCATAGCTAACTAGATCAAATCAGTTTAAGAGCTCAGGGATCCAGAAAGCAGTAAGTTCTTTGTTGCTCAGGAATGTCTGTATTGTTAATTTTGCTGGACCATGTTAAACGTCACTGCACTGTTATCTAGCACTGGCTGTTTTGGTGAAGAAGTAGGAGGTCAACTTCATTTTTTTTCTCCTTTATGTGGCAGGATTTTTCCTACCCAGTTGACCGTAAGATTTATTTTTTTATCCTTGATGTTCAGCAATTCAAGAGGCTATGTCTTGGTACTTATTTTTTTGTATCAGTTCTTCTTGGGAAAGATTTGCCCTTTTGATCTGCAGATTCAATCATGTTTCAGACTTGTGGTTTGTGGTTGTACTTTTTCCTTGTTTTATTGATGTCAAAAATACTTATTTTCTCCTTGTTCTGTATTATTTTCAGTGATGTTTTCTTCCAGCCTTTTATTAGGAAAATTTTTGTGCATGGAGAAAAGCTAGAAGAATTTTACAGTGAAGAATCTTGTATCTCCTGCCTGGATTCTATAATTGATACTTTACAAAACACACTTTATTACATATCTGTCCTTTCATCCATTTTCAATAGATTTTATTTTACTGATGCATTTCCAAGTCATTTTCAGACACCAGCGCACCTCCCAATGAGTTCTTCAACATATACTGGATTAACTAGAATTCAATATTTGCTTTCTTTCACAGTAATCAAAAAAATTAACAACCACCTGAATATGCAGATTTTAATTCCATGATTTTGGCAAAGGCATATATCTGTGTACCCTAAGCCCTCACCAAGATACAAAATATTACAATTACTCCACGCCCATTCTCCCACCCCTAGTCCTTACTCCCAAGAGGTAGATCTATTCTCATTCTTTCCACCATAGATGAGTTTTGCCTGTTTTCGAACTCCATATACATAAAAACACACAGTGCATATATATTTTTGTGTGTAAAATTTTTCTTACTGTTTTGGAGGTTCATCCCTGACATATATGTATCAATAGTTTTCTCATTTTTATTGCTGTGTTCATTGCATGAACATACAAGTTTTTCTCTTATCTGTGCCCCTGAGGATGGACACCTGATTCTAGTTTGATTCTAGCTTTATGAATAAAGCTGCCATAAACAGTTTTTTAAAAACCTTATCTATTTATTTGACAAAGAGAAAGCAAGAGGGAACACAGGCAGGGGGAGCGGAAGAGGGAGAAGCTGGCTTCCCACTGAGCAGGGAGCCCAATGTGGGATTTGATCTAAGGACCCTGAGATCATGACCTGAACAGTAGGCAGACACCTTACAACTGAGCCACCCAGGTGCCCCTGCCACGAACAGTTTTTTGTACCTATATTTTTGTAGATAATACTTTGTAGATATATGTTTCCAATTCTTTTGAGTAAATATGTGGAATGGTGGGTTGAATGGAGATATATATTTAATTTTAAGAGGAAACTCAAATCTTTTCCTAAAACAATTATATCACTTTACATTTCCACAAACAATGTATGAAAGTTACATTTATAAATTTTACATTTAGATTTTTATTTTACCTAATATTTAGTTAAATGTGTGGTAAGGAAAGGAGATTGGCATTATGTCAATCTAATAATTGGTATAATATAAATTGTTTTAATGTCATTTACTCAATAAGTTATCCATCTTTGCACTGAAACTGAATTGTCATCTTTGCTCATAACTGGCGTTTGTTTTAATTTTAGCCATTCCGATGAATGTAGAGTGGTAGTCAAGGTTGGTTTGGGTTTGCATTTTCCTGATGAATAATCATGAAAAAACTGTCTCAGATGCTTATTGGCCATTTGTATATCTCCCTTTGTGAAGTGTTGGTTAAAATCTTAAGCCAACTTTTAGAGAATTGTTTGACATTTTATTATCTTGAATTATAGTTCTTTGTAAGACATATGTTTTGTAATTTATTTTCCTTTGGTTGATGCATTCTGATAATTTTAATCAAATCTTTAATCAAGTTTTAGATTTACATTGATTTTGGTGCATAGCATGAGAGAGGGGTTGAAATTTCATTTATTTTACACGTTGATATTAATTACTTTACCACCACTTACTCAAAACACTTTCCTTTCCATATCAGATTGCTTTGATGCATTTGTCCAAAGTCAAATGGCTGTATAAGTGCTGGTCTATTTCTGGGTTAAATATCCTATTTTATTCATTTATTTGTCAAACTTGGTCACTGTCTTAATTTCTAAAGCTTTAGACTAAGTCTTAAAGTTAGGTAATTTAGATCCTCCAAATTTGTTCTGCAAATAGACAGCATAACCATATTCAGTCTCCCAATCCATGAACATAGTATGTCTCTCCACTTTGTGGTCTTTCATTTCTTTCAGCAATGTTATCTGGTTTACAGTATAGAGGTCTTGCTCTTTCATTAAATTTCCTGATGTATTTTATGTTTCTTGTATTGTAAATGAATTTGCTGCAATTTCATTTTCTAATTGTTTGCTACAAGTATGTAGGCATATTTTTATTATTATTATTATTTGAGAGAAAGATAGTGAAAGAGAGCATGAGAGGGGAGAGGGTCATAGGGAGAAACAGACTCCCCATGGAGCTGGGATCCCAATGTGGGACTTGATCCCGGGACTCGGGGATCATGACCTAAGCTGAAGGCAGTCGCTCAACCAACAGAGCCACCCAGACACCCTATAGATATATTTTAGATTCAGTGTATTCACCTTGTATCCTATAACCTTGCTAAATTAAGGAATTACTTCTGAAGCTTTTTCTTTATTAATGTAACAATATGTCAGTCTTTTTCTTGGCTATTTCTCAAGTTTAGGTATTGTTTACAAGAGGTCTTTGTTATTCCAAGATTAGGAAAATAATTTCCCATTATTCTAGTACATTTATGAATATTACATTTAGATTTTCATTCTACCTACTGTTTAGTTAAAGGTATGGTAAGGTAAGGAAATTGGCCTTATGCTAATCTAATAATTAGTATAGTAAATTGTTTTAATGCCCTTTATTCAATAAGTTATCCATCTTTGCACTGAAACTGAATTGTCATATTTCTTTCATACTAAGTTTCCAAGGAGGCATGGGTCTCTTTCTGAAATCTGTAGCTAGGTCAATTTGTTTGTCTATATTTTTTAAGTAATTAGGGTGGCTTTATTAATTATCAAAGTTTATTTTTTAAAAATATCTTGGTTGATTTTATGCACTGACTTCTTCAGATAAATATAGAATTAACTTAAGTTTTATGTAATATCCCATTGGAATTCTTTTAGACTTGAACTGAATTTACAGATCAATTTGAGGTAACCATGTATCTTTGAATATTGAGTATTCCCATGCAGAAATATAATTTGGATCATCTTTTATTTTAGATGTTCTTTTATGACTGCAGTTGGTAGGGCTTTTGTCATTTTCTTCACATAGATCTAGGTTATTTTCCTCAGGCTTTTTGTAAGTATTTTATAATTTGCTATTGTCGTGGGATCTTTCTACCTTACGTTTTCTGACTGATTTTGGGGAAGCAATTGATTCTCCAATTTATGTCTCTGTTGAGTTTACAATACCATTGAATATAATTCAATTCAAATCAATAAAACATAATAGGATTCTTAAATAGCTACTTGGATAATTGCCACTTCTGTAGAGAAGAAGGGAGCCTATAAGATACCAATGGGTTGCCTTGTACTCTGAAAGCCTTCTGCATGAAGCAGCCAGAAACTCAGTTGCATTTTGTATCTGAGGTTGAGTACCATCATAATATATACCAAGAGTTTTGAATTTAAAGGATTCCTTTCACATTAAAAGCACAAGGATCACAGAAATGAACAATCGTGCTTTCCCTACTAACTGTATTTTCCTTTGATTAAGGAGAACAGCATGAAAGAATGAGTCTCCCAATTGTTCCATTTTTACTGATATATTCTTACTATTAGATCATGTTTGTGAATCTGGCCTGAATATTTTAAGTTGAATTCAACAGTTTACCAGACTTGAGGGATAACAAGCCTAGCCCCAAACTCCCCTCCCATTTCTAGAAAATGGCAGCTTTTTATGAAAGCTGAGTTTAGAAAAATCCCAAGGAGTATGCTTATCAGAACTCTTCTTGGGCACAAAGAAACCTTGCTAATTTTTAAATGCTGCCTGTTCCCCAAATTGCAGAGTGGTCACTTTTTTCCATTACATGATTTTATAATATGTAAGCCAAATACATTTTTCTGGGGTTAATAGAGGGATGAATAGGCAGGAATATATCCCCACCTGTGCCTCTTCAAAAAAAAAAAAAAAAAAAAGCCCACACATTTGAATCCAGAAATGTCACCCACTTTTCTAAAGTGTCTCGCCAGCCTTTTATCCTCATAAAACTCAATATAATGAGGCTAATGCAATGCAGATGTCAGGGAGAAATGCACTAACCACTTCCTGTCAGCCATACAGGTTTTCAACAAGCCCTCTCCCCAAACCTTCCTACGGTGTCCCAGGCATTTATCTTCTCTGTAGGAAGCACTTGAATCTGACAGCCCAAAGTGTTTTGTTTCATTTTTAGTGTCTCATGAAGCTTTTCTGAGGTAGAAAAAGGAGATAATGTGGCTAACAATGATTACCACTCTTTATTTTCTTTATTCTTGGGGTGAAGGCTGCCCTAATTTCAAATCTCATTGTCAAAATCAGACAGAAGCTGAAACATTCCCTTGACTTAATGTCCTGTAAAAACTCTAAACTGGCCAATCAGTCTCTTTCCTATGCTGTTCAGTACTTATTAATATCATCTTAAATGATTATCAGTCATTATGGCTCTGATTCTTTGAAAACTTTTAATTTTTTAGTACATTTCCTTACATTCCTACTTACTAATGACCCTTGGATTAACCCAACTTTGTATTAAACGACCTGCAGTCATGGTCCCATGTATTGTGGACTGTGCTGTCTTCCTTTCAATATTTAACTGGTGAAACCTAAAGGAAATCATCCAGTATATGAGTATTTAGTTCTTACTGTGTGCCAGGCAGTGACTCTGCCTTCATGGGCTAAGTCCAAAGGGGATGTGATCAAGTCAAAGATGAATTATCGTACAGGGAGAAAAGGGTGAAGATGAAGGATGGGTATTCTTAGAAGCTGAGGGTTTAAGGAAGGATTTCTGGAGGGCATCATTCATTTCAGGCTGATTCCTGAAGATTAATATTGAGAACCTGGAGGGGGAGGAGTTGAGGGCAGTAGAGAAGAAGAAATGTGAACAGACTTTGGGGGCAGGAGATAACTTGGTGTATAAAAGGATGATCAATCATGAAGGCTCTAGAGTGGAGTAATTAATCATGAATCTGGAGAAGTATACTGAGCTGCAAGTGCCTGGACATGCTATAGAATTTCAGGTTAAGGAATAGCCTACATTAGTGCTCACTTTTTGCCTTGTACATTCTGTGGGTTTTGACAGATGTATAACAACATATATTAACCATTATAGTATCTATAGAATAGTTTCAATGCCCTAAAAATTCTCCTGTTCTCCAACCTATTCACTATTCATCTCTACCTCCCCCCAACCTCTGGAAACCACTAATTCTTTTTTTTTTTTCACTCTACCTGTAACTTTGCCTTTTCAAGACTATCTTATAGTTGGAATCACACAGCCTTTCCAAATTGGCTTCTTTCACTTAGCAATATGAATTTTAATGTTCTTCCATGTCTTTTCATGACTTAACTCTTTTTTTCGTTCTTTCTTTGTTTCTTTCTCTCTTTCTCTCTCTTTCTTTCTCTAAATAATATTCTATTGTATAGATATGCAATAGTTTGTTTAACCACTCACCTATTGAAGGATATCTTGGTTAGGTCCAAGTTAGAGCAATTACAAATATAGCTGCTATAGACATTCAGTTACAGGTTTCTGTGTGGACGTGTTTTAGCCCATTTGGGTAAGTACCAAGGAACGCAATTGCTGGGTCGTATAGCAAGAGTACTTTCCCATCTGTAAAAAAAAAAACCAAAAAACACTTAACTATTTTCCAAAGTGGTTGCACCATTTTGCATTCCCACCAGCAATTTATGAGAGTTCATGTTGCTCCACATCCCGGTCAATATTTGGTATGGTCAGTGTTTTGAATTTTGGCCATTCTAAAACTGTTTTAATTTATAATTCCTTAATGACATGTGGTGTGGACCCTCTTTTCATATGCTTATGTGCCATCTCTACGTCTCCTTGGTGAAGTGTCTGGTCTGTTCAGATGTTTTGCCCACTTTTAAAATCAGGTTGTTTGTTTTCTTATTATTGAGTTTTAATACTTATTCATTTATTTGACACCAGTCCTTTATCAGACATGTGTTTCACAAAAACTTTCTTCTTTGGCTCCTCTTTTCATTTTTTGAACAGTACCTTTTGTAGAGCACAATTTTTTAGTTTTAATGAAGTCCCACTTAGTCAGTTTTGTTTTTTTTTTTTCTTTTGTGGATCATGCTTTTGGTGATTTATCTAAAAAGTCACTCCCAAATGCAGCTCACCTAGATTTTCTCCTATGTGATCTTCTGGGAGTATGATCTAAGTATTGTGTATCTTTTATTATGATTCCTTCTCTGATTTACATGTTATTTAGAAATGCATTACTAAGCTTTTAAATACATGAAGTTTTTAAAAATTACATTTTTAAAAAGTAACTTCTACTTTATTTCAGTATATTTGGAAAATGTGTTCTATTTATGTTACTTATCCTTTGATATTTGCTAAGCCTTCCTTTATGGCCTGGTAAAGAAAAAATTTTTGTAAATGTTCTATGTGTGCTTGAGAAAAATGTGCCTCTGAATCTTTGGCCAAATCCTACTTGATGTAAAAGTTGGCATATTAACTGTCTTTTTGAGGTTTCTTGTGTTTTCTTTTATTTTTTAAGTGCTTATTTTACCTATTGATATTGGGAGAGCTGTGTTGAAACCTCCCACCTGGATGGAAGATAGATTACTTTCTCTCTATCAATTTTTCTTTGCATGTTTTGAGCCTATGCTCCTAGGTGCATACGTATATATTTCTTCAGTGAATTAAGCATATTACATAAAGATTGTATTGCTCTAAAGATGCTCTGTAAAATTTAAGTCAACTTTTTCTCATTTTATACAGTTTGCTCAAGGTCACCTAATTTGCATGTGGCAGAGCAGAATCCATACCCTCACACCCAGGAAGTCTGGTGCTGGAGCTCATGTTCCTAACCATTGCTCAATCCCTCTCTCTCCAACCATCATCATCTGAGCAACACTTTCATGGGTCTTGCTGCCTTCCACAACATCTGTGGTAAGTACCAGCTGTACCTGTCAGGTGAAATGGGAACAGGGGTGCAGGGGGGTTCCAGATGTGACCTTTGCACTTAGAAGAAGAGCTTCTAAAAAATTTTGGTTCCCTCTTTACCCAAAGCTAAACCTAGCCTACAGATTTCCTATCAAAGTCATCAGTGGCTTTGTTCCTGCAGCTCAATTTTTTTCTAGTTCTGCCTCTAATCCCAATATGTATACTTTGTCATTTCACTCAAGTCACTTTTTTGCTTCCCTTCCACTGTCCCTACTATGTCCCCTTGTCTTCTTTATGCCAGCCTCCTTTAGGCAATGGACAACTGAACAGTTAGCCAGGATGGAGTTTGGATTCTACCCTGAATGAGACTTGGCTAATCATTATATGGGCAAGACTGTTTCCTACCTAATGCTCGGTCCAGGCTCAGGAAACACAGAACCTAAGCCATCTGGCCTTTTAACCTCTCTTATTGGATGGAAAGATGGGTAAGTTTTTAACAAAAGAATAAATCTATTATTGCATTGGAAGTTCTTTTTCTCATTCCTCCTACACACAAAATTTTGTACAAATTGTTGTGGACATAATGCAAAAAAAAAAAAAAAAAATCCTCACTCAAAATCTGGCTTAGCTATCCAGCCCAATGACTCCACACACTCACTAAGACAGCATGAAAAAGTTTTTAGTTACATAATGTAGTCTTCTGGAAAGTGTAGGGAATGTCTCTCACGCTGATCTAAAAATGGCTTGAGAGAGCAAGAAAAGGAAACTGGTTTGGGGTTTTTACTGCAGGTAGGAATTGAGGCCAGGATCAGGGCTCTTACATATAGGAACAGCCTTATATGGATTTTCAGATTCCCACCAGTGCCAAGAAGGGAGCACTCAGTCTTTCTTATCAGCTTTCAAGGATGTGGAGCAGAAGAGGAAGAGGGAAAAATGAGGTTTCAAAGTTGTCATACATCGAAAAAACAAAATCAAACTTGGTATACAAATTTATACTTCTGAGTTGTAATCTCTTGTTTATTTACCAATTGCAATAGTTCCACTTTAAAAAAAAAAAAGTTCCCAAAAATAATTCTGGTTTCCAGAACCAAAGTAAAAGAAAAAGTTGTTCTCCAAGCTGCTTCAATGTCCTGGAATCAAGTTGTTATATCTCTGTGTCTATCTGAGACTTTCAAACAAGACTGCAAAGATAACAACAATCACAGGCATGTGGGTAGTGCCTGAAGTAGTATCCCTAGCTAACTCTAATATCCCCTTCCTGACCTTTGTTGAGAAAGGAGCAGATCAGACAGGGAATAAATGCCAGCCCCTCAATGTGGCAAAAAATGAGCCATAGAAAGACATTGGGGGACACTTCATGTCAGGGACCAAGTTCATGTATCACCTCACCATTAAATAACTAATCTGATCTGTTTCCATGATGATAGTCAGAGGGCAAATGATGAACCAGGAAGGAAGACTATGCCACCATGGTGAGAAGAAGGCATGTTGAGAGAAAGAGGGCAGTAGGGAGGGAAGTGAGACCACATCAATCCATTAACCATGCAAAGCATCATGACCAAACTTCCTCCTGGCTGACGCATCAAATATTCCAATTGTAACAAGTACCCTTGGGACCAAATGTAATCAATCTGCTCTTGTTTAAGTGGCAGGTGGTTGGGGTTGCTGCTTTTGCTTTTGGCAAATCAATAAAGAGGAAAGCTCCCCTTTCATAGAGGAGAGAATCTCCAATTCTAGGACAGGGATTCCATTCCTAAGAAGCTGAGCACCAGCTTGCTGTGCCCCTTCCCTCAATCCCCTTACTGCAAGGGCAAGTGGAGGAGGGGAGGCAGAAGTGTGGAGGAGAGCAGACTCCAGACTCTAGCCTAGCCCTGAAACAGCACTCTGAAGGCTGTCCTACTTCATAGGTCATTGGCAAGGCTCTTGACCTAAGTCCGACTTCTGATAATGGGGAAGATGGCAGGCAGAACAAAGGCAGCTCGATGGCTACTTGCAGGTGATTTCTCTTAGGGCAGGAGGGATTCTTTTCAAAGGAAAAGGTTGGAAGGCTGTTACCATGGTAACTCTCCAAGTTCTGAAGTGATGTAATCAGCTAATGCTCTGGAGAGCAGAGGGAAGTTGGTGGATTTAGCACACAGAAATAGCTAAATTCTACAAGTTGGGCTTTTTCTTTCTTTTTTTAATGGTAAGTGCCAATATTGAAGGAAGGAAGGAAGGAAAGAAAGAAGAAAGAAAGGAAGAGAAAGGTAACAAAAAAAAGTAAAATAGAACGGAAGAAAGGATAGAAGAAAGAAAACTCAAAAATAATTTATTCTAAACAAATATCCTTAGTAGCAAGAAAGAGCTGCCTACAGAGTGGAAACTGGAGAGGGATGTTTGATTCTCTATGATTTTGCCCCTTGCATTTTATGAACTCTTCTATCAGAAGAGTTTATTCTGTTACTCTGGATTTCTTCTATTAATACGTCTGGATGAGCATTATTACAAGATACTTACCTTGGTACAATTGGGTTATTACCAGTTTAACATTAAGATTTCTGCCATTTTGTCCTCAATGGCTGCTACTAATGGCATTCTGAAATATGATTGTACATGAGCTTTATATTAAGAATGAAACTAATCATAAGCTATTTCTACTTCTAAGACAGTAGAACCCACTCTATTTTCAATAATAAAAATAAAATTGTCCTTGAGACAAGACTTTTTTAAATGCTTAGATATTTTTCGATGAATTCTGAGACATCATAGTCCTGTCAAGTGAGTTGTACACTCATCATCCTTGGCCCCTCTCCCTTTGTCATCTTGCTTGGTAAAACTCCATTTAAGTTTGGCCCCACTCTCTTCCTTGGTTGTGCAAGCTCAGTGTGGTTTAAGAAACACACACCCAGCCCCATTGGCAGACTCTCATTCATGACCTCACTGAGCGCCCACCACTGCCGAGGGGCCCTACATGCTGTTCTTGTCATAGTCTTCTATCCTCCTGGGTGACTTCTTAACCCTCTTTTTCCTTAAGTCTCCAATACGAAGATGAACATTCTTCATCCTCAGCAGCAGTCGGCTCTTGACTCACCCTCATTTTGCTGAGAAAACAGAACCTATAAGAAGAGTGTTTCCTCATCCTCCCACCCAACTTTTTAACCTGTATTTATCTTTAATAATATATTGCCTGACTCCTCTCCTGATACACGAATTATATCCACACTGTGACCCAGGACCAACTCCTCCATATGTAAGTGGATCTGATGGCCCCGGAACACTCATCCTGTCCTCTCTCTCCTATGTCATCGAGTATTTCCTCTCTTCCAGATCAATTACAGTAGCACAAAAATATGTTATTTTGTCTCTCATGTTTCAAATGAAAAAAATAAACACACACTTCTTGGGACTCCTCTAACCCCCAGCCTGCTTTGCACCCTTGTTGCAAAATTCATGAGTTCCCTATTCTCCCCATGTCTCTTTCACATGCTCCCCCTCTCTCTTGGACCAACTCCATTAATGCTCGTTCCTCTCATAACTCCAGAGAAAAAGCTTCTGTAGCTGTCATCAATAAAATTACATTGCTTAATCCACAACCTGTGCATGGCCTCCTCATATTTGACTAGAACCAGTTGAGGCCAGTCACTCCCTCCTTTTGAAATGCTTTCTCCCCTTGGCCTCTGGAACATCCATCTCCTGCTTTACCTTCAATATTCCGTGGCTTCCCTTTCAGTCTCCTTTGTTGACTCCTCTTCTATCAGCCTCTAAATGTTGCACTCACTTGTTCCCCTGATGAGTACTCTGATGATGCTCAAATTTCTAGCTCTAGCCAACACCTCTTCCCTGAACTCCAGACTTGTGTATTCAATTCTCCATGTAACATTTCCGCTTGCATGTCTAATTGGCATCTCAAAATAGAGTCCCTGAGTTCTCTCCTGCCCACGCTAACCATACCCTCTTCCCGTGCTGTGGGTGATGAAAGTTTGTGTCGTGTCCCCTTAAAATTTGGTATGTTGAAACCCTAAACCGCAGTGTAGTGGTATTTGGAGGTGGTGTCTTTGGGATGTGATTACGTTTAGATGAGATCATGAGGGAAGAGCACCCATAATGGGATTAATGTCCTTAAGACAAGAGGAAAAGATCAGAGCCCTCTTCCCACCCCTAATTTCAGAATATATCCAAACTCCAACCACTCCTCATTTGCTACACTGCTGTCAGGCTCTTTCAAACAACTACCTCTATGCCTTGCCTTAATTATTATATAATTTCGTATCTGGCTTCTCTACTTCTACTTTTAACATGTCATCATCTCTTGACACAGTAGTCAGAGGAGTTCTTTAAACATGAAGTCAGATAGTGGCATCTGATCTTACCAGAATAAAATCCAAATTCCAACAAGGTCCAATAAGGCCCTGCATAATCTGGCTCCATCTACGTCTCAGACCTCACTGTGATTCCTAATCACGGTTCCCCCCACACACTGGCCTCGTTGACCACATCAAGCAAATACCCACAATTCCATTGTAGTGGCCAGAACACTTACCCCCTAGATATTCTGATGGTTTGTGCCTCATTTTACTGAGGTCTTTGTTCAAATGTCTCTAAGAGAGGCTTTATCTTGCCACTCTATATGAATTATTCCGTTCTATCCTCTTAACTCTCTTTACTTTTTTTCACAGTGCTAACTTATATTCTATATTTATCTCTTTCTCATCTGTCACTTCAGAATGTAAGAACTGTAAGAGACTTTGTTTCTTTTGTTCATTGCTGTGTTCCTGGAGAAAAGACAATGTTTTTCACATCGTAGGTTCTTAGTAAATATTTGTCAGATAAACGAATGAACAAGCGAATGAATGAATAGTATGTTAGGAATCTCCAGGCAAACTGTCTCAGTGATTTTTGTGATTCAAATCCCACCGTGGGATTACAAGATTCCCAGCCTTATGCAGAGCCAGAAAATGAACAATCAGGTCCTTGGAGGTTGATATACTTACATATCTTTTGTTACATGACGCTATTGTTAAACATTGATTCCAGCTCCCATTGATCAGCTCCCAGGGCCTCACAAAACTCATAAACCCTAGGCTCAACATTTACAGACAAGTGCCACCTCTTTTGGATATTGCCTTGTAGCTGATCTCCAATCTCTCCTACTCATTGCCTACCTCCTTCTCATTCTCAGAGAAAGATCAAACCCCTTAGAAGATACCATGTCTGGCTCACCATTCAAAGAAACTCCATCTTTTGTCTCTTTGGAAATATGAAGAGAATCCCCTCAATGAGGCTGTGGAGGTGAACTGGCTCTTTCCCCAGTGTTTTCACCAAGTCTTACTGATGACAGAGTCTGGAGGAAAGGAGGTGAGGGAATCAGAGAAATAAGATGTAACCAAGGCTTAAGCAGAGAATATCCCTCCTTTTTTAAATAATTATGGGGACACAATAAGGCAAACACTTATAAAGACAAAAGAACTTTGAAGCTAATTCAGAACAAGTTGTTCTTTACTGGAAATAAGAATCTGTTGTTGAGTTGCTTTCTCACCACCCTCACAGTTGGAATAATTCATACAGTAATGGAGCCCATGGCTCCAGAGGGCTTAAGAGATGATACTGAAGGTGTGAAGATTGAAAGGGCTTTATCAATCATTTTTGTCATGGCTCTTCCATATAAAGTATCATGTCATCTGTGAAGAGAGGGAGTTTGACTTCTTCTTTGCCAGCTTGAATACCTTTTATTTTTCTTTGTTGTCTGATTGCTGTTGCTAGAACTTCTAGTACTATGTTGAACAAGAGTGGTGAGAGCGGACACTCTTGTCATGTTCCTGATCTCAAAGGGAAGGCTGTCAGCTTTTCCCCATTGAGGATGATATTCGCTGTGGGTTTTTCATAGATAGATTTGATGAAGTTGAGGAACGTTCTCTCTATCCCATATTTTGAATCGTTTTAATCAGGAATGGATGCTATATCTTTTCAAACGTTTTTCTGCATCAATCAAGAGGACCATGTGGTTCTTCTCTCTTCTCTTATTGATTTGTTCTGTCACATTGATTGATTTGCAAGTGTTGAACCACCCATGCATCCCATGGATAAATCCGACCTGGTCGGGCGCCTGGGTGGCTCAGTGGGTTAAGCCGCTGCCTTCGGCTCAGGTCATGATCTCAGGGTCCTGGGATCGAGTCCCGCGTCGGGCTCTCTGCTCAGCGGGGAGCCTGCTTCCTCCTCTCTCTGCCTACTTGTGATCTCTCTCTGTCAAATAAATAAATAAAATCTTAAAAAAAAAAAAATCCGACCTGGTCATGGTAGATAATCTTTTTAATGTACTGTTGGATGCTATTAGCTAGGATCTTGTTGAAAATCTTGGTGTCCATATTCATCAGGAATATAGGTCTGAAATTCTCCTTGTTGGTGGGGTCTTTGCCTGGTTTGGGAATCAGGGTAATGCTGGCTTCATAAAACGAGTCTGGAAGTTTTCCTTCTGCTTCTGTTTTTTGAAACAGCTTCAGGAGAATAGGTATTATTTTTTCTTGGAATATTTGGTAGAATTCCCCAGGGAATCTGTCAGGTCCCGGGCCCCTGTCTTGGGAGGTTTTTGATCACTGCTTCAATCTCGTTACTAGATATTAGTCTATTTGGGTTGTCAATGGCTCCAAAATGCATCTCTTAGGCTTGATGGCATTTTGCTGTGGAAGTTATCTGGGAGATTATCAGTCTGTTTCCCTCAGAGAACCCTGTTAATTGCTCCATAAAGTGAACTCCTAAGAGCTGCATCAGCCCAAGTATTGGCAACAGTTGAAATGGAAACCTTATGAACTCATTTGTGATGACGACTGAAATGAAACAGAAGAGCTGAGGAGCACTTTTTTGGTTCCATACCCACAACATCACCACCCTAGTAAGTACCAAACACAGCTTTCATTTCCCCATTTCAAGTGGGGAAAAAACAAAAAAAAAAAACAAAAACAAAAAAAAAAAACAAAAAAAAACCACAAAAAACAAAAAACAAAAAAAACAGTTAAAGCATAACAAAGATGTTGGAATCAGAAAAAAATCATTGATTGAAATCATGTTCTGGTTCCTTGTTATGACATCTCCTTAGGTAAGTTCCCTAACCCTTCTGAAGTCCATGCCCTTCTTTGAAATTCAGGGTTAAATAAATATGTCACCTGCCCCACAGTGTTATTCTCAGATTGAAGTGAAATTAATAAAAAGTGCTGAGCATAGTGTCTGTCATATAGTTCACATGCAAAGCTTAGTTGTATAGATTATTGTTACGATGATACTGCATAAAAATCTACCTAAAACGCAGTAGCTTACAATGATTCACATTTATTTCTTTTCTTCAAGAGTCTGCAGGTTGCACACAGGTTGGGTTTGACTGGGCAGTTGTGCTTGAGCTGTGGTTCAGCCCGCCTTGGCCCCAGGATGCTGGTGGAGGTCAGTTCTGTTTCACTTGTGTTTATTCCATTGCCAAGGCTAAGAACCAATAGCTACCTGAACTGTGCTCCTCTCATGACGGGTCATTGGAGCACCGTGCTAGGCCAAAAGACATAAGTGCATTTAAGCCTTCTGCTTAGATCACATCTGCTAACATTCCATTGGTCCAAACAATTCACAGGGCAAGGTAGATTTCATAATGGGGCAAGGTAGATTTCACCCACTGTAGGATAGGGAAGGAAGTGAATATTATTGATAAGCAATAATCTTAACTATCACCCTATAATAATAATGCTCTATTAATTTATTATTGTTGTTAGTAGTAGTAGTAATAGTAAAGAAAAATAATCATTGATTCTTTCCACTGATTTTGTTTGGTTGCCAATCTGTGCCAGGGACTGCCTAGCCCGTCTCTCAAGTAATATTAAGCTTTTCCCAATCATATAGTGGCTTGGAGGTGTGGTTTAAAGATGACTTCAAAGACAATGGCCTAAGTTTTTCCAATTATTTCCATGAACTTGGAAATAAACAAACAGAAATTAGCTGAGGGACCAAATATAGCTCATTCCTTGCTGTATATTGACTAACTCATTTATGGTTTTCATGACCCCTTGGACATCTCTGAGCACTGTTTTTTCTAATCTAAAAAATGAGAAAATCTTTTATTAAGTTCCTCCAAATTTACTGAGTCTTTTCCACCCATGAAAAGACTTTTGTTGGCACCGGCCCGTCTCACGCATTTTAGGCAAAACAGAAAAGCACTGAATATAGTCAACTGGCATTCATTGGAGGGATGACTGGCATCAAAAGCCAGCTTCAGTTCAGCCCCAAAATAACTCATGGACAATGCAAATGATTCACAAAATGTATTGCCCGGTCCTTGTTGTGATGGGATAAACAGCTTGAAGAGACTATTCCAACACAAAACCAGGTGTCCTATTTTAGGAATTCTTTACTAGACACAGTGGAGTACATGGGGTAGAGGTAGGGGAGCTGGAGATGAAATATGAAGGAAAAAAGAAGATCTTTGTCAGATGTTGTTTGGCAATACAACCATCTTGTTGTCTCTCATTCATTTCTCAAGCCTAAGAGAAGAAGAAGAAGAAGAAGACCTATCAGCTCTCCCTGGATGACAGCTACCAACCCTACAGAACCATCAGATAGATCACCTTCCCAGGTGTGAGCATCTCTGCTCCACATTTCCATTGGCTAAAAAAACAAAAACAAAAGAGCAAAAGCTAGAACCTGAAAAATTTAAGTTGAGCACGCAGGGAGGTTTCCCACATTAGAAGGCTGATAAATATTGAAATATCTTAAGGTTTAGTTGACAGCTTGTCTCGCCCACTCTCTTGGTATGGAGAATGAAGGAGAGAAAAATGACTAGTGTTTGTTGTTAATAAGGAACTGCTATCCCATTAAACACCACAAGAACCCAGCCAGGTAAGTATAATAACCTTATACTTTCCAAATAGAGTCCAGGATTATTTGGGTTAAATGCATTATTACCTCCCAAAAATGTTATTACAGAGTGAGGAGATTGACCTCAAACCTAGCCTCTGATTTTTCTATCATATTACGTTTTGATCTTTAAGATATGCACAGAGATTTCGAAAATGTTATTGCTTTTAGCAAAAAGCAGGGAGATAGACTAAATTAATGCTCACAAAGTCCCTTTCAGTCCCAGACATCTGGGAGTCTATGATATACAGCGAATTATTTCCTCCATGAGCCTAAACCATAGGCTACACTGAACATGTTTTTCCCTTGTTTTCTTCTGTCAGCTCCTTGACTGCCCCTCACAGCCACTTTGCAAGCCTTGATTGCCAAGCATTTATTTTCTTTTTCCAGTTTGTCTGGAGGACAGAAAGCCCCAGGAAGGGATTCTTGGGCTTTTGATAGAAGGCACATATCTGAAATATCTGTAATTATGTATTACTTTCAGCCAGGCTGAAAGAAGTCCTGTGATAGAAACTTTTAGAAGATAATTGAATGTGTCAACTGTATCAAAAAATTATGTACTTGCCCCACCTCTGCAAACTGTGATAAATAGTCTATTGTCTGGAGAGTTAGCTTGGCATTTTCTTTTGCATTGTAAAATTATTGTAGCTCTTGTCACTGAATTTTTGGTTAACAACTCAAAGAAACCCTTTAGACTAGAATTAATCTTGTAGATGGCAGATACTGCACAGTTACCTGGAAAATAACGGATTTTAATAATTGAAGACCAATTTATTTCTACCATCATCCCAGACAAAAGCAATGTATATATATTTAGCAAATTTATTGGTGAAAAATGGGGTGTGTCTCATGCTTGAATAAAAATTTGCATTTCCCTATCTGAATAATGAAGTGAGAGAAAAAGCATTTTTTCATTATTTATGTATCCAATTGTGTCCTTTGCATAATTGCCTTGAAACAGAAGCACCTTATTAAAATGGACAATCAATAGTAGCAACTGATTTCCCAAGCACAAGAACAAAACAAAATACGATTTAAAATTTTCTATTAAACCTCAGCAGTATATAGTGTGGCCTGACTAAGAAGAATCGAGCCTCATTTAAACATTTATAAATCATAAAGAGCGGTAAGAGTAAATGGAAATAAAGAGTGACCAAATCTGAAAAGGAGTGAGAATTTTCTAAGCTCAAAAGGAGAGGCAGAAATAACAAAGGGGGAAATCAGTAAGCACTTCACCTACAGATTACAATTTCTCCAAAACTGCTTGACAGGCAAATAAACCAGGGGAAATACTTGTTCTAAACAGGACAAAGGGTGATATCCTTAATAAGAAAAGAGCTCATGCCAAAAGTTAATAATAAAAGCATTAAGTTCCCCATAAATAAAAGGGGAAGAGAACAAAGACCATTTAAAACACAGACATATCAATGGCTAATAAACATTTGATCATTTTTCAGCTCTGTTCGCTATCAAAGAAATAGAATTTGGAATAACAATGAGATGCTATTTTTAACCTATCAGATGAACAACTGTAAAAAAATGAGAGTATTTGATTCTGGGGATTGAGCTCCGTGGCACAGACACAATCCACACAGCCGGAAGGAAGGCAAAGTGCTTCTAGCCCTGGGGAAGGAACGTGGCGGACAGTGTGAGAACCTTGAAAACATCCGCACCCCTCACTGCCAAAATTCTGTTTTTGGAAGTCTAAAGAGGGAAATGCTCTGAAATGAAGAAAGGGTTGTCGGCCGAAGACATTCATCGCACTGCTGTCTGCAATATTAAAATTTGGAGAATAAACAAAGTTTCCAAAAGTGAGGGTGATATTAAACAAATTAGAATAAAAAATGCAGCCACTCAAATATCTGTAAAATATTTTAAATAATCTCATAGAATGCCTAGATTTTCAGGTAAAATATCAAATTAGAGTGTAAAATGTTACATGTAGAATAAAATCAAAGGTATGAAATAATGGATTAAAAATGACCAGAGTGGATGATAATAAAATTTTAATAAAGTTTTTATCTGGCTGGTAAGATTATGGGTAGAGTGATAATAAAGAAATAAATATAATAATAAATAAATATAATTTTATATATTATATAATAATACATAATAATAATATATAATAAATAAATGAAATTTATTTTCCAAGAGGGGACACACTGAAGTGTCTGTGAGAAGGGACATATCAGGGAACATTGTTCTGCCAGTAAAACCAAATAGGAATGTTACTTTTTATTAAGGTCCCTACCTTAAATATTTTTCAGGCAAGGACTACTTTTATAAAAGAATTCTTTCTAATTATCAAAGTGACGCATGCTCCATGTAGAAAATTTAGAGAATACAGGAGAATATGAAATTTGAGAAATTATACTGATGTAACTGGTGGATAAGTAGTGGCTCATTTGTAGGTGGTTTGGGAGAAGTGTGGCTGAGAAACACTTGGGATGAGAAACACAGGAGGGCAGTGGGCAGATTTAATGATGAAGAAGCATGCACTAGGCCAGAAGGAAATTTTTGCAAAGGAGTGAGTTCCTGCCTCCAGAGTCATTGGAGTTAAGGCTGGTTGACTCCTTCAGGGGTGTTCTTAAAGAGAACAGAAGGCTCCCTAGGAGAAACCAACCCTGAGACCTGGGGTTCTTTGGAAGACCAGTCACGGACCAAACTCAGCCGCTAGCTTTTCTGCGGGTTGGGTTCTAAGCCAGAGACCCACAGATGTGGGGGCGGGTCATTGGGCAGCAGCCACACCCCACACCAGAGAAGTGTTTGGGCAGGGAGGGAGTGGGCAGAGCCGAAACCATACTCAGAACACTACCTTATATTTTAGTAGACTCTTTTCAAAGTCATTTTACGTACCTATATAATTTTCTCAATGTGTTGTTTTTTTTAATACGGAACATTCTCAAGATTCCAGAAATCCCTCATTCTCCCTAAATTGTAACCTCCTTTTCCCCCTGAAGGAAACCAATATCCTCTTCTTATTCCTCTGGCCTATTCCTAAATCCTTCTAAATGGAATCACACAGTATACACTCTCTTAGGTGTGGTTTCCTTCCTCCACTTGGGAAATTTCTCCATATTGTTACTTTATAGAGTTTAATTCTCACAGGGACACCAAATGGTAGATAAAAAGTGATCAGCAGTTTGCCATGGAGGAAAGGAAGTAACCACAAAGAGATTATGTGACTTGCCCAAGGTCACATAAGGAGGGACTGACCAGTAAGTGGTACCTAGATTTCTAGGCTCCAGGTTCACACCCCCAAAGAAGTATGGTTTTGTGCAAACAGTGTGGGAACTGAATTTACTCATATCTTGGCTCTCCTTCTCATCATTTTGGTGAGGTTGGCAAGTCACTTACCCTTCCTAAAACTTGCATGCCTCCCTTATAAAATGGAACCCTGACACAATGCCTAGTGGGCACTTAATTCATATTTGTTAAGTGGATGGACAAATGAGTCTGGTTGTTAGGAGAAAATGAGATCATGTGTATAAAATCTAGTATGGTGCTTGTCACTTTTCCGGCACTCAACTAAGAACAGCTCTAGGTGGCCTTGAAAAGGCAGTCTCATACCAGGGGAAGCTCCCAGTGCAGGACTAATTCTGATGCATCAGTTAGAATGCATTAAAATATAAAAACAATCATCTGGGAATTTGCAAAGTCTGAGTACTAGATGTTATGCAGATGACCTGGATGGCCCACTCCACAGTCATTGTCACCTAGAAGGTTCAGTCTAGTGACAGCTCCTCTCATTAACCCTCTTAAAGGCTTTCAAAGTGTTTCTCAGACCCCTGCCCCCCTTGCTCCTGGCTTTGGTGCTATGGATGCAAATGCCAGCTTTTCAAAGCTAATCTCTTCCTGAGTTTTTGACATGCATATAGTGCTAGTGAATTTGCAGCAACCTCTGGGACAGCGTAGCTTTGCTCAAGCGGAATGGAAGAGTCTTCCAGCTGGCAGACCAAGCTGAGAAATCTGCGTTCATCTAAGTTACTTTGTACCTAAATGCTCTCTGGGGCATTACTTATTTTTCAACTTGCTCTTGCTGGGAAAGTTCCATCTTCAAAATGTTAAGTCACCGAGCCATAAAAAGATGTGACATGACCATAGTCAGAAGGCAGTGTCAGTCAGTATGCGTGATGCTAGTTGTGGGGAGTTTGGGGATGGATTTCTAAATATTGTGGCATCCTATCCTTTATTATATAATAGCTGTTATGACATTTTATTGAGCACTTAGTATGCATCAGACTCTGGTGGCTACGCTTTCAGTTAAGCTTTACTATAACTCCCATGAGATAGAATTATCATCATCATTTTATAGAGAAGGAAACAGACCCAGAAATGTTAAATAACCTTTTCAAGGTCAAACAATTCCTAAGGGGCAGAGCTAGGAGAGGAGCCTAGTGCTGCCTGATTTTAATGCTAGTTCTTCCCTCTGTGACTTGAAGCAGGAATGAGGAGACTCTAATGAGAAAGGTCTAGAATGTGAGCGCCAGGACACAATCTGACCTTACTAATACACATGGGTCTATGAGAGTGGGCACCATGTTTCTCCAGAGTCCAAATGACTAAATCATTAAAGAATACGTCTGCCCTGGCTAGAGGGGAGCAGATGTTAGCATACCTGCCAAGAAGGAGGTCAAGTGCCCCAACCTTGACCCCAGCCAATATCTGTTCAAAATAGGCTGCCTTCAGGCTCTCTGGAGAAATGCACACAGTTTTCCAGATTTTTCTTCCACCACCAAGGGGAGATGCACTCTGTCGGTCTATCTTGGTTCTTTATTTAGTATACCACTTCTGCCAAAACAGCCATTCCAAATATGAGTGCTTAAAATAATGATCATGATAAACAAAACAACAAATGTACCCTTAGGTAACCTCCAATAGTGAGAAAGGAAATAGAAACGTGTTGCTCTCTGTGAAGCCCAGGCCCTGCTGCACCTTTGAGGTAAAAGATGTGTCTCTGTGCACACCCTCCTTGTCCATTCTCCCTTACAGCCACTTAAGTGTTTAAACTGTCCAAACTGGCACTTAACCCTGACATTCATTCCTCCTTTTTATATCCACTCCCCCACCATCTCTCCCTAGCCATCTCTCCCCAGGACCACTTGTCCCACCAGCCCAGGCTCCATTCCTACCATCACCCTCTATAATTACTCTCCTCAAAGCATCCAGTGTTGTCATTTCTAACACACAAATCACATTCTGTCTGGGGCCAATTCTGCTTTCCGAATGAGCTACACCAATACATCTCCTTCCACATGTTCTTATAAAATGATGTTGAGGCTCCTCCGTCAATAGCAGAATTTATATTCTCTCCCCTTGATGCTGGACAAGTTTGGAAGATGGCCACCATGAGTAGAACACAGCAGATGTCCAATACCAAATTAGACAAGGCATACAAGCTACCCCTGGGCTCCCTTCTGGGATGTTGCTCTGGTAATCCAGCCACCCTATTTTGAGGAAACCAAGCAGGAACACAGAAGGGCCAGGTGCAGTCCACCTGAGGTCCCAGGGGAAATCCAGCATCACCTACCCAGGCATGAGAGAGCAAGCCTTCAGATGACTCCAGACCCCAGCCTTGGAGCTACTGCCTAGCTCCAAATGGTGCAGAGATGAGCTCCAACACTCCTTTGCTTGAAAAACTCTAAGTCTTCCTTGTGCCATGTAAAGAAACTCCAATGTCCTCACTTTGGTCTATAAAACTGTGAGGGATCTAGTCCCTGACAGCCCCTCTCATTTCTTCAGCCCTGTGGTCACTGCACTGCAAACCACATGCTTCTTTCTCCAAGTTGAATCCAGAAAGCTTGTACTGACCTCCAGGCCTCTGTTCTTGTGGTTCTTTCTGCCTGAATGCTATTCCCTGGATAATAGCATACATAGATTCTGCTCATAATTCAGGTTCCATTTCAAATATTCCTTCCTTCACTGTTTACTGAGGACTCACCTCTGGGCCTCTTCAGATAGGGGTCACATATATAACATCAGATGGTCATTGTGACATTTTTTTCACCAGCCGTGTTCAGCTTCAGAGAGGCAGGCATGTAACAGGTGCAGAGTAGAATTTAAACAGCTTTGGAGCCTTGTCAGGTGAGTTCACTGTTCATGACCACTTTGAAAGTGACTCTGTATCAGTAATTATCCCCCCGCCGCCCCAGAATCCCTAAGGGTGCTTTTCACCAAGACAATATGCTAATGTTGAAAGAACCAGTCTCAAAGATGTGTTTATCAGGCTTTTGGACTATTTTTTGGCTCACCTACAGTCATCGAGAGAGAACAGAAATTCCTTGACCCTCTTCGATCATCTTCAATTCTTTATTCTTCCAAAATATATTTATTGAGTGCCCACTATGAGCAAGGAGGCTATATTCTAAGGGAAGGGACACATACTAAACAAAGAATAAAATCAAGTGTGTCAGCATGTGATAATAGAGAAGGGACTTGGATGAACTGTGTCAGTTAGCCATGCAGCTATCCATGGAAGAGTGTCCCAGGAAGAAGAAACAGCAGGTGTAAAGTGCCTGGTTTGTGAGTATGAAGGTCATGTTCAGGGATTATCAAAAAAGGACAGTTTGACTGAACTGTTGTGAGGAAGGAGGTAGGGTTTTAGAAACACCATGGCTATATCTTATATGAATTATACATTAAGAGCTTTTGCTCATGCTCTGGGAGCAATGGGAAACATCGTTTGGTTTCAAATAGGATATGACATATAATCCGACTGCTGGCTAAGGAAAGACATCAGAAGGACAGAGAAGAAGCAGAGAGACCCACTTGGAACCTCTTTCAATATCCAGGAATGGGGTGACAGAGGCTTGCATGAAGGTGTTAGAAGCTGGAATAGTGTTTAAGTGGTTGTATTTTGGATATATTTTAAGCATAGAGCCAACATTTGCTGATGGGTTAAATATTCATGTTGAGAAAAATGGTGTCAACAGTGACTCCAAGTTTTCAGCCTGAGTGATTGTAAGAATGGAATTGCCTTATACTGCCGTGATTGAGATAGGAAGAGAAGTAGGTTTGGAGAAGATAATCGGAAGTGTCAGGGATCCTATTTCATACAGGCTATGGTTGAAATGCCTCCATATCTATTAGACATCCAGGCAGATATATCGTGCAGGCAGCTGGATACATGAGTATGGCTTTCAGAGAAGATTAGTTTAGAGATATAAATTTGGTGTCATCAGAGCATAAATGGTATTTACAATCACAAGTCTAGAAGGATCTCACTATGAAATTGATATAGAAAAAGGGAAGAAATCCAAGAAGTGAGATGTGGAGATTTCCAACATGTATAGGGATGATTGGCCAATGAGGTGGGAGATCAGAGTGCCACGTGGAAAGCTAAGACTGTGCTTGAAAGGGCGCCAGGTGTCTCAGTTGGTTAAGCATCTGACTCTTAATTTCGGCTCAAGTCACAGTCTCAGGGTCCTGGGATCCAGCCTGCGTTGGGCTCCACACAGTGTGGAGTCTGCTTGAGGATTCTCTATCCCTCTCCTTCTGCCCCTCCCCCTGCTTGCTCTCTCTCAAATAAATAAAGAAAATAAATATATCTTAAAAAAAAAATAAAAAACCATGCTTGGAGAGGGAGGGAGGGAGCAATCAACTGGTTGAAACACTGGTGGATAACAGAGTAAGATGCATGTTGAGAATTGACTTTGTTGCATATGGAGATGAGAGAGTTGTTGGCATCTTTGACAGGATCTATCTCAGGGGTGGAGAGAGGATGAAAACCTCAATGACACTGGCTTTAGGAGAAGATAGGAGCAAAGGAAATGAAGACAATGGCTTTATTCTGAGGTATTTTTCCTGGAAAAATGAGTACAGATCTCTAAGAGGGATGTGGGTGGGGACAAGGGATAGGTTTTTTTTAAATATAAAAAACTTTAGCATGTCTGTACACTACCAAAGAAGAGTGAGGAAAGTTGATCATACAAGGTAGAGAGGGAACAACAGGTACATTCCCCAAGGGAGGAGCTGGCCAGAGAAAGAAGAAAGAAAGTCAAGCAACAGAAGCAAGAGAATGTGAGATGTCATTATAGATTGGCAGATGGATATAGTGATGGGAACTCATGAAATTTACTTTCTGGTTGCTTCTATGGTATAGAAAGAAATAGGAAGTAAGGTAACTATTTGGGAGTGAAAATGAGAGAAGAGATAACACGAATTTAGGAAGAAGAAACAAGTCAACCAGGAGAGTGGATGAGTAAATTGATTAAGGAAATGCAGTGGAATTAGTGACAACACGAAAAGTCCACTTCAGGTTAGTGGTTAAGTATTTAAGGTTAGGTCAGTCAGTATAACATTTGCCATGTTCAGCTGCATACATGGTATAGGTATAAAGTTGGATTTAAACAAGTATAAGTTTCGTTGAGTGATATGAACTGAATTGTGTCCTCCCACAGTTGGGGACCCAATCTCCAAAGTGACTGTATTCAGACAAAGAACTTCTAGGAGGTAATTATGGTTAAATAAGATCGTAAGTGTGGGGTCCAAATCTGATAGGATAGGTGGTCTTATAAAAAGAAAAATTGTGATAGAGAGATTTCTTTCTTCCTGCTCGTGTACCAGAGAAGGCCAGATGAGCACACACTGAGATGACACTACCTGCAAGCCAGGAAACAAAGCTCTCACCAGAAATCAAATGGACTGGTACCTTGATCTTGGACTCCCCAGCCTCTAGAACTGTGAGAAATAGATTTCTGTTGCTTAAGTCCCCCAGGCTATGGTATTTGTTATTGTAACCTGATCTAAGAAATCAGGTGAGTATGACAAAGGAAAGAGAGCCAAGGTTGTTGAGGGTGTGTACAAGAGAATAGTTATGATCACAGCCCATGGAAACTAGATTAGGTGAGAAGGGAAGGGATGATGTGGTGGGGTGACAGGTAGTACAACTGTTGAATATGATAAAATCAATGAATTATGGATCTAAGAGCCCATAGAGTCTGGTACTTGATGGGGATGAAGTGGAAAGATAGGAGGCAATGGTCAGGAAGTGGGATGTGTTCTGTAAGATCCCAGAAGGGGTAGAGTAACTGATGATGACAAAGTCTAGGGTGTGATTAAGGAAGTGAGAAGCTGGTTTATTTGAGGATAAAAGTTTGAGAAACTGAAACTCCAGAGTGTTAGATTGTCTTTGTGAATATTGGAATAATCAAGGATGACAGTAACTGTTGGAATTATTGTAACTGTTGAAGTGAGTGACCATAAGCACAGTGTTTACATCTTCAGAGAATGAAGATACATACCCAAGAAGAGCAGTTTAAGTGATTTCAAGGAGGCAGGTATGAATAGTGGAGCCTGAAGTGTAATCTTCAAAACTGTGGGTTGTTAGGGAGAGAAAAGAACGTAGATTGTCAATGAGGACTAAGGATATGTATTATATCTTCCTTAGAGATATCTCTATCTGTCTATCTATCATCCATTTATCTATAATTTATCTACCTGTCATCTATTTCTCTGCATCTACCTGTCTCTCAACTCATCTATCTATCTATCTATCTATCTATCTACCTATTTCACCTATCTATCTGCCATCTATCAAGGAACTTATATAGATATCCTTAGATTTATCAAAGGATGGATATAGGAGATAGGTAGATAGATACATGGATACATAGCTTCATAGATAGATGGATAGATAGATCAATCTCCCATCACAGAGGTAGAAGGAAGGGGCGGGAAAGCAGCTGCTTCTTGAGAGATCTGCAGAGAAATTTGAGTCTATGGAAAGCTAAGTTTCAGTTGGGCAAACATGAAGGACACATTAGAAGCACACACACTGCTGATGAGGAAGATGTTGCTAATGGCTGCCCAGAGTTGAAGCACAAAGGAAGGGGAAAGGATTTGGATGTGGCAATGGGGTTGGATTAGAGCATGTGTTGAGCCTTATAGGCATTAGTGTCCAGGTAACGGGAACTGAGAGGCTGGACTTCTGAAAACTGACTTAGAATGAGGAAAGGGTTTTCTGGAATTGGTCACAGAAAACCAATGTGGGTTTGTGTGTTGAGAAGCTATCAAGTGGTTTGCAACCTTGGACAAGTTAAGTTATGGTATCTGCGTTTGACCCTGCTCCCAAACCCATTCCCACCCTTCCTTGCCCCTTCTCTGTGTCTTGAAGCCTACTTTCCTTGCAGGTTGTACCATCCAGCCTACCTTTTCTCTTGACTCCCGGTTGGCTCTGGTTCGTGGGAAGCTCTGGGAGGAGATCAGAAGAAGGCTGGAGGAGACAGAGGTCCGTATTTTTCTTCTGCTTCCTCCTTGCCTCCTAACAATTCTGGCAATGGCTGCCATCCTCTGAGTGCCAGCTCTGTGGCAGCCTCTCTTCTATGGCCCAGCTCGTGCTAGTTAAGAGCTGGTGATTCTTCCGCCTGTGCTGGTCCCTTGGTAAGCACCATCTTTGTTGATGCTCACATCTCTGCCCATACCTCATCCAACAAACCCCTTGGGAACTCCCCAGCTGACTGACGCATTGGTTCATGCCTGGACTCTGGTGGTCTTACCTTGGCTACTAAAAGGTGTGCCTACTTCCATATGTCCAGGTGGTGTGTCCAGGAAAGTTCTGGCTTACATGATTGGTGCCAGTGTAATTATTAATAGCATTCCCTTTCACTCCCAAAAGTATTCCAATTTTTGGTTAATGGCTCTGGTTCCCTGGTTCTATGATTCCAAGTACCTATAAATCTGAATCTCCAGATGACCCTCTCTCTGGCTGGGACCTTCTTAATCTCTTACAGTCTTTCCTGTGAGCAGAGAGGCTAGATAGCTCAGAAAGGGAGGAGGGAGAGGAAGAGACCAGCCTGGCCTTTATTTTCATTCTTGTAGTACAGCAGGCTAAAAGCAAATGAGAAACCAGAGCTCATCTTGTTTATGATTTACATTTTTCCATGCTTAATCATGTATAATGAAGAAACACTTCCCCTAGGGTCATTGGCTCAGTAGCTCCTTATCCTCCCTTATTTTAGATATATAATGTCAACCCAAAAAGCGTGGCACAGGTGAATTGAGAAGTTATCAAGTGGCTTTGCAACCTTGAACAAGTGAAGCTAAGCTCTCTTGGCCTTGAATTCCTTCTTTGTAAATGGGAGGGTTCATTGCTCCCGTTCAACAGGGTAACGAGGATTCAATGAGTTTATACATAAAGAGATGAAATAGTGCTGACACATAGTAAGCACTATGCAATTGTAACTTTACCACGCACACACAAACACACAGTGATGGGGAAAGGGGTGAGAGAGATGGAGATGAACACTTGTATTAGCAAGAGAACGTGACTCTATCTTGCTAATGAACACAGCACTGGGGCTCTGATGAAATATAACGTTACAGATCACGTTAATTTGTTGAAATGAAGGGCTATTTCCTGTCTGGACAGGGTATGCATTTCTAGAAGGGAGAAGGAGAAACTTGTGCTTGCTTCAACTCAAATCTCTTCAGAGAAATCCAACTTTGATCTCCCAGAGACCAGCCACACCGGAAAATGTGGAACAGCTTCCAACAGCCTGGACACAATTTTAGTTTTTGTCCATGTTAACAAGATGAATGAAATCAGCATTTATTTTTATGATCTGACAAAAATTCTAGGCAGGGGCAGAGGTTGGAGGAGAAGGGTGTATCAACTGGGTCTAACCAGAAGACAGACGTCATGTAATCATTTAGACAGAGGGAGTATAATAGAAGTAATTGTTAAGTTGGGTGCCTGGGTGGCTCAGTGGGTTGAGTCACTGCCTTTGGCTCAGGTCATGATCCCAGGGTCCTGGGATGGAGTCCGGCATTGGGCTCTCTGCTCAGCGGGGAGCCTGCTTCCTCCTCTCTCTGCTTGCCTCTCTGCCTGCTTGTGATCTCTCTCTGTCAAATAAATAAATGAAATCTTTAAAAAAACAACAACAACAAAAACAAACCCACAACTGTAAAAAAATAAAAAATATATTTAAAAAACAAACAAAAAAAAGAAGTAATTGCTAAGCTATGATAAGTGAGAACTATAGGGATGGGGGGAAAATTCTAAAGGGAACCCTGGAGCTGAGGGAGAATACTCCTAGAAGGATAAACATGGGAGAGCTTCTGATCTCATTGGAGAAGCTGTGGCTGGAGACCAGCGGGTGGCAGAAAAGCTCACTGGCTTGCAGGAGATCAGGCTGAGCCACAGTCACTGGGTGAGCGGGAACAACTCTCAAATCAAGGCTGGGGGGTGGGGGGCATGCAGAGGGGGGTCACAGGCCCTGTGGGGGTGCATGGTCCAGAGTACAGGGTGTCTACATCAGGAGGGAAGGAAACAACAACCCCCGCCCTCCCCAGCAGGGCTAGTGCATGTGTATGCAAAAGGAATCCACAGGAGCGCTGCTGTGAATGGGAGCTGGAAAGCCCTCTCTGTGAATGGCTTAGGCTGGTCCAGATCCAGATAAGGCCATGCGCAACCTAGAAAGTCAATTCTGGAGGCATTAGGACACAGCTCTTATTCACCTATTTCTCTATTAGAGGAACTACCCCAATTTCTGACAATTTCTGACAACTCTTCCTTCTATAGCATTATGATCCCGGCCACGTTGACTGAAAATTCTCCTTAGCTAAGTCTGTTGCAATATGCCAGGGGTATCATACCAAAAACAAACAAACCAGCTTCCTGCGCCTAGATGGGAGAGTTTTGGGAAATTTTTGTTAGCTTTTCTAGCAGCTATACAAAGGCTGTGTTTAAGTTAATGCATTCTGCCCCAAACACTGATCACTTCCATGCAGATAAAACTCCCCTTACCTCTAGTTATTATTATGGATATTACAGGTTTTCAAAGTATCAGAAAATAGACTTTGTGTTTTTATAATCACAATATTCAAGACTTGGAAATGTATTATGAGGTAACCATTTCTTTGAGTGACATCCATTTTCTGACTCATTACCAGGAGGGGTCATTAGATAATCTTCTGATGGCATCGGGTAAATCTGTTTCTCAAAACTGTTCTCCTGGGATAAACAGATACTCGTCATTTTGTTCTCTGTGGTGTCTCTAACTCTCAACATGACTGATGGGCCATCAGGTTCTTCCATAGGGATGAAGTGCATTGGCCCTGGGGTTGGCTTTTGGTTTCCTTAGCAACTCCCTCCTAGGGAGCCACGGCAGCCACGTTTATTCAAAGTTGGGATTCTAGCAACAACAAAAAATGACAGTATTTCAATGGAGATTTTTATACACCTAAATTACCTTTGCTCAAGAGAGATGCATTTTGCATTGCTGTCATTTTTTTTTAGTTTGTGTGCTACTTCTCATTAGAATAGCAAATTCTACCCTCTGAAAAGAGTTGGCTGGGAGGAGAGAGAGCTGGGGGTAGAGATTAGAGTGGCTTAATAACGTGAGTCCCAAAGAGGAAGTGGTTTTCTCTTAGCTCCAGTTTCCTATATAGCCCTGGGGGGAACTAATTTAGAATCTAAGCCAGCCCGTCAAATACATGGTCTCCTTAGGACCGTGTTATTCAATCCAAGGAGAAATAACTGAGTTTTTCCCATTGTTTTTACAGAAAAGCTGGTCTCTGTGTGAGATTTATTACCATTTCCTTCCAGGGTTTCTGAAACTTGGCACCACTGGTAATTTGGATTAGATCATTGTTTGGGATGGGGGGAGTGGTTGAAGGAGGGGTTGCCTTGTGTACTGAGGGGTGTTTAGCAGTATCTCTAGTCTCTACCCAGTGGATGCTGGTAAATCCCCTCCCCCACTGGGACAACCCAAAGTCTCCAGACATTGCCAAATATCCCCTGTGGGGGCAAAATGACTCTGGTTGAGATCTATTGTCCAAAGGAAAAGTATCATGTGATCCCACGAATAACTCATGGTCATTTTTCCTGCATCAGTCCTTTTTTCAGCTTCCAAAACTAGATAACCCATGCTCTAAGCGCTCGAGAACCCATGCCCAGCATGCACCCTAAAGAGAGCGATATTCTATTTGCACACAATTTTGCAATTACTGTCACATCGATGTCCTTGTTAGAGGTGATCTGACCTGTCATTTCCCATCTCTGCCGTAGCTACCCACTATCACACCCCATATTTTTTATGAGAGTATGCATGTCACATGGAAGGCATTAACGGCTCCCAGCCCCAAGACATGAAAGCTAATGGCATAATAAAATTAACTAAAATGAGAGAGGGAGTCATGCAGAGCCTAGCATGGATCCCATAGGACACAGCTTTACAGAATATTTTTTCTACTTGTGCCGACAATTAACCACAGAATTAGACACATTCCAGGGGGGAATTTATGTAACACTTGTCAGCCCTAGAAGACCACTAGTGTTTTTTCCAACAAGATCTACCTATAAGAAAATTTCTAAATCAATAAAAAACACATGTGCTGCTCCTGCACTTCCAAGTGACCAAAACGAACTTTCTAGAATGAAGGTATCACTCTGTAAATCCTGTATATGGAGAACCAGTGTTGTCTGATCTCAAAAAGTTGATAGGGTTATCCAAGTTTTTTCGAGAGACTCCAAAATGCAGTTAGAACTGACCTGATCTGGAACTGAGATGGCGCTTGAAAAATTCGATGTGAATTAGTGCCAGGCATGACGCCCTCCAGCACAGATTCCACAGTGGCTTGCTGGTTGTGTTGGAACCAGCTTTCATCTTAGGACAAAGCCTAAGTGACAAGGGAGGTGGAAAGACTGTGGGTTTTTACATCTGATGGACTTGAGCTTTCAAGCCAGTACTGACTGTATGATTTCAGCACCTTATTTTACTCTTCTGTGCTTCCTCATCTGTGAAGAGTCTAATACGTCGATCCCAGGGTCGTCTTGGGGATTAGCAAGGAGGCAGATAAAGCTCTGAACAGAATGTCCAGCCTGGGAATGAGCAGCTTCTCTGTGGTCTCGTTATGCCATGCCGACCATGCTTCTGACACACACGGCCTCAGGCTAACACAGCTAATGCCGTGTCCAGAGTTCCTTTGCACAAAAATGATCAGACCCTTTGTGTTTATCTGAACAACAAGGAATTCCTACGAGTTCCTGTCTACCTCGGAGGTATCCAAATGATACTGTCCGCCTGGCTGGGTCACATACGCGTGGGAGCCTGTTAAAAACAGTGATGCCTGGTTCATACCCTAGAGCTTCTGACTCAGGGAGCCGCTCTAGGAGCTGGAAACATGGGCTTTAGAAAAGTCCCAAGAGTGGCCAGTGGGCTATTTCTCAATGCAGCCAGTTCTATGGGGGTCTTCACTTTGTGAAGACTTACCAACAGCTACGCTATTCTGTGTGTGATAGCTTGAAAAAAACCTCCATAAAAGTTTAATTAAAAGTAAAATATCTCCCCAGGTGATTCTGATGCACAATTGGTTTTGAGAGCCACTTTTTAATACCTTATCCAAACCACATTTAAAAGCCTAAAGTGACAAATACGATTTTTTTTTTCATCATTGATGACAGAGTTACTGAACCAACATTTGTTGGCCAGCAGAAGCTTCCCAGAGCTGCGGGAGAATGAATCTTGAGGACACCTACAGAGGGAGTAGTTTGAGCCTTTCATGCTATAGTTGGGGAAACTGAGCCAGCAGAGGGAGAGAATTGCCATGGGCAGCCCAGGGAGGAACTGGCAAAGTAGACAGATGTCCAGGAGACCATTTCCGTCCTGTCTCTGTGAAATGTAAGTCACAGGTGAAAACATACCCGTGAAGCATAAGTTTCAAACACAGTGCTGTCAGGGGACAGAGAACCAGTTCCAAACTGAGGTTCAGCTGTTTTGCTGCTGGGAAATCAATACTTGAGGGACAAGTGATGGTGGGAAAAGAAAGGTTGCTTTATTCAGGAAGCCACGACCTGGGGACACAAGGGACTAACCTCTTAAAGACAATCTTCCCCATCTAATGGAAGGTGGAGTATTTTAAAGGGGAAGGCACAGGGAAAAGGGAAGTGGGCTGTGTGTGCTGGAGAAGCACGTGCCTGGGAGGTGGGGGTGGGGGGTAGTTGTATGTCGACTGGACCCTGAACAGCCTTGCTGGCACTGGTGTCCACTGTTTTCAAATATGGTCAGGCCTTATCTTCTGCAAAGTCTGTTCCTTCACTCCTCAAGGCCAGTGATCTGCAAATCTCCAGGAAGTTCAATGAGTTCTGCAGAAGACCATGGGACTTAGGTCGGCAAGCAAAGAGTGCGTACGACTGAAGCCAGTTGAGCCTTCAGACCAGCTGGAGGGCTGTTCAAGGTCTAGATGTGCAAAAATGTTGGCCCTGGTTCCCTGATATCTCACCACTAATCAGAACTTTGACCAGGACTCAGTGCCTGGATGGAAACTGAGAAATCTTGCCTGCTTTTCAGCAGCTGATGGCTGACCCACACCTTTCACTTCCCTTAAAACTTCAAGGAATAAAAAGCCACAAGAGTAAAGTGCTTTCAAGCTTGTACTAAAGAGTTCTCCTTTACGGCAACAGTGTTTCTGAAATCAGAATGCACTTCTCAGTCGCTGAAACTCCAACCTTGAGAATGGGGAAATGGTTTGCTAATTGCTCGTGTTTCTACTGCAGCTCAACTAGGAATTAAAGGCTTTAATACTGTTGAGGCAAAGATTGTAGATTGTGTACAAAGTGGCATACTTCTACTTTTCTTGTCAAAAGTGGTTAATTTTCTCCTGAGGAGAACTCTAGCTGCACACTGTTTTATCCAGCATTGAATAAGAGAAAGAAATTGCATTTTTAAGCTCAGAAAGTATGGTATTTATTTGTACTTTCACTTAAGAGATGAACCGCTTAAGTCTTATACAAAATGTCAACATGTCTAAGCGCAGGATGTTCAGAGGAAATTGCTGTGATTTTGACTAGGAGTTTCGTGTCCAATTTCCTACTTTATTTACTTATTTCAGTTCTGGATAAATAGGATGAGTTAAATTCACAAAACTATGAGAATGTTTTCTCTGCGGTGATTAATAAAAGAAGCAGAGAGAAATACACTGTCTATGTCTTAGCCAAACATTTAATGGAGAAAATATTGGTTTTGATCTAGGAAAATCCCAGGATTTTTTTTTTCCAAGTAAGTAAAATGCTGGGAAAACTAATGATTATCATTCTGGAACAGTATATTTAAAAATCTACATAATGGATAAGTGGACTGAGAGTAATTTGACTGTTACTGGAATGACACAGTAAATAATTTCAATTTGGTTCTCACAATCATCCTTCAAGTTTAGGATAATGTGCCCATTTTCCAGATGAGGAGACTAAGTCACAGAGGGGGTTCAGAACTGGAATTCACGCAGGTCCGCTTGAACACACTTTCTTGCCCTGCCTCCCTGGTGATGTTTGTCAGTGAACAGCATCGTGCATTCAAAAATATTAGGAAAGGATCTGGGGATGCAGTCAAGACTGACAGAAGGCACATATGAGGAAGTTAGGCACCATGAGGAACAACTAGAAAGTGAGGTTGGTATTGTGAGGGGGGAAGAAGGCCAAGCAACAGTGGAAACCATCAGCCTATCTTTGAAAGAGACAGCAGGGCTCCTGGAGGAGCACACACCATGACCTGTATCTGTTAGTGTGTTGATGCAAAATGAACAAACCTTTTTTAAGATTTTAAAGAGAAAGGAGCACAGTTTTATTTGAGCCCAGGTTAAGACAGCTGCCCATGTTACACAATCTTCACAAAGAAGAGGGGGAAGGAAAGTTTGGTGCATGGTTAAATGTGGTTTTTTATAAAAAGAGTTACAAATCGTTGTGAGGAAAGACATTCTAGAAAGCCACAGGCTTTATCTTGTGTTTTTAGTATGTGCAAGGTTGTGTGACTTTACTCTTATGGGAACCAGGGTTTTTGTTTTGTTTTTGTTTTGTTTTTTCTTATCTTTGTGTTTGGAATGCTCTTTTTGGGTTATTTTTTTTCTTTTAATGAAGCAGACATGCAATGAAATCAGGGCAGAAATAAAACCCATGCTTTGAGGTCTTGTCGAGTCATTTTGACCTTGATAAATGTTAAGCTATAGCTTCTCTGGGAGCCCAGGAGCTGGGCCCACAAACATTAAAAGTTGGAAATTTCTTTTACCAAGTGACACAGCTGATGGTCTCCTAAGTACATGGACATCACTGAAACTTCACAAGTATTTTCACACACTTTTTGTGATGGGTTGAATGATGGCTCCTCAAAAAAGATATGTCTACCTCCCAGAATCTATGAATGTGACCTGAAAAAGGATCTTCACAGATGTCATGAAATTAAAGATCTGGAGATGAGGTCATCCCGATTTCCCCCTGGAAGCCCTAAATCTTGCAAGTATCTTCAGAGAGAAGAGAAGACCCAAACACAGAGGAGAAACCACTTGAGGGACAGAGGCAGAGGTTGGAGTCAGGCAGCCACAAGCACCTGGAAGATTCAGGGAAGGATTCTCCTCCAGAGCATCTCAGAGGAACGTGATTCTACCAACACTTTGATTTTAGATTTCTGGCCTCCCTGACTGTGAGAAAATGAATTTGTTGTTTAAGTCACTAAGTTTGTGATAATTTGTCAGGGCAGCCCTAGGAACCCAGTACACTTTTCCTATCTCCATATTATAGATAAAGAAACTGAGGCTTCAGAGATGCCTGGCTGGCTCAGTGGGTTAAACCTCTACCTTCAACTCAGGTCATCTTCTCAGGATCCTGGGATCGAGTCCCACATTGGGCTCTCTGATCAGCGGGGAGCCTGCTTCCCCTCTCTGTTTGCCTGCCTCTCTGCATACTTGTGATCTCTCTCTCTCTGTCAAATGAATAAATAAAAATCTTTAAAAAAAAAAAAAAAAGAAAAGAAAAAGAAACTGAGGCTTCGAATGGCAAATAGATTGCTCAGTTCACATAGCTATCAAGAGGTCAAACCAGAGCTGGAACCTAACCATAGAGACTATGCTCAGAACCTCACAGGGGTACCCTGAGCCTGTCTCCAAAAATAAGGCCACATTTCTTGGGTTGGCCAGGTGACCTCTCTCAGGAGGCCTCAAGGTACTTTTCCAGACCTCATGTTCACCACTTCCACCTCCACCACTCAGCACATCCTGTATTATATTGAGTACTTTGTAATGTGTGCTTTTCTAATAAAACAGCCGCCGTGGATCCTAGCTCCTGTATGCACCAGGCTCTGTTCTCAATTCTTACATTCATATTGTATTAACTCCTCCGGAACCTATGATCCCCATTTTAGAAATAAAGTATCAAGGCTGGGGCACCTGGGTGCCTCACCTCAGTCGGTTCAGCATCTGCCTTTAGCTCAGGTCGTGATCCCCAGGGTCGTGGGATTGAGTCCCACATCAGGAAGCCAGCTTCTCCCTCTCTCTCTTCCTCTCCCTGCTTCTTGTTCTCTGTCTCTCTCTCTACTATAAACAAATAAAATCTTTTAAGAAAAAAAGAAAGGATCAAGGCTTATAAGATCAGCTAGTAAATATTGGAGGTACTGGGCCAGCTCAAAAGTCACTTCCTCTATGGAAATCCTCCTGGATTTTTCTTAACACAGCAGGAAATTACCACCTCCCCTATGCTTCTTGTCACTTGGACCCACTTTTAACTCTATCAGGCTTTCATTCCTTCAACACCTAGCTCTGAAGCAAGTGCTTTTCACCAGGTACTGAATTTGAAAATGATGACATGGAGAGGAAAAAAATAACCCCGATGGGAGCTCATAGCCAAGTGGGAAAAGGGACACAGAGAACAATGTACTGCTAGAGTACACTGAGTGTTAAGAACAGTTAGACTCAGGATGAGGTCTAAGCACCAATGAGGAGGATCCCCCTAAATCCACCCTTAGCTGAGAAAATGATAGAGGCGCTCAACATTCAAGCCCCAGGACCTTTGCACAGGACCCTTTTTATTTCTGCAAAAGCCATCTCTCTTTATTTCTGCTGCTCAATGAGTTTTCACAAGCTGAGGATGAGTGGATTTTAGAGGAGAAGGAAGAACATCTGGGGATAGACCCTCCAGGAAACAGCGTATGCACACTCCTGAAACTGGTTAGACTTAAGAAGCAGTTTAACAATAAGCTCTGCAGAATTAAAAATGTACAAAAATTTCAAGGCAACTGCTGGTTGGTTTCTTGCCTCCCCTTGAGGGTCAGAATTATGTCCCTCAGTCCTGGGCAAAAGGCCTAGGGTTTGAGAGTTGAGTACCTCCTACCACCACTCTCTCAGCTAAGGTGATACAAGAGGAGGGAGCCAGTACCAAAAGGAGATGAGGGAAAGCTTCCCCACACGGTGAGACTTTTCCCATTACATCATCATGACTTGAGAAGGCATGGATCTCAAGCAATAGAAAGTCAATTGCTTGAAGGGAAGGCATTATTCATGTTTGAGCACTCGGGGTGGGCCTCCAGTCCAGAGCACAGCAGCTGTGGGTCCAGCAGAGGGAAGGAGCTGGAGGCCCCTGCCCCTGCTGCCCCACTTCCTTCTCCCCCTGTATTGGGCACAAAGTCCGTAGTTCTGGCATCCACGTGTCCAGCACATTGTCGAGTGACCTCCCGGTGGCCTGAGACTTCCCCATCTTACACTTGTTCAGTTACCTTAGTTGGCTGGAGCAGGACGCGTGCCCCTGGACACATCCCCCAGCTTTCTCCCCTCTTCTAGGACACACATGCTCAAGCATTCTCACCTCTGAATGAGCTTGCCATGCAATCGCTGAATCCCAAATTCTTGATTTGGGCCCAGGAAGCGAGAAGCTCCTTTTCCCATTAGCCTAGGGCCACCTGCTCAGGCCCAGCTTCCCAGAGAGCTCGTCGGCAGTGTTTGGGCCACAATCCCAGCTCACATCCTAGGAAGAGGGCACTTTGGTTCTCCATCCACCTCTGGTCCCGTGCATGTCATTTGTCGGAAGTCAGGTTTGGTCCCGGATGCAACCTGATAACGTCACAACTCTGCTCCCAACCACAGCCACCAGCCTTTGCACATTCTTGTCAAAGAAAGCAAGCTGTGTCTCCTCCCTCCACGTGCAGCTACAGATGCTCCAGGACCTCACTCTGGGGGGTGGGGGGCTCGGGGCAGGCTTGCCTTTCACAGAAGAAGAGACACGAGCCCCAGGCCCAGCAGCGGGGCTCCACAGAGAGGGGCAAGCAAAGGGGAAGGGCTGCAGAGCTTGGCTGTCCTCCCAACCCCTCATCTCATAGAACCACAGTGATTTTAATTAAATACTCCCCCTACTGACTCAGCAATGGCTGACAAAGCCAAATGCAGAGCCAGAAGCCTGATAAACAGTGTTGCTGAAGGTAGTCAATCTTGAAGGCCATGGCTGGAGCCCATCAGCCCTTCCTTCTTGCCTGCCAGGCCCTAGAGCAGGTGACCACCCCCATCCTTCCCCTCGGTGGGAAACCCTGCTGGCTTGTCAGAGGCAGGCAAGACCCCTTGCATTCTCAAAACCCCCTGGAAGGGACACTTTCCTGGACCCCACTGGTCTTGATGGTGAGTCCTTTACCAAACTCCTACTGGGAAAGCTGCTTAATTTACCCCATAAATCTCTCCTCCTGGGTTTTGCATAGCTGTGCCTAGAAGCTGACCTCTAAGTCCTTTCAGCAGCCCCTGAATGAAGACAGAAGAGGACAACTCTAAAACAGAGGACATTGGAACTCACAGCCCACCGTGCAGCGCAGCGGAAAGGCCCGGGCCTTGTAGCCAAACGCACAGGGGTTCTGATGCCAGCTCTTTCCAGGATTCCTGGGCTAATGGCTCAGCCTACCAGCCTCAGGCTTCTTCTATACAAACCAGAAAGAATACTATCTATTTTGTTGGATGATTGGAAGGATTGAGACAAAAATAATAGCACCTAGGGGTGCCTGGATGGCTCAGTGGGTTAAAGCCTCTGACTTTGGCTCAGGTCATGATCCCAGGGTCCTGGGATTGAGCCCCGTATCGGGCTCTCTGCTCAGCGGGGAGCCTGCTTCCTCCTCTCTCTCTGCCTGCCTCTCTGCCTGCTTGTGATCTCTGTCTGTCAAATAAATAAATAAAATCTTAAAAAAAAAAAAAAAGCACCTAGCAAGCCTTCAGCAACTGGGTAAACAATAGCCTTCAGTAGGGTCCCAAGACGCTCCCACCATTTGCGAGCACTTAAAATAATACTACAATATTTCAGACATTGTGCTCCACACTCTCCACATCAGCTGGGCTCCTTCTACTCAGGAGCAGATTCAAGGTCTCAGCGAGGCTGCTCTAGTCCCTTCCGTTCCAACGCCCGACCCAACTGTCTCATCAAATATACAATCCAAGGAGGATACCGCCCATCAGTGATATTGAATTTTGCCTTGGATTGTTCTGGCCAAATGGCATGTTGACAGAAGTGATAGTATCTGAGTTCTGAGTCCAGGCCTGGAGGGGCACTTTGTGCTTCCGTTCGTCACCCTGGGGGTTTCCTACCTCCCCCAGCGGTCGCTGTCCCCCAGCCAGGGCCCCTGAATGGGATCCATGAAGGAAGCCCACACCCTCTCTTCTTGGATCCCTGATCTATGTAGGAATTCTACTGTTCCTCTGCACCCAGGAGTCAACTAGGTCAGAAGACAAGCACTGTCTTTTTAGGATCAGCTCTTGGACTCCCTCCTGACCCCTCTGCCACATTCCAGGCTACACAAAGGAGAAAACCCTGGTTTAGAAGGGACTCTTCCCCAGCATCGCCATCTTACACCTGAACCTTTACATTTTATGTTCTCTGGCTCCATCAGAATGACTTTCCTTTCAAGTACAGGTGGTCATCTCTAGCAGCTGCAGAGAGAAAAGGCTGGTACTTCAATCTGTTATGTAGCTATGGAAAAGTTCAAAGAGATGATAAGGACATCGTTAGTCCTAGGCAAATCTCTTTATTTCTTTCATTTATTTTTTCATGAATGTGACAAAATTTATTGAGAACCTACTCTTAAGGTTGCCAGATACAATATCAGATGTCCAGTTAAATTTGAATTTCAGACAAATAACACATTTTTTAGTATAAAGATGTCCCAAATAACACATGGGTTGTAGTCATATTAAAAATAATTTATTGTTGGGGTGCCTGGGTGGCTCAGTCAGTTAAGCCTCTGCCTTTGGCTCAGGTCATGATCCCAGGGTCCTGGGATCGAGTCCGGCATTGGGCTCCCTGCTCAGCGGGGAGTTTGCTTCTCTCTCTCCCTCTGCCCCTCCTCCACTGCTCGTACGGTCTGTCTCTATCTCTTTCTCTCAAATTTATAAATAAAATCTTTAAAAAAAGATTCTGGATAATACAGGCACCCATGCAAGAATTACATACATACATGCATATGAAATGAGCACATGGACACACATACCAATTAGGTATCCTATGCAGCCTTTATTTGAGAAACCCAGGAACATAACAGAATACGGCCTGCCTTTCGCTCAACCAGCACCTGTGTCTTCACAGATTGCTCCCTGTGCCAGCTGACTAAAAAGGAAAAAAAATTAAGCCTGTGTTTTGGATGGCTCTGTGTGATATTCTGGAAATTGCCAACATTAATGGATGCGATGTTATAGCTGACTCAGGAATGGTCCGGAAAGAGAAAAGAGAGGGAAAACTGGCTCAACAAACAAAATTTCCTCGGCCATTTTATTTGTAAGAAAAGTGAGCCTGACTTCAGTGTTCATACTTATTCATGGGCAGTGGCTAATGGTTTGGCCAGTTGGTCAGGGACTTGGAAGGAGCAGTATACTAGAGCAGCAGTGAAAAAGACTTTCAGGGAAGAGGAATGTGGAACTTCTGGAATGGCCTCAGAATGCAAAACTATCTGTATCTTGTATGTAAGGCCAATAAAGCACTTCTACCACACAGTGACTTCTTACTAATCAGCAGGGAAAACTGACTCAGTTTGGGAATATCCATCAGCCTCCTTCGCAAGTTCTCCCACTGCCCATTTGATGGGCAGGCAGCTTGTGGCAGGAATCAGGGCCACGCATGTACCTAACAACATGGATCCTTCTTTGCTAAGGCTTATCTGGCTATCCCATTGCTAAGTGGCCAACTTCCAGCAGCAACTATCTGCAACCCTTTAGGATGGTATCTTGAAGGACCACCTTGGTACCTGGTAGCTGGTTGATTCCCTAAGCCCCTTCCATCATGGAGAGACATCAATTCCTTCTCAGCATAAGAGATACATTCTGAATTTTTATTTATTTTTTTTCTGCGAGTCACTCTTCTATGTTGTTACTTGTACATATCATTGTGTATTATAGTGTGTGTGTGTGTGTGTGTAACCAGTCTCCTAGTCCAACTAAAGAACAATACCTTCCTTGGAAGAGATGCAGCCTTGCAGAACAAAGGATATGCTTAGAACAAATATCTAATACATCATTTCATGACTCTCGTAGTCATATTACAAGGGTCCATTATCAGGTCTAGAACTGGAGGACATGTCAACATAATTAAATCTAATGATTCACAAGCAAAAATTTTGCTTTGTGATCATGAGCTCCCCATACTATTCAATTAATTAGCCAAAAAGGGCACTAGGTTGTTGACTGGGAATCTTAATCCCACCAAGGGGAAATAGTGTTGATGTAAGCAGCGGAATGGTAAGAGTTATAAAAAGAACACAAGTGTTCCCCTGGGTGTCTCCTATTCCAGCCACCCCCACAGTGCTAATGAACAAGACCACCAAGGGCTCATTTCTTCCAGGAAGAAAGGTTTTAGATTATGCTAGGCAAGGATTCCCAATCACCTCTGTCAACCGTAAGTTCTCTTTATTTAAGAGTCTGGTTTTTAGTTTGTCTCTTTCTTCCTTTGTTCATTTGTTTTGTTTCTTCGGTTCCATAGATGAGTGAAATCATATGGTGGTTGTCTTCCTCTGACTGACTGACTTCCCTTAGCATCATACCCTCTGGGTCCATCCATGTAGTTGCCAATGGCAAACTCCCATTCTTTTTTGTGGCTGAGTAATATTCCCCTGTATACATACCACATCTTCTCTATCCCTTGATTCATGGATGGACATGTGGGTTGCATCCATATCTTGGCTATTATAAATAATGCTGCAATAAACATAGGGGTGCATATATCTTTTTGAATTAACATTTTTTTTGGATAAACACCCAGTAGTGGAATTACTGGATCATATGCTAATTTTATTTTTAATTTTTGGAGGAACCTCCATACTGTACTCCACAGTGACTGCCCCACTTTGCATTCCCACCAGCAGTGTGTGAGGGTTCCTTTTTCTTCACATCCTCACCACATCCGTTGTTTCTTTCTTTTTGATTTTAGCCATTCTGACAGGTGTGAGGTGATATCTCATTGTGGTTTTGATTTGTATTTCTCTGATAATGAGTGATGTTGATTTTAAAAAATACCTTTTAAAAAATGAACAGAGCAACAGAAGTTTAAGGCATAACACTTAGAAAATATGAACACAAAGGAAAAACCCACCCTTAGTAAGCTGAGACCTCCAACCAGTTAGGTTGGCCGCATCCCACCACCCTAGTATTCTTGGTGAGCTCCCTAAATCAAAACCCCACCTGTCTTTTCTCTCCGCTCCTCTTGGCTTCTTTGCCCTTAAAGAAAACCTCACACTACTCTTTCCACAGCATGTGCATGTGCATGTGCGTGTGTGTGTGTGTGTGTGTGTGTGTAATTCTGTGAATGTGCTTCTCAAATCACAAAGTCCCATATCAGTCTATAGTACTCTTAGCTAAATGATTGAGCTAGAAAACGGGATTGTGTTAAATGCCTTTCCCTGCTGCCTCTTTGCTCATTTCTCCCACTGCCTCTCCTTTGCGTATTTCTTTACCCACTCCTGTTCTTTCTGCATATCGGGGACTCTTTTCTCTCAGTCCCCAGAGCGCTGTAATTGTGCCTTATTGAAACACACTACCATTATCTGTGTATGGGTCTGAAGCTCTCACCAGGCTGAGATGCTGTAAGTGCTAGGACTATGTCCTAGATCTCATTCTGTCTTTAGTGCCCAGTTAACTGCCCGGCACATAGTAGGCAGTTACAGGGAGGTACAGAACGCAGACATGAGTGAATGAATTTGAATCTATTTAAATGCATTTCTGATGTATTGCCATCTAATGCCATATTATATTGGAAATTACTCAATCTTGGCAATGAGGGCAACTATTGAGACTTAGCATCTGTATTACTAGGGAAAACACTGGTTTTATTGACGATATCACACCTGTTCTGTTGTCTACAAATTATTAAACGCATTTACGATCATGGCCAACACAATGATATCTAAGTGAAAACAGAGTAATTAATGAAATAAAATAAGGTGTAGGGAAAAAATTCAATCTTGTTTAAATTAAGACAGATGAAAAAACTGCTATAAAATTGGAGCACCAGATGGTATCAATACATTACACTAATTTTCTATTCACATATTCAATTATAGTTTAAATAAAAACTAATATGGGTGATTTATCTCATGGTGTTTGTATGAGCCATCTGATTATAAATTCTCACAATGTCCAATTTACCCACCAATCTCACACTGCACAATTTCTGAGCAAGCAGGATATGATCTGCATGCTGCCCATTCCGAGGGGTTGCTGGCTTCCCTGAGTGCTAGGAGGGAGGTGTCGGAGGACAGGAGATCAGTACTGACCCCAAGAGTGTCGGTGCCTGATAAAATGCAGGATTCCCAGTTAAATTTGAATTTCAGATAAACAAGGGATAATAACATTTTCGCACAAATAAGGTAGGAGACAAAGACTTTAAAAATTCGCATACTTTCCCATGTGCTTTCTTGTGCATTCCTTTATTTTCTGCCACTGACCCATGATCCAGAACCTCAGATTCAGTGGAAAAGGCTAGACCCCCAGGGGACGGTGCATCCAGACAAATCCTAGCAGCATCAGAGGACAAGTCTGTGTTCAGAAGCAACCAGAGCCTCCTGAAGGAGCCAAGAGGGACTGGAGTGAGGTGGACCAGCCCTGTCTGATGCTGGCCCTGTCTGACGCTGGATACTGATCAGCTTTGCTTTGGGCCAGGGCTCTGCACAGGTCAACATCAGGCCTGGGGATGACCCCCACTTTGTTGACACTCCATGCAAGATAAATCTTTGCACCTACTTTGGGATATCAGAAATGTGTCTAAAATAGAGGAGGCAAGTACAACTCTTCCAAATCTTAAAAGATGTATAGCTTTAACATAATTGTACATAAATGCAACAAATGTGTATCTATTATCTCAATAAAGAGCAATTTGTCCTTTCTTTTTTTTTTAAAGATTTTATTTATTATTTATTTGACAGAGAGAGATCACAAGTAGGAGAGAGAGGAGGAAGCAGGCTACCTGCTGAGCAGAGACCCCAATGTGGGACTCGATCCCAGGACCCCGAGATCATGACCTGAGCCGAAGGCAGCGGCCTAACCCACTGAGCCACCCAGGTGCCCCAATTTGTCCTTTCTTGATCATCTTTTCTATCTCTTCTGCATCTTCCCAGAGAGCTCAAAGACTACCCTCATAGCCTGCAGGGATTGTCCCCTTTTCTGCATCCTACCTCATCTCACAGTTGAACCTCTTTGTAATGTATCACTTTATCTTCTGTGCGGATTTGTGTGTTTGACTTATCTCTCCTTTAGTATAGAGAATCTTTGGGGTAAAGAACCACATCTTTAGTTTCCAGGGAACGCATCCAGTGCCCTAAATACAATAGATGATCAATTATAAGCAAAAAAAGGAAAAGAATAAACCATCCTTTGGAGTTAAGCAAAACACTGTTTTCCAACAAAAGGAACCAGAGCTCCTTAGCAAAACGTTGATTCCAGGGCTGGGGAAAATACAATACAAAATGCAGATCTTGTTAAAGGGACACAACGCTAACTTGAAGGTGCTTCCACTAATCAAATATGGAATAATTTGAGCAACAAAATAAGTAAGTATAGTAACCCATAGAACAAAATGGGAACCCAGTCTTCAGTAAGACAAACACGAAAATGAATAATTAAGTTAATGTTGCAGAAAGAAAGCTCTCCCTTCCAGAAAAATTCGTATAAAATGTAGCAGTAATAACAGAATTAGAATATTAGAATATTGCCATTTGGCAGCAACTATAGTTATAATTGTGTTGTATAAGAATCAGCAAGGCTGCCAAAACCTATGGGGAAAAATGTAATGAGAAATGGCACATATGTACGTATTTTCAATGTAATCTCCCCACCCCCGTAAGATACGTTTGAATTACAAAGGGAAAAAGTAACTTTTCAGTGGAGAAACTTGGCAGGTGTCACCTTAACCAGGTGTCCCCTTAACCTTAGTATCATTACTAATGAGAGAACTCATCACCGTGATATGATGTAGAACTCATCACCAAGATACAATGTAGAACTCATCACCATGATACAATGTGGAACTCATTACCGTGATATGATGTACTGATAGGCTGTACTGAGAACAAATACTTCTGAGTATTCCTGACAAAAATGTGTACCATGAATCTAAACACAAGGAAACAGTCTAAAAAAGCCAAATTGAGGGACATTCTAGGAAGGTTTGTATATACTCATCCAAAATGCGAATCATTCATGAAAGAAAATATATATCCCCTTGGGACACCTGATTGGCTCAGTCGGTTAAGGGTCCACTCTTGGTTTCAGCTTATATCATGACCTCAGGGTCCTGAGATTGAGCCCCGCATCAGACTCTGTGCTTAGTTAGGAGTCTTTGGGGGATCCTCTGCTTCTCCCTCTTGCCCCTACCCTGCTCACTCTCTCTCTCAAATAAATAAATCTTAAAAATACATCTTAAAAAAATAAAAATATGTCCCTTTAACTTTCCACATCTTAATAGAGCTCTCTCACAGAGCTCTTCCCTGTGCAAAGTGTATTTATTGAACCTGTGCATATCCATCATCTCCTGCAGTCCCTGATATTCCCATAGGACACAGGTACTGTGATGCCCATTTGGCAGATGAGAACATTGAGGTTCAGAGATTTTTTTTTTTTTTTAAGTTGCTGAAGCTCACATGGTAAGTAAGTTTCAGAATCAGTATTTGAACTCAGGTGAGTTCAAATGCCAAAGTCTACACATTCCCCTTCTACTATCCTCAGTAACCCTCTATTTCAATCAATTTTTTAAAATCTGAAATGTAAACAAACAGTTCCATTGAATAGACATCTGCTGTACAGCTAACCCTTACAGATGCTTCTTCCTGCCTCTCTGTCCTTCTGGGGTTGGTAGGGGAAGAGAAAATAAAAATGTGGATATGGGAAATTAAATTGAAGGTCAAGTTCACAGCCACGTGGAACTAGGGAAAAAAGCAATTGCTTCCTGAGATGCTCTCTGGGGCGTCTGCACTGGAAATTAATTTATAGCGGTATGGCTTAGCACATTTTTTTTCTAAGATTTTATTTATTTATCAGAGAGAGAGAGGGAGAGCGAGCGAGCACAGGCAGACGGAATGGCAGGCAGAGGCAGAGGGAGAAGCAGGCTCCCTGCCGAGCAAGGAGCCCGATGTGGGACTCGATCCCAGGACGCTGGGATCATGACCTGAGCCGAAGGCAGCTGCTTAACCAACTGAGCCACCCAGGCGTCCCAGCACATTTTATTTTTGAAAAGAAGTGAGCAGAAGATGTCAAGAAGAACCAAGAGGCACCCAGTCCCAGATTCCTATCATGTACCCTTGCTCAGAATGGCTGGATACACGGGGCAGCTGCATTTCTGCAACACCTGGGACCCTTTCCACTACTGAGCAGAAAACAGAATCTGCAATATTGGGAACCACACACATCAAAAATGCTAGCTGGATTGGCAGAGCGGCAGCTCACTCAGACCCAGCCCCCAAGTCCCTTACTTCCTTCTCACATGAGCACAGGCTGAGCAAGACAGATGCTCTTGGGTCCCCAGCAAGTTAGGCCCCTCCTCCACCAGGAAGGGGAGAAGGTGAGCCCAAAAAGGAAGTGTGGGAAAACAGCAAATAGCTAACAAGGCTCACCTGCTTTAGAAAAGCTTGAAGCAAGACCTGCTAGAATGTAGAACTGAAGGCAAGAAAATGTCCCTTGTCACCTCTCTGTCATATACCCCATGCGTGACCCAACCTGGTCATTAGCGAACATGTTTAGGGAGCTGTTTGGCATTCTTTAAGTGATCCACTCCTCTTGGGGGAGATGCTCTGTGACTCACTGTGCATGGTCTAGTTTGAAGTCCAGGGAAAGGGAAGAATCCTCCACCAGACGAATATCACCCAGTGGTCCCAGCCAGAGTTGCCACACGGAGCAGAAGAATCACGCAGGGATCATGCGTGCCTCACAACATTATAGGCTATCACAAAATTGTTCTTTTAAGCCACTAAATTTGGAGGCAGTTTGCTATGCAGCAACAGGTAGCTGGAAGGCTAGTCCTCAGTATCCTCATCTGTGAAATAAAAAGATGGAACTCCACTGGACTCCGTGACCTCCAGGATTCCTTACAATCCTCAGATAATCCCTTTATTTTAGCTGAACGGTAAATAAAGCTGTGTCAATATGATATCCCGCTATTCCTTCTAGCACTGAGGTTGCAGCTGGAAATCGTATTTTAAGACATTACTTGAGCTTTGAAGTAAAAAGCTGTAGAATCAGAATGTTTGGCCCTATGAGAGTCTCAGAGCACACCGAGTAAAGAGGGAGGGGGTTCTGCTCTGGCAATGCACAGAGCCCCCACCGATCACAGTAAAACCAGGAGGCCCAAAGAGTCCCCTTGCTCATTAAGAAATTGGTATGAGACAAAGAAGAGCCATTTCAGCCCGATGAGCTGAGAAAATGTACAAAATACAGAAAATCCCATAAATACAAGAGGAATGTATTTCTCCTACATACCAATTTTCCTTAATAACATCTTTGAGGGCTGTCATTTACAAATTCATCTCAGCCATCCTCAAACCTATTCACATTTTCACCATCTTGGGATAACAACCTCCATATCATCTTTATATTTATTTGGCCTAAATTTACCTCCTCTAAGCTAGTTTTAGTAATCTACCACCTCCTTCCCTCTGTGTGACTAGGCTTTGCAAATCCAAAAATCTAAGTTGTGAAATAAAATATACTGAAAACTAACCATGTTGAATTCTTTGTAAAGTAAACCTAGATATAAATATAAAAATGCATAAAAATGGAATATAGAGTTTTCCCATCAGACAGGGTCCCATGAAAATCTGTCAGAAAAATTCAACATTAAGATGAAAGAATCAGGGGGCACCTGGGTGGCTCAATGGGTTAAAGCCTCTGCCTTCAGCTCAGGTCATGATCCCAGGGTCCTGGGATTGAGCCCCACATCGCACTCTCTGCTCAGTGGGAAGCCTGCTTCCTCCTTTCTCTCTGCCTGCTTGTGATCTCTGTCTGTCAAATAAATAAATAAAATCTTAAAAAAAAAAAAAGTGAAGGAAGCAAACATTTTTATAATCTAAGGAGGCACCTGGTTATTGGTTTGGGGGGCAGAGTGGAAAGAGTTTATAGAGGAATAGAATTGGTGGTCCCAACATTTACTATATCCTTGAAGAGTTCCCTGACCACCCAATTGTACAAGAAGAGGAAAGACACCCTAGGGGTTAAGACAGTGGCCCAGGGAGCCAGCCTGCTTGAGCTACACCTGGCTCTACCACATACAGCTGTGTGACTCTGGGAAAGCTACTTAACCTCTCTGTGCCTCAGTCCCTTTATATATAAAATACAGAACAATAATACGTATTGCCTTGTGTTTTCACAAGATTTCATGAGGCTTAAGTATATAAGCTCCCTGAACTTGTCTGAGGCTTGGTCAATAGCATAAAAATTCAACTATATTGATTATCCTAAGGTGTTAAACAAATATGCATTGCCTTTCTTTCTTTCTTCTGCAACTTTTGTAATAAAAATGAGGCTCTGCCGTTCTTTGGTTCCGAGGAGGCAGATTATTGGACGATGTAAATAAAAACTGCTGTCATACATATAAACCAGCTTGTAAAATGAAGAGCTTCCAGACTGCTAAGCTCACTAATACAAGTGATGGGAGGGGGGCTCTGATGCCATCTTTCCCATGAGTCTTTAAGAAAAGAATGAATAATTATGTGTCCTGATCACTGGTTAAGAAGCTCACCTAGCAAACATCTTTTTTTTTTTAATTTTTTATTTTTTATAAACTATATAATATATTTTTATCCCCCGGGGTACAGGTCTGTGAATCACCAGGTTTACACACTTCACAGCACTCACCATAGCACATACCCTCCCCAATGTCCATAACCCCACCCCCCTTCTCCCAACCCCCCTCCCCACAGCAACCCTCAGTTTGTTTTGTGAGATTAAGAGTCACTTACGGTTTGTTTGTCTCCCTCCCAATCCCATCTTGTTTCATTGATTCTTCTCCTACCCACTTAACCCCCCATGTTGCATCTCCACTTCCTCATATAGGGGAGATCATATGATAGTGTCTTTCTCTGCTTGACTTATTTCGCTAAGCATGATACTCTCTAGTTCCATCCACGTCATCGCAAACGGCAAGATTTCATTTCTTTTGATGGCTGCATAGTAATGGATAAAGAAGATGTGGTATATATACACAATGGAGTACTATGCAAACATCTTTTTATCCTGAAATAAGGGAGAAGGAAAAGAAGTTCACCTGAAAAGCATGTAGCAGTCACTTCACAGGTATCTGGAGACAAAATGATGCTCAATGGCAGATGGAAAATGTGTTTTGTGGGCTGTCCCTCCAATTCATTAATTATTAAAAGGACCTTAAAATGGAAGGGAGTGGCATATTTCATCTTTGGAGATTGAAAGACTCATTTCCTTTAGGGTTTCCCTGGTTTCCCTCTGTGCTTGATGCATTGCTGCAGAGGCAACCAGAGGCAGCCACTCCTGAAATACTGGGACGATCCAGGTAAGATTATCCAGGGCTGTGTCTGGGGGATCCAGGTCCTGGTGCTGGTTACTGAGCCTGTCTTCTCAGCCCATTTTGGAGTTCACCTGGTGAAGGTTCCTCTGCTTTTCATGTTGAGTGTGCTCTGGCTGCGTGTGGGGACCTCACCTAACATAGGACAAGGATAAATAGAAATATACTGCACTAATAATGTCCCTTTGTTTGGACTGAATCTTGGGAATCCCTACCCCAGTTCCTGTATTGAAGTCCTAACCCTGGTGTGGTTATTTGGAGATCCAATGGAATGAGTGTCCTTGTAAGAAGGGGCACCAGAGAGCTTATGTACTCTCTCTCTCTCCATAGTCATGCACCAAGGAAATGTCATATAAGGATGTGGCAAGAAGGCAGCCATCTCCAAGCCGGGAAGGGAGTCCTCAGCAGAAATGTACTTTGCCAGCACCTTGATCTCATAATTTACAGCCTCCAGAATTGTGAAAAATAAACTCTGTTGTTTAAACTGCTCACCTATGATCTTTTGTTACAGCAGCCCAAATCAACTAATATGTCCTATATTCTACGTCTCTCAGAGGGTCTTCCAGGGAATTGGGCCTCAGGCAACTGCTGAGATAATTTATCATTTTTACAACCTTTTTTGGTTTTCCTTACCCATTTGAGGTCACTTCTTAAATAACCTATATTCAAATCCAGCCCTCGGGCTCTGCTTCCAGACGAATGCAAACTAGGGAATATGGGATCAGGCTCCATGGGCATAAGAGGAAATCTTATGCCAGGGTATCCTTAAAGGCATAACATGTAAGACTAAGTGTGCTTGAGAAAAGGTGGAGGTCCCATAGATGGACCTCATTTCCTGCACCATAAACTGAGGATGCACCTCCTTCTTTCCACCTCTTGCCCTTCTTTGGCTAAGAAAGGATCATGTAGAACCATCTTCCTCCCACATGGGAACACTCAGTCCAAGTCTGGCAGGCAGAGTAACTGCCACAATTCATTACATACCAGGGAAGTGCTCTTGAGAGTGTCTCAGACTCAGAGCTTCTAAGATTCTCCCTTCATCCTGTCCCTGGAGGGAAGAACCAACGGGCTTACTGGTGACTGCTGAAGGTGATTGGTCCAACGTGAAATGAAGCCTGGACTCCAGCGTGGAAGGGTATATCAGTTGGTCCTCATGGAAGGTGGCCTCACCTGCCTTGAACTTGGCCTATTCTCCTGTGCCCCACTATTGGCCCTGAATTTCCTGCGCTGACCACTCCCAACATAATTTCGTAATAAAGTCAGTGGGGTTGACATTACTTAACAGCATGTATAGTGCCCCAGCTGCTTGGTACAGAAATGTGACATTCTGCAATAAATATATTCGCCAAAAGAAGGGGTGATTTTGGGTCTCCATCGCATGAGAAGCCTGGGCCAATTTCCCTGCCAAGCATATTTTTCCAGAACATTAATCTGCTATAAATCACTTAAGTCAATCTCTGGAACCACTTTGATCCCCATAATTTTCATTTACATAATTCATCAATTAAAAATATTGGAAGAGAAATAAATCTGTTACTGCAGAACATATTCTCTTGACTCTCCATCCATAAAATTATATCCTATAAACTTTCGGCTCTGAACTGGGCTCTGAATGAATTTGCTAGTCCCTAGATCAACTGCAAGGGAGAGTTCTCATTTTTCAGGAGTCCCTTTTTAATATCTACTCTGTCATCTGATAGACCTAGGTTTGCATTCTCCCTAAACATTCATTTTCTCCTCTACATTTTGGTAATAATAATGATGAATAATTCCTGTCATAATGAGTTGCTACAAGAATTCCTAAGAAAATATATGTGAGGTGTCTAACAAAAGCCCATTTTATAATTGGCACCTACAGTACATATTTGACATTCTTTGCCCATACAGCACCCAAACCCCATCCCTGTATCTCAGTAATTCCCTATCTTTTGTATCTCGGTAGGAGATAGACACTGAAAATTCCAGACGCCGATTTTTCGCATTGGCAGGTCCAAGGTGATTATTGACCTGGCTCTGACTGAGGTGCTCATGCTTTTCTGCTCTTGAGAATTGCCTTTCTGATTTAGGTGTTAACACTTCCTGTGAGAAGTCTCTCCTCACTTGTTTGTCCTGGTTCCAGGATATCGTGAGCCCTAGTGGGGTCAAGCCATGATGATTGGATTTAGGGCAGTGGAAATGAAAGAGAAGAAAAAAGGTTCAAACCTTCAAGAGACTTCTGAAAACATGGATTTAAGATATGCTTCTTGTCATTAAAGCAGTGTCAAATCTCTAGATCATTTCTGGCCAAATCTTTCCATTTTAGTGACAGATATTAAGTATAAAATTGATGAAAACCATAGAAGAGCGAGGTTACCTCAGGCAACCAACTACACCAAATTTTAAATTGGAAAACTAATTATTTCTTCAAGTGATTATTTTCTGAGTTCACTTGAAACCAACATCTACAGAGCACCCAATCAGTTCCAAATAACAGGGTTTGAGATTTTACTGGCGTTAAGACATCGTGTTTGTCATTTATTATTTATGGTGTGTTTGTTTTTCAGAGGAATCAACCAGCATGGACTCAAATATTTATATTTATTTTTCAGATATGTCCTTGTTTAACTATCACCCATGTCTACACTGAGGCAGAGAATTAAACTTTTTTTTTTTTTTTAACTCTAGTCTGCCTATACGTAGAATATTCTCTCTTTTCGGGGTACTAACACTAACAAGGGTATGGGTCATGGGATGAGGAATGAGAATCTACCCAGATCCTATCACGAAAATCTGCTTTATAATTCCCTGAAGCCATATGCAGCACATGCTACATCATATATAACCTGGATTCTTTGAAATAAAACATGACTGAATTCAAAGAACATCTATGTGAAACCAAAAAACCTGATTACATTGTTTTAATGCTCTATAACTAAGGTCAAGGGCTGCCAATGGTTTTATCATAAATTAGGCAAACATTTGAGGGAAATTCTTAAAAAATGGCACGTCCTGACATATAGATCGACAACTGAGCAATTTTTCTGCTGCGCTTTAGAAAGAGATGCCAGCTTGGTGAAATGCTGTCAGAGTGACGGAGAACCACCTGCTGCCAATTTCTCCTTCCCAGTATGAACACCAGTCTTCTCGCGGATTATCACAGCTGGGAGGAGACAGAAAACTGCCTCTGCCCTTGCCGACTGCCGTTAATTGGTTGGGGAAGCGGTCTTGGAACATTCATAGGGGTACAAAGATGCAAAGTGACAGGAAAGAGCCAGGACACCCTGTGACAAAGGACGCAGCCACTTACTCCACAATAAGAGTCAGGGAGGGGACACCAGGCTGGAGCACTCATTAGGCTTGAAAGGCCCTTTTAGAAAAGCACATTGTAGTCACAAGAATAATGCTCTGACTCTTAAAAGCACCAAATGTTAATTTTCTAGGAGTCATAGCTTTTTTTTTTCTTTTTGCTTGTTTGTATTTAAAAAAAAAAAAAGTGTGTCACTCTAAACTTGGGAATACTTTACAAAAAAATTTAAAAATCCATCATTATTTTTATTTCTTAATGTGTCCTAATTTGTTCTACTTGTAAGGATATTGATATAAAAAGTTACAATCAGAATGAATATAATAATTTATAATTCTTACTATAATAATATAGTTCAGAGGCTGCCTGGGTGGCTCAGTCAGTGGAGCGTCTCACTCTCGATTTTAGCTCAGGTCATAATCTCAGGGTCGTGAGATGGAACCACGAGTCAGGCTCCACACTGGACATGGAGTCTGCTTAAGATTCTCTCTCTCCCTCCTCCTCTGTTCCTTCCCCCCATGCTCACTCATGCTCTCTCTTTTTAAAATGAACAAACAAACAAAACAAAGTAAAGTAAATTAATAAATAAAAATAACGCAGTTCAGATATTGTTGGCTTTTTTTTTCATAATTATCATTGGTAATAAATGCGTACGAACTCATGTAGTTGAGATACATGATATCTGAGTCTATGGAATGTATGATCATTTCTAATTGTGGGTACTAAAAACTAAAATATGATAGATCTTTCTAATTTTTCACCATCATGGGTAATAGTTAATGCATTCCTTTTTCTTCTGCACAATTACTTCTCAAGATGACATTCTGGGACGGGAACTACTGACACAAAAACCTCGAGCCTGTCCCTTATGTTCTTAAACACCTTGCAGGTGGCACACAGCACAAGCCCAAGGGCACTCTCCATAGAGCTTCCCTCCTGCCAAAAATTGTACGTGGTGAGTGGCCCCCTCTGCAGGTGTGCAGAGCTTCACCCGTGGTAACCTTGGATGCATCTTGAATACCACGCTATTGCTAGTCGCTTCCTGAAGGATTCACCCAAAAGAATCTCAAGGAGAAAAAAAGAAAAAGAAAAGGCAATCCCGTATAACTTCTTGTTTAGGATTTAATTAAAGATATAAGGACAAAAGGGTCAACGATAAAAGTACATTTGCCACCTTCCTCTTTGGGACTCATGACTTGTGGACAGTATGGTACTTGAGATCAGTTTTTAAAGAAAATTAAAAATCTGTGAATTTAGCTTGATTTAAAAAAAAAATTTTTATTTATTTGACAGACAGAGACCACAAGTCGGCAGAGAGGCAGGCAGAGAGAGGGGGGGAAGCAGACTCCCTGTTGAGCAAAGAGCCCGATTCGGGACTCTATCCCAGGACCCTGGGATCATGACCTGAGCCAAAGGCAGAGGCTTTAACCCACTGAGCCACCCAGGCACCACTTTAGTTTGAATTTTTAAAGAAAAAAGAATAAACATGTCAAGAAAAAGTGAAGAAAGGACATACAGATCTCAGAAGAAAGAAATTTAGGCAAATATACAAAGCGGTAGAAATTGTAAATATCATGACTACATCTTTGAAAACCTTAATATAATAAATGAATTGTTGGCTGGAAAGGAAAAAGTGAAAACCACTTTCACTTTCATAAGTAATAAATGGATCATTTAAAAATAAGAAAGGGTAAACAACCTGAATCAAAGATGTTAACTTCATACAAATACCACATTAATATATATTAAATTTGAAAAGGGCAATGAATTATATGTCCTACTAAAAAACCATAAATACTGTAATGTATAAACTTATCAGATCACTGAGGTATAACCTGAAAACCAATGTAACATTGTGTGTCAACTATTTTTTAAAAAAGATCCATAATACCAGTATGCATGAATGAAATTAAAAACCTAAACAGATATATGACCAAAAAGAAGAAAAAAAAATGATCAAGATAGCACAGTTTATCAGTTTAGGAAAAATCAGAGTGTCATTCTTAAATTGTTTCAGACATTCAGTGAAGAAATAATCTCTTGTTTTGTTTTGTTTTAAGATTATTTATTTATATAGTTAGTTACTGGTCACAGGGAGAGCGAGCAACCATTTGATGAATAAATGAATTGTTGGCTGAAAGGAGCGGGAGCTGCAGCTAGAGGGAGAAATAGACTTACCCCTGAGCAAGGAGCCCAATGTGGGGCTCAATCCCAGGACCCCAGGATCACGACCTGAGCCTAAGGCAGACACTTAAATGTCTGAACCACCCAGGTGCCCAAAATAATCTCTTGTTATATAAAAAACCTGATGGCAAAAATAGGATCAAATAACTTTTATAAGGCCAAGTTCACTGAGATTTTCAAACTTAGAGAAAATGGCATACAACTTTAAATGTGTGGCATCTGTAAACTGTTTGTTTTAGAATATTAAGTGATGAAATCATGAAACAAAATTGTGTATACAGTATGATTTCCATCATATAAGAAAAACAAAATTATATATTACCAAAAATGAAATCAGGAAGAAAAAAATGTCTGAATATGGATAGTGGTTCACTTGATTTGAATGAGTGATTTCTTTTCCTTTAACTCTTCAAAGATTTCCTAGTTCTCACTATGAACTAGTGAGGGTGGTGAGGATGGGGTGGGGAGACTCTTATGGGGTGACTTATGTTCCCACCGCTAAGACTCATATGTTGAAATACTAAGGCCTATTAGCTTCCTTAGAATATTACAGTATTTGGAGACAGGGTCTTTAAAATGGTCATTGAAAGAGTCATTAGAGTGGGGCCCTAATCCGATATGGTGTCCTGACAAGAAGAGGTGATTCATTCAGACATGCAGAGGAAAGATCATGTGAAGGTACCGGAAGGTGACAGCCAAGTACGAGCCAAGGAAAGGTCTGGAATTTTCTCACTGATCTCAAAAAGAACCAACCCTGCGGATACCTTGATCTCGGACTTCTAGCTTCCAGAAATGTGAGAAGATGGATTTCCGTAGTTTTAGCCATTCAGTCTGTGGTACTTTGTGAAGGTAACCCTAGCAAAGAGATTCAAGGTCTTTCTTTTATTTCTTTTCTCCCTCTTCCTCCCTCTCTTCTTTCTTTCTCTTTCTTTCTTTCTTTCTTTCTTTCTTTCTTTCTTTCTTTCTTTCTTTCTT
>NC_081569.1:10205149-10295763 GCF_022355385.1 Mustela nigripes
CTCTTTCATCTCCCTTTGTCAATTAAACAACCTCATTGTTTGGAGGACATTGAGAAAATTTTAAAAAGCATGTATTATTGGGCACCTGGCTCAGTCAGTAGAGCATGCGACTCTCGATCTCAGGGTCGTGAGTTCAAACCCTACATTGGGCATGGAGCCTACTTAAATAAATAAATAAATAAATAGCATATATTACTTTTATATATGGGTTTTCATAACACTACTTATCAATAACTTGATAGATTGTTTGGGGGGGGGGTGATTTGAATTACTGGGAGTTGCATTGGTAATGTTAAAATCAGCACTTAGAACCAGCAACTCAGACTGTGAGGAAGCCACTGGACTAGCTATAAGACAATTCTGTTTGAGTGGCTCTGAGTTTTGTTCATTGGGTAATAAGGGTGGGAAGAATGAGCGAGAGTCTCGGTGCCAATAATAGTGTCAGGAAGAATAGGAAAGGAAAAGTCGTTAACTCTACGTATCAGCTCCATTTGATCAAATCTGTATCGCTCAGCGATGTTGAGTTTTTATACCTATTCTTTTATAGCTATAACAATACCTTTGCTCTTGATGTTCTTGAAGGAAAAATAGTATGGTTATTGCCAAGGTGAAACTAAAGTACAAAGCATCTTTATCCCCATTGAATTAATTGCCTTATCATTCAAGTCTTGGCAACACAAACACTTTATAAACCACTATAATGGAAGTTAAAATTTGGTTATGCAAAGAGGGAGAATCCTACAAGGATCAAGTAAGCTGTTCATATTCTGCAGCATTTCTAAACCCATCAGAGGACTGGGTAGGTAACTTTCATATTGCTTGCATCCCTATAAACTTTGCTTCTACAAAGAAATATGCCCTGTTCCACCAACCCCCTAAGTCTGCATAATTGCTTAGAAAAGCTTCTCCACTATAACGGAAACACCAGTGTGAGCATGTGACAAGTGGCCATTGACCCAGTCCTCCTTGAGTAGAGAGTGGCGGAGTCTGTAGAGACTTGGGGCAGGTGCTCCATCCAAAGGGGTATTGCTACCCTTTAAGAGCTGACTATGCAGAAAACCCACCAACTGCCAAGAAGGGAACACATTTTGGATGGCTATGCAAATTCTGCAAGTTTTTAAATGTTAGCTCAAAATTATTTAAAGCAAATTCATCAAGTCAATCACTTCTATGTGTGGGCATGCAACTGCCTGCCACTAGTAAAATAAAAAACAGTTACTCTGCAAGTCACAAGAAAGGAATCCTGGCTCCATCCACTACTGCTGGTGACCTGGGGCACTGATGGATTACCTGGCTCCCCGAGTCCCCATGGACAAAATGCACCAGCTGTTTTCAGGGTAAACAAAGCTTCCAGCAGAGGGTCTGGCATGTATGAGGTCTTTAAAAAAGGTTATGTAGTTGCAAATTCACCTAAGGGAAGTTATTATCACGATATGATTTATCAATCAGAGAATGCAAAAAAAGGCAGTGGACAAAATACAGTGCCCATTCCAAACAAAAAGCTTCTATCAGAATAGAGAGACTCTCATAATCAGGTTAGTATTTTCAACCCAAAGTGGTACGAAACTCAACATGGACCCAAGGCAGTATTTCCTTAAAATGAGTAAGAAAAAGAGAGCAACTATCATCATTATTGTACAATTTCTTAAATTTATTTTAAATTGTGGCAAAATATACATAATTCACTGTTTCACAAATTCACTGTTTAAACATCTTGAAGTGTGCGGTTCAGCGGCATTAAATGCATTCATATTGTTGCGTACCCATCACCAACATCTAGCTCCAGAACTTTCTTCACATTGCCAAAGGGAAACTCTGTACCTATTAAACCATAATAATAATCATTGAACAATAACTCCCCATTGAGAAAGAAGGCAAAGGGATGAATATTCGTGGACAGCATGATTACACCCATGAAAAATAAACAGCACGCTAGAATTATAAATAAGCATTTATTGAAATGCTTAGACAGAAAAGAAATGCTCAAAAATTGATCACATTAGAATATATGTATCAGGGGCGCCTGGGCGGTTCAGCGGGTTAAAGCCTCTGCCTTCCGCTCAGGTCATGATCTCAGGGTCCTCGGATAGAGCCCTGCCCCTGGCTCTCTGCTCAGCAGGGAGCCTGCTTCCCTCTCTCTCTCTCTCTGCCTGCCTCTCTGCCTGCTTGTGATCTCTGTCTGTCAAATAAATAAATAAAATATTTTTTTAAAAAAGAATATATGTATCAAATTCACCTAAAAAAAATGGCAAAACAGATTACAGTTCATAAAATCAAAACCATAAAAGACTTATGAGGAAATCTAAGGAAAGAGGACATGTGTATTTTACATATTTTTGTTAATCGTTTCCAAAAGTGAAGATTCTTATTTTCTTTAATAGGCAGACCATGTTAATTCATACATTTAAAACAATTCGAATCAAAACTCCAACCAAACTTACTTTACACTGGTGAGACAGGAAGTGCAAAAGACAGTTCCAAGTAAGATCACTGTGGAAAGAGGGCACAGGGAGGACCCTAGGCAATTAAATATCAAAATACATTATAAAGCAAAGTCGATTAAGTAGTGTGGCACTGGCACCAAAATGAAAATGTAAGTCCTCGGGAATGGATCAATATGTGAAACATTGCATAAATGCTTAACATGTTAAAATCAAGAAAATAAGAAAGAACCATTAATTAACAATGAGATAGCAAATTGAAGGAGGGGAGAGTAATTTTTTAGGTTTGTATATTACAATATATGCCTAAATATATTAAAGTTACATTTTAACTTTACCTTACAGTGCTGAATTAGATTTTAAATTTTAGTTTTAAAAGCATACTCACAATGACGCCTGAGAGGCTCAGTGGATTAAGCATCTGACTCTTGATCTGGGCTCAGGTCATGATCTCAGGGTCATGGAATCCAGCCCCAGTCAGGCTCTGTGCTGGGTATGGAGCCTACTGAAGATTCTCTCTCTTCTCCCTCCCACCCGCCTCCCTAGCCCCCATTCTGGTCTTTGCTTTCTCTCTAAAAATAAATAAAAAATGTAAATGAAAACATACAGTACAATTTAAAATATTAACCGAGTAATTTGTGAAATGATCAAGACCTTTTCAACTTGATCGTGAAGGAAAAACATCACTGAATAAAAGACCATTTTATGTATTTTAAATACATAAAATATTTTAAAAATACATTAATCTGATAATAAAAATAAAACTTAATATGTAAAAGTACTCAATACTAAAAAATTCTCACTAAATTTGACAAAACGAACAAGAAATAATATTTGCAGAACTATAAAATCTCATTCAATTTTATAAAGTAAGCAGGAAGACTCCATAGATAAATGGCCCCAGATAAAAGGAGGTAATATCTGTTGAGTGTTTTCACTGAGCCAAGCACTTATTTATATTAGCTCATGTAATCCTTGCCATAACTCTATGAGACAATAGATATTAATATCTCCATTTTATAGATCTTAACCCACTTGGTCCGATAGGCATAAAAAGCAGAGTCAAAGTTTTGCTTTAATTAATACTGCTTTATCTACTCTTTTAGCTAGTCTAAAAAATTAAATTACACAGCATAGATGGTCAAAAATGTCTTGCAATTCATTGACTTAATATTCATTGAGTATCAACTACATACCATGCCCTATGCAGGGTACCAGGAATTGGAAACAGAGTAAGATGCTCTTCAGACATCCAGTGGGGGAAACGGGCACATAAAATAACTATGAACAATATGAGGTAATGTATATCCCAGGATGCAAATTAAATAAAGTAGAGGCACCATTTTGATAACCAAGCCAAGATTTGAAATAGTAATAATTGCGAAAGCTTTAAGGAATTGATACAACTCTTTGAAAAAGCAACATTCAAGTATGTATTAAGAATTTCAGAATGTTTATTTCCTTTGACCCAGTGATCTCTCTTATTCTTGGAAATTCATCCTAAAGAAATAGTTCATTAGAAGGAACCAAAACTACCATTCCTTTATTAACATTTCAAGTATTTATATTATATTTATAATATTTAGTTGTGCCCATTGCCTAACCTATTCCATGCTAGGGGAAGTGAAGATGAAGAAGAAACTCTCATTCCAAGGACGTCTTCACTTCAGCCCTCATTATAACAGTGGAAGGGGGAAACAACGATAATGTTCAATTATGAAGAGTTATTGTGTGTATTATGATACATTGGTTTGCATAAATATAGCCAGCTTAAAATGATATGTCAAAATTACATAGGAAAAACGTCATTTTCCTGATATAATGCTAACTTAAAAATATTGAATTTTATATAGAGTTCAGTTGCAGCATTTACTCATAAAGGCAAAAGCTAGACAAGTATATGCAAATAGGAAAAGTTGTATTAGGGTTTAAAAGTTATGCTTGACTTTTATTTTATAAAATTAATATTATTGCTCTATAGTTTTTTTGACTAAATAAAAAAAATGCAGAAAGAAGAGAAGGAATTCTTATAACTGAAGAGTGATCCTGGAAGAGATTAATAATTGATTACAAAGAGGTTTGCAAACACAAAATTCTGAGTAACATCTCACAGAATAACAAACTAGAACTTCAGCATTTGAAGGGAATGGTTCCCTGCTTTACACAGACAGCAAAAAGAAATTAGAAGACGGGATAAAGGTTGCCCTAAAATCTCATTCCATGTAACATCATAATTACTCTGAAATCACTGGCTTCCAAAATCCCACAACACAGCACTTGCTAAGTGCTGTCAAATATAATTTTATTCAGGATTCCCAGGGTCAAGTATTCAGCATACAGAATGTATCTTAACATACTTATAAAAAGATAAAAGACTTCAGTGATTCTTGGTCCCTTTGAATCTTATATCTACCTCCAGTTATTCAGCCCAATTATGTGCTCTTAAGTCAACTGACCTTCCACCTAGAAAGCAGGCACCCTGGTCCCTCTGACTTTTTTCTTGAACCCTCCATTGCCTTTCTGGTTCCTCATTCCTTGGTACTTTGAGTCTGACCTTCAGTCAATAAGAAGGAGGCAGTGGGAAAAATAAGATAGATGTTCCCCAATACAAGGTCTAACATGGGTTTCTCTGCAGAAAATGAATGCTCATTGTGAGAGGGAAAAAAAAATGGAAGGATGCAGTTCTTCAGGGACAAGACATTTTTTTTAAGATTTTATTTATTTATTTGACAGATAGAGATCACAAGTAGGCAGAGAGGCCGACAGAGAGAGAGAGGAGGAAGCAGGCTCCCTGCTGAGCAGAGAGCCCGATGCAGGGCTCTATCCCAAAATCCTGGGATCATGACCTGAGCCAAAGGCAGAGGCTTTAACCCACTGAGCCACCCTGGCACCCCAGGGACAAGTTTTTGTTCAACCTTAGCGGTGAGGAGTTCGTTCAACAAAGGAGAACAGAATGTCTTAGTGAGGCAGGCAATATAGTGTCTGTGATGCTGGGGGTCGTGTGGTGGCTTTGCTAGATGTAAAGGCAAGTGTGGACTTGGATACAGGTCTCATGACGAGCACTTGGCTGCTCTAAACAGGGCAACAGACTGGAGTCTGACCAAGCCACAGCCCTTACGATAGTGCTGGCAAAATTAAGCCATCATATCCAGTGGAAAAATGTCACACTCCAGGTTCAATTTATGCCATGTATTGTTTTTGCAGTTGGAATGATGGTTCGTTCTATAATTCCAAATTACTGTTGACCCTTGAACGATGCGGTTGTTAGGAGCATTGACCTTCTGTGCAGCTAAAATTCTAACTTTTGAGTTCCCCCAAATGTACCTGCTAGTAGCCTACTACTATTTGACTGGAATCTTTATCAGTAACATAAACAGTCAATTAATACATATTTTGTGTGTGATATACATTATATACTATATTCTTACAATAAGTTAAGATAGAGAAAAGAAAATGTCAAGAAAATCATAAAGAAGAGAAAATACATTTACAAAACTATACTGTAAAAAATTGCCTTTAAGTGGACACTTCATAGTTCAAACCTATAGACCTGTGCTATTCAAGGTTAACTGTGTATCTGTATCTTCCCCAAATCCATCTATTTTTATATCAGTTCAGAAATTTGATTTTTCTCCCCTTTGATCAACATTGCATTTGCAATAGACATCTCACTCCTGCCTTGGATGAGAACTGGTGGATCCTTTACAGACCAGCAGATCTTCTGTCTGCTGCCTCCGGTCTCATATTTCCCCTGCTGGAAATGATGATTGGTATCGCTTCTTTGGTATTATTTCATGGCTCTTTCAAGCTAAGACTGGCTATTGCCTCCGAGAATGCACTTGCCTTTCATGGTAGAATTCACATGGCCAGTATCCTAGTGAAGCTGGCCATCAAGGAGACTTTCATGAAATTCTATTTTATATTTGCTAATATAATCAATTCTCCAGTTAACCTACATGTCAGAAAAGACTTGAGAAGATAACCACTGCCCCAGTGACTAATTCAAGGCTGCTTGATTTCCCCAGGATTCCACCATGAATCAGGTGACATAGGCAGAATTAGAACTCAGTTTCTAACTGCCAATCCGGTGCACATACTTAATGCAAGGAAATTTTAGTCCACTAGATATGTCAGCAAAGATATTTCAAATACAGTTTCTAAAGTTTTCTTCTTTGGGTGCTTGATTATTCCATTGAGTCCAAGATAATCTGGTAATATCAGAGCATCCAAAATGTCTTGCTAAACTCAATTAAGAGGATGTCTTTTATTTTTGCATTAAAGGCAGAAATGAGATACACATGAAGCAAGGGAGATTGGAATAAGAAAGAAGCTCAAGATGGTGATGGTGGGAGACAGAGCCTTTGTTGGTTTCCATGATATGAAAACTCCCACGATGGCCAATTTCAAGTCGCTACCACTGTGAAATCAACCAGCTTGCCAAGTTCCTGGAAGTTTAATAATTAGCTCTCTCAAGCCACTTTGAGCAGACTTTAGCACAGCCCTGGCTCTGCCCATCCTCCCTGCTGTGAACTACCACTTGAAGCTATGGTTTTGGTGTTCATATACTTCCATTAATACTGTTTTGTTGTTCTATTTATTTTTGATTGTCCATAATTATTTTTCCCAGTCTCACTGATATGTAAAATGTAAGTAAATTACTTCTTGGCTGAAGTGCAGTTATAAATTCTGCCATATGAAAGAAGAGAAATTCATGTGGCTATACCCTTTCAAGCATTTTTCTTCCAACTCTTTCTGGCATCTGGCCTGATGGAAGGGAACAGTTCACAAACAGAGACTGGGAAATATGGTAATATTTTAATTACAAATGTTTGTGAAAGCTTCTCTCTGTGTCAGGCTTGAACCCATAAAATGTCCTAGATTCTTCCAGCCAGGAAGTTGTTGTATTGAGGTACCTTGTTGTCTCAGTCATTAAACATCTGCCTTCGGCTCAGGTGATGATCCCAGGGTCCTGGGATCGAGCCCCACAACAGGCTCCTTGATCAGTGAGAAGACTGCTTCCCTCTCCCACTCCCCCTGCTTGTGCCCCTCTCTCACTGTCTTTTTCTCTGTCAAATAAATAAATATAATCTCTCTCTCTTTTTTTTTTTAAGTGGCTGTATTACTTTAGGATATAGAAGAATCTCAAAACACCATGTCAACTAACATAAGACATGAAGAGGAGAGGGGAAGCCCTAGCAACCATAACAATAAGAGCACAACCAAGACCCCATACACTTTACAGTCCTTTGGTTTATGAAGCACTTGTGTACACACCTTCACCGTTCTGGATATTGCATTTTAAGATGACATTCATAAATGGGAGCATGTCCAGGGGAGACCAATAACAATAAGGTGCTCATACTTTTACAATGTTTACAATGGGCCATACACTCAACGAATGGTATACATGTTCAGACCTATTTAATTCTTTCAGCTCTCCTATGCTCTTACAGATGAGGGAAATCACAAATGGAATTATGATTGCTAACGCATCCTCTGTTGTGTATGTGGTAAATAATAAAGCTAAAATATAGAACCCAGGCAGTCTAATCCCAGAAGATGTGCTCTTAAGCACTAGATAGTATTCAAACCATGTTTTGCCTAGAATAGAGACTAACCAGTGACGTAGTAAATGTTTCCAAGTTCTCAAAAGCTCCCTCCTCCCACTGCATTGCAGCTAGATTGAGGAATTAGCTCTATGGGTGTCCCATAAGGAAGGACTGGGATGACGGGTGAGAGATGTCAAAAGCCTGACTTGAAGGCAATGGTAAGTTTACCTTTCTCTTCACAGGAGCCCGGAGGGAAGGGACCGTCTTGGGAAACCATGATCTTCTCATCATTGGAGGTGTCCAGACAAATACTGGATTATAGGTGTGAGACACTTTTACAAAGAATGTGGCTTAAGAAGGGTAGTTTGGATTGGATAACTTCTCCGTGTTATTCCATGAAGTAGCTACTATGCACGTGTGGCTGTTTGAATTAAAATTAAAGTTACAAATTCAGGTCATCAGTCACACTAACCACAGTGCACATACTTAATAGCAACGTGGGACCAATGGCCACCATGTGAGATGGTGGAGATATGTAGAACATTTCCACCGTCACTGAAAGTTCTACTGGACAGTGTTCTTTTGAAATATAAAAATCTGCCTTCTAGCATTCTTTCTGCCTTTGGAAAAGCATGGTAATTATCCTGATTTCATAGATGAGGAAATTAAGGATGAAAGCTTTTAGTGTAGGTTAACACCTCAGGATCCTCTGATGTCCACACAGACCTCGCTCCTCGCCACCGTATGCCTCTCCCTACCGCTGCAGCCACTGGGGCTGTGGGGTGTGCATCCTGACTCCCTCCATCATTTTGAATGCTTCCTCTTTGTGACCACAAGAGAACTTGGCAACGTGCTCTTTGGTGCATAGATAATTGTCAGTTATTTCTGCCTTCCCTTTAATTTGCTCACAGAGCATTTCCTGAGAAGATCTTTGAAAGCAATTGGGCCACAAGACTCTGTGGGCAATGAGAGGAATTACAGTGGTTGGGAGCAAGATAAATTGTGATGTCAGCTTGATTACAGTGCCGGTTACTGCTCAGTAGAAACTTTGGAAGAAAGAGCCCTTGGACATGAAAACCATTTATAGACTATCTAGCATGGCGCCACCTGTTGAATGCCAATGGTATAATAAAGGAAGCCCTGCCAGACCCCCTGTGGTTACCTTCTTGCTGGGTATGGGGCTGGTGGGTTTCTGTGGAAGGCGTTAGCCCCACAGGACTTCCTCAGTTCAAAACAGTTGAAGTCTATTCACTTCAAAAATCAAATAACCGATTTAGGAAGAAAGGTATTCAAGACCTAAGATGTGATGTGATTTCTGGCTACTCAGTACGCCCACGCATTTCTACCTGGCTGACTTTCTAATGGGTCCTAACCTTTATTTATAGTGTCTTATCAAGAAGTAAGTCAGTAATAAACATGTTTGGGTTGTGCATGCTTTAATTCTGGGTAACTTGCAAGAAGGAACACATGGAACTTTCTCCGTGTCAAGTACTAAGCTAGATATACCTGCATAACTTATCCCACTTAATTTGCATAGTGACAACGCAGGTTAGAAATTCTCTTCATCCCAATATTACAGATAAAGAGGCAGTAATGGAATAAATGGTCAACTCCAGGTCTTCAGATTCTAACCCCAAGTTTCTTTCCACTGATACAGTGATACCTCTCAGGTAAAAGCCCGAATAACACTTTAATTTGAGTGGCCTATTCCTGTATCTCCTGGACACATCTCCATATCTCTTCAGTATCTCACCAACTTCCTTCCTTTTTCTGTCTCCAAATATTATCTTCAGTAACAAGCGTACTCAAATGCTACCAATATGTAAGTTGCTCATTCTTTCTTCCTATGTTTGTATATAAACTTTCTCTCACTTAAAAATGTGTTCTGCCATCCTTCATAATTGTTTATGAATCCCTTACTTACAAGATGGTTTCAGTGGTCTTGTCACATCAGAAGACATCTGGAGAAAGTCCACAAATCATGAGTTGCAAGAAACTACTGAATAGGTTCACATCTCCTTCAAGCTTATTTATAATCCTGCTACAGTATTACTAACTGGCTTTTGTCCTGTGTACATCTTGCATATCTTTAATGGTGCATCTTTTTTTGAGGAAGAAAGATATCTTCCACTGCTGGTTCTTCTTTCTACAGTATCACTATATTTCTGACCTAGGGAATTTCCAGGATTCAAATTTAGGATGAGAGATCAAGTTGTCTAACAGGTTGGTTCATTTTTTTTTTTTTAAGAGTTTATTTATTTGACAGAGAGATCACAAGTAGGCAGAGAGGCAGGCAGAGGGACAGGGGGGAGCAGGGTCCCCGCTGAGCAGAGAGCCCGATGCGGGGCTCGATCCCAGAACCCTGGGATCATGACCTGAGCCAAAGGCAGAGGCTTAACCCACTGAGCCAGCCAGGTTGTTTCTTTTAAAAAACATGGACTCTATAAAGCTTTTTCCCTGCCTTTTCTTTTTAAAGCCACCCATCTATTTTAGTGCCCTCATACAGTTATAGATTAAAATTCATACCAGTTATTATATTCAGTATCTCTTTCTTCAATAACCATAATGACTCTTGACCATTAAGAGGCACATCAAGTCAACTGCTTGGTTGTATAATGTATACATTATATCAACTATCCTCTATTTCAGTCATCTGAATTATTATCAGAGTAAGTGAGGGAGCACTAAAAATAAATCATCATCATTATAAGCCATTATAATAGGTTACTCAATTTGATGAATAATGTTACTCTGGCCTCACATCACATTTATCTTGCAAGGAGCTGACGTCTTTCATGGTACTTACGAAATATCTAAAATTCACTAACACCCAGTATATGGGGACTCTGAAGACTTCACAGAATGACAGATTTGGGCTGGGCGTCACCACCAGTAACATCTAGGGAATCCTGTAGGATGAAGAGGAATCCCTTTTAAATGAGCGGATCTTAAGAAATTGGAGTTTATCCTTTTAAGTCATGAGGTGCTTTTAAAAAATCCATTTCTGAAATTGCTGATATGTATCTCTTCTGCTTAAGAAAATAAGGTGGTGTGTATGATACCATTTACCTTTGCGTTCATGAGCTGGGGTCGTTGTTGGGAACACCAGCAGGCAAGGCATGTGTGGTTATAAAGAACACAGAGTTTGGAGTATAAAAGACCTGGATTTAAGTCCTTGCTTTATCAGTCAACATTCGTTAGGGTGCAAGGAACTCAAAACCCCAACTCACGCACCTCACGCAGTAAAGAAATTAAAGAAGCCGGCAGGGAAAGTGGTTTCAGAGTGAGTTAATTTGTCACTTCAGAAAGTCATCACACACCTAGATCCTTTGTCTTATTTTATTTTTTTTTAAGATTTTGTTTATTTGAGAGAGAGAGAGCACATGCACAAACAGGGAGGAGGGACAGAGGGAGAAGCAGACTCCTCACTGAGCAGGGAGCCCAATGTGAGACTTGATCCCAGGACCCGAGGATCATGATCTGAGCAGAATACAGATGCCTTAACTGACTGAGCGACCCACACACCCCATCTTTGTCTTAATTAATTAAGTAAGTAAGTGATTATTTGTTTATTTGCTTTTAGCATTCCTTAGTGTTTTGGATTTGTCCTCAGGGGACAGCTGGAAATTATAACCCATGTCCCAGTCAGCCCCAGTAGCATCCAGTTAAAGGAAAGACTGTCTCTTCTTTGGATCTCTTTTTGAGTGGGGCGAATCCTTTCCTGGAAGCCTCAGAGCCTCCTTCTCCTTGGACAATCTCAGATAGAATTGGGTCATGTACACACTCCTTACCCAAACACTTGGGGGGATTATCAGCATTCTGAGTCTTAGACCAATCCAGATTCATCCCCTGGGACTGAAGCTCCTGGCATCATGAAGGATAAACAAAATGCCTGGTTTTACAAAAAGGAGGGATGGTAGGTGAAGAAGAACCCTAGCTGTGAGATCTTGGGTGCCTTACATAGCATCTTCAAGTCTTAATTTCTAACTCTGAAAAATGGAAATACTACCTACACCTCACAGAAGGGCAAAAATTAGGAAAGGTGATCTTTTTGCAGTGTCTGGTACATGAGGAATGTGAGTGGTTTGTTTGGAAGTTGTAGTCGGCACAATATTTCCTTGCTAAGGCGTCTTCTGCCCACTCCTTTGCAAAATGGGCTGTTTCCAGTCATTGTTTTTTGATACTCTCAGTGAGTTGGCTACTTACCACTGTTCCAATGCTTTTGGGTTTGGGTTGTCTGTCATTCATTTTCCTCTTGTCTTTTTGTTTGTTTGTTTCTCTCTCTTAAGTCAATTTTATCTTTACTGAGCTTTTCTCCTTCTAAGCATTATTATTTGTGTATGTGTGTGTTTAAGATATATTCATGGCTCCTAAGGGAGATAAACTTCTTCTGCTTAGCGAACACCTTCAGACCCTGTGAGTACTCCACATTTATTTGAAGGTAACCAGAAAATTTTCTCTCTAGGTGCCTGTGTAATTATGTCTTTACTACTACACTTAAAATCAGAATTGGTTGATTAAGATAAGTGGAAATAAGCTGAAAGAACATTCAACAAACATTTCAGGTTCCCATCAGTATGCTAAATACCAGGTAGAGGCAAAGGTGAAACCCAGAAAAAAAAGCTGAGGAATGGTGAATTTGTACAAAGAAATGGTGATCAGTAATATAGAAAATACAGTGTGAAAACATATTTGGAGAATATTGAGCTCTATGCCAAAAAAGTGGGGACTTTTTATTTTTGTCATGAGGCAAAGGAACAGAGTGGGGCCACTAAATATTTTAATTAGATATGTAATACAAAAAAATTTGGGAATAGTATAAAAAAATAATTAGAAAGAGTACAAAGTACTCCAGTCAAGCCAGCTAGACATCAGACAGGTTAGGCTAGGTTATGCAAAAGAGACAAACAGCCCCAAAACTCTGTGACTCAAAACAAAGAAACAAAAATAGGCTTATTTTTTATTCATATGAACTGTTCATTGCCAGGAAGCAGGGTACTTGGCTCTTTATGTTCACACAGGGATGTAGCATGAGAGAACAATGGTGGTACCACTATCTTGAACTTTGACAAAGCAAGAGAAAGCCCTGGAGGATCTCGCACCAACAATTGAATGCTTTGACACTCGAGTGAATCATACAGTGGTGTGGTAAAACCAGCTTGTACACAATTGGCTAGACCAATCATGGGCATCTTTTCCCAACTTCACATTCAGCAATGTCAAGTTGGTAGCTTGAGATAAGCCATAGTAGGAGTATTTGCATCACAGAATTTGGCAAACACTGCAAATCCTGCCTCTTTCCCTGTTCCAAAGAACCAGTTGTTAAACATTTACCAACACACTTCTGGACTCACTTCACCTTCACTCCCCACTCATTGGCCAACCCAAACCCAAAGGGATCAAGAAGTCCAACCCTACCCTTGTCTTATAGGCAGAGAGTCAAATATTTTGTGAACAACATTAATGACAACCACAGGATAATGCAAGGGCCCAAGTGTTTGGTTATCTACATGTTCATGCACAGGACACTTCAGACTTGAACCAAGGAGCAACAAAAATCGGAAGCAGAAGAGTTTAAGAATAGGTGGCATGACGGTTGTTAATTCATTAGCTCTCAGCTCCTAATCCACACTTCTTGTCCCTGCTTAGTTACTGGAGATGGATTTTGTAAACATTTCTCCTTTGCTAGGAGAAGTTGCAGACAGATACTGCAAAAGGAAAGGGTCTCTGGTAATGGTGTGATTTCTCTATTGATTCTGCAGTACTCCTCTGGCAAGAGAGCTACTAGCAGAATTCATGTCCTGAACATTTCAGAGGGACCTTCAAAGGTAGCTTACTAGCAAGTTCCAAGGATGCTTCAGGCAATTTTCCAACACATACAGCATTATCCTCTGCAGGTGGGTTTCTGGTGGCTTTCCAGTGAGTCCTGATGCCACAGCCAATTCCCCGTGAGTTCAACAGCATTCACCATGAACAGCCTCCCAGTAAGTTTTTCTAGCATACGAATAGATGGTTTCGTGCCCACCAGCCTCAGTCTGGCAGTACCCCAATGGGAGGCTTTCAGCTTTCCAGCCTCAACCCACAGTTTTCTGCCTGTCAACCTCAACCCACCAACTGTGAACCAGTGAACTTCCTTGCCATCTAGTGGGCTGCAACCACATCCTGCCCACAAGAGGATGGATTCCTGACTTTATGTAGGAGGGCGGTCTCCCAAGTTTGGGTTCTCCCCTGTAGCCTTAGGGTATTCTGTAGTATTTATCCTCCCTTAGTAGCTAATTACCTATAAATGGTTAACAATTGTTTGTTTCAAATCTTCCCTGTTCTAATCATTGTGTGGTTTCCTCTTCCTGACTGGACCATAGTATGGGTGGGAAAACTAGATTTACTAAAGATGATTTAGGCTTCGGTGCTGAAAACAGCCTGAGGCTGGTCAAGAGTCAGAAGCCAGTTAAGTAGCAGATGGTGGTTGGTCAGATGAGCTCAGATGACAGCAATACCAATCAAGAGATGTGGAAATATTATCAATGTTTTTAGGAAATAAAATAAGTAGGTCTTGATAATAAGCTGGAGTGGATGAAAGAAAGTTGAATTGTGGTGTTATCCACCAAGTTAGAGGACACTGAAAGAAGATGAGATTTAGAAAAACAGATTATGAATGGTATTGGCCTTTTAGAATTGGAGATACTTTGAGTAACCTAAATGGAAAAGTCAATTTATCAGATGGATTGATGAATCTTCTCAGAGGAGAGTTGAAGAGTTATGGGCCAGAGATATAAATGTGTGGGTCATGTGGGTATGGTACTATAGATTGGGTAAATGTTTTTGCCTGGTCAACATTCCTTCTTCCATATTATTCACTCCAGTCTTTCTTTCTTTTTTTTAAGATTTTATTTATCTGGAAGAGAGAGAGAACAGAGGGAGAACATGGAGACTCCCCAACAAGCATAGTGCCCAATGTGGGGTTCAGTCCCAGGAACCTGAGATCAAGACCTGAGCTGAAAGCCGACACTTCATTGACTGAGCCTCCCAAGCACCCCGCTCCAATTTTTCTTTACAGAACTATTCTTTTATTAAGTGGAAGTTACTGGTGATACACCATGAAGCAATAAATAGTATATATTCTAAAGAGGTTGTGAGACCATATAAAGAATGTGTGAAGGAGGTCATCAAAAACTGTTATACAGGGGCACCTGGATGGCTCAGTGGGTTAAGCCTCTGCCTTTGGCTCGGGTCATGATCTCAGGGTCCTGGGATGGAGCCCCACATTGAGCGCCACATAGGGCTCTCTGCTCAGCGGGGAGCCTGCTTCTCCCTCTCTCTCTGCCTTCCTTTCTGCCTACCTATGATCTCTCTCTATCAAATAAATGAATAAAACCTTTGAAAAAAAAAAAACTGTTATACAACTGAGCTCTTCACTTCCTACAAAGGCATAAAAGAGTTTTAGGCACGAGGGTACTAAACCCTTAGACGCAAGACTGGTGATAAGGAATCCAAATAGAAGATTCAGAAAGATATTTAAAGACAGATTTGGAATGCTGGGAATCCCAGTTCTTCCAAAAGAGATGGGTGGAGTGATGCCTCCTCTTCACCCTAAGAGAGAGAGTTTAAAAAGTGTCCACTTAATTTGGGTAGGGAGTTTAACAGTTGCCTTAGATTTGATTCATGACTTATGAATCTAAAGACTGAGAGACTGGTGAAAGGAGTCTGTGAGAGTTACATGAAAGAAAGGGAAGAGGCTGTATTGGGATCAACCTGTGCTTTTAGCATTTCTCAAGGCAAAAAGGAGAGTCAGTGTTGCCCAGAGGTTAGAAGTGGATTACCTACAAGGCAGAGCGGGAGAAAGTCATTTTGGGGCCTCTCTGTGAGGGCTATTTGCACATGTGAATAGACCTTGGTATAATGATGTTGAAAATACCATCAGGGGGTGCCTGGGTGGCTCAGTCAGTTGGGCATCTGCCTTCAGCTCGGGTCATGATCTCAGGGTCCTGGGATCAAGCCCCGCATCAGGCTCCATGCTCAGTGGGGAGTCTGCTTCTCTCTCTCCCTCTGCTCCTCACCCCACTTCTTGTGCTCTCTCGTGTCTCTCTCAAATAAATTAAAAAAATATTTTTAAAAAGAAAATGACATCTGCAAAGAGAGAGTTTGACTTCTTCATTGCCAATTTGGATACCTTTTATTTCTCTTTGTTGTCTGATTGCTGTTGCTAGGACTTCTAATACTATGTTGAACAAGAGTGGTAAGAGTGGGCATCCTTGTCGTGTGGTTGATCTCAGTGGGAAGGCTGCAAGCTTTTTCCCATTGAGGGTGATATTTGCTGTGGGTCTTTCATAGATAGATTTTATGAAGTTCAGGAATGTTCCCTCTATCCTATACTTTGAAGCATTTTAATCAGGAATGGATGCTGGATTTTGTCAAATGCTTTTTCTGCATCAACTGAGAGGACCATGTGGTTCTTCTCTCTTCTCTTATTAATTTGATTGATTTGCGAATGTTGAACCATCCTTGTAGCCCAGGGATGAATCCCACCTGGTGTTGGTGGATAATCTTTTTAATGTACTGTTGGATCCTGTTTGCTAGGATCTTGTTGAGAATCTTAGCATCCATATTCATCAGTGATATTGGTCTGAAATTCTCCTTTTTGGTAGGGTCTTTGCCTGGTTTGGAGATCAGGGTAATGCTGGCTTCATAGAAAGAGTCTGGAAGTTTTGCTTCTGCTTCAATTTTTTGACACAGCTTCAGGAGAATAGCCACAGCAACTTCTTTCAAGATATGTCTCCAAAGGCAAAGGAAACAGAAGCAAAAATGAATTTTTGGGACTTCATCAAGATCAAAAGCTTCTGCACAGCAAAGGAAAGAGTCAACAAAACAAAGAGGCAACCCACGGAATGGGAGAAGATATTTGCAAATGACAGTACAGACAAAAGGTTGATATCCAGGATCTATTAAGAATTCCTCAAACTCAACACACACAAAACAGACATTCATATAAAAAAATGGGCAGAAGATATGAACAGACACTTCACCAATGAAGACATACAAATGGCTATCAGACACATGAAAAAATGTTCATCATCACTAGCCATCAGGGAGATTCAAATTAAAACCACATTGAGATACCACCTTACACCAGTTAGAATGGCCAAAATTAGCAAGACAGGAAACAACATGTGTTGGAGAGGATGTGGAAAAAGGGGAACCCTCTTACACCTGTTAGTGGGAATGCAAGTTGGTGCAGCCACTTTGGAAAACAGTGTGGAGATTCCTCAAGAAATTAAAAATAGAGCTTCCATATGACCCTGCCATTGTACTACTGGGTATTTGCCCCAAAGATACAGATGTAGTGAAAAGAAGAGCCATCTGTACCCCAATGTTTATAGCAGCAATGGCCTCGGTCGCCAAACCGTGGAAAGAACCAAGATGCCCTTCAACGGACGAATGGATAAGGAAGATTTGGTCCATATACACTATGGAGTATTATGCCTCCATCAGAAAGGATGAATACCCAACTTTTGTAGCAACATGGACGGGACTGGAAGAGATTATGCTGAGTGAAATAAGTCAAGCAGAGAGAGTCAATTATCATATGATTTCATTTATTTGTGGAGCATAACAAATAGCATGGAGGACAAGGGGAGATGGAAAGGAGAAGGGAGTTGAGGGAAATTGGAAGGGGAGGTGAACCATGAGAGACTATGGATGCTGAAAAACAATGTGAGGGTTTTGAAGTGGGACAGGGGGGAGGTTGGGGGAACCAGGTGGTGGGTATTAAAAAGGGCACGGATTGCATGGATCCCTGGGTGCGGTGCAAAAACAATGAATACAGTTACACTGAAAAGAAATAAAAATTAAAAAAAAAAAAAAAGAAAAGAACATCAGATGTCTGGGTGCTGAAGAAATAAGAAACAACCCAGAGATGTGGGAATACATCTGACCTGAAAGTTAGAGATCCCACTAATGAGTGGTCTCCAAGAACTTAAGAAATGGAGATGAGGAGGATAAGTGTAACCCAAACACAGGTGGAGTAATGGAGCATAGATAAGAGGCCATACAGCACCTCTGTTGTAGATGATGGGAAGGAAAATAGCTAGGTAAAGCTAGAATGAGGGTTGTAGACATATAGTAAGAGATTTAGGGCATTACTATCTGATGGCCAATTTTCTCTAGAAGGTAGGGGACAGACAAACCATATGCTAAGAAGAAAGAGTTGGTGTGTACCGGTGGAGAGGATATGTGGTGGAGGGGGATGTGGCTGTCACAGTTTTGAGAAGAGTGAAGATGGCTGGAAATAGCTGTGTAGAGAAGATAAAAGAGTTACCTAGAGGACTCTGATAAGATTATCAGGTGGTACCCAGTACCCATCTGAAACTGGACTCGAATTTATGGTGGAATAGTCTTTCCCTAGAGCCCATAGATATGAAGAAAAAGACAGAGGGAAACGGGTAGGGGGATTTATCAAAGTTTGAGTTTTTACCATAAGGAAAAAGATTAAGAGAAATATATGTTTATTTTATTATTTTTTTAAGATTTTACTTATTTATTTATTTGACAGAGAGAAATCACAAGTAGATGGAGAGGCAGACAGAGAGAGACAGAGGGAAGCAGGCTCCCTGCTGAGCAGAGAGCCCGATGCGGGACTCGATCCCAGCACCCTGAGATCATGACCTGAGCCAAAGGCAGCGGCTTAAACCACTGAGCCACCCAGGCGCCCCAAGAGAAATATATGTTTAGAGCATTTATAAGAGCTTTTTTGTAAAGATGGGCTAGATAAGGATAAAATTAAAGAGAGGGCTGATGAATTTGGAGACAGCAGAGTACTCCACTGCCTGGAAAGCTTCATTAGGTTTCTGTAGGTACCTGTAAAGCAAGCTGAAATGAGCATAGGAATGAGAATGCTTTAATTAATGATATTGGAGGTGTAGCACTTTTAGAAGACCATGGAAGTTACAGACAAAGTTGAGAGGCAAAGAAAGCCTTTGGAGGTCAAGAAACTGAGATGCCAGGACTTTAGACGGGTCTTCCATGTTCACCCTCAAGTTGTTCTCTTTTTATTTTATTTTATTTTATTTTTTTGGATGATGTCAAGCTTGATGTGGAGAAGAATATGTTGAGCCAGGAGCGAATGTTTGCAACAAGGGGAAATAATAGGCTATTTAGTTGATAGAGGAATGAGGGGGAGAGGTGCCATGGTCATATAGAGTGAGGCAAAGAGAAGCAAAGCTCTTTAAAGGAGGTTGGGTAGGGGTGTGGAAGCAGAAATCAGGGGACACGAAACCCACTTTATTACTGTGAATTGCATGGAATGTGAGAGAATAAAGAGCCACCACTGGGAAGAGCGGAGCAGAGGGAAGTAATGCCTTCCAGTTGAGTTGGCTCTCAGTCAAGTCAGAACTTGAAGGTGTAGATGAGTTTGTTGATAATGGAACAGTAGTCAGGATTCAACAGGGTAGGGATGAGGGTGAGTCAATGAAACAGAGCCCTGCTTGGGCAGGATCTGAATGTTTTTACAAATGGATGTTAAGGATATAGCAAGATAACAGTAACAGAACATGGTGAACACGGTGATTTTTTTCTATTGGTGGGGGGACCAGTGAAGGGACAACTAAAGATGGCCACCCAAGAGGGAAGACACAATAATACATGTAGCAAGAGAATAAAAGGCTTAAAAGTTATTGTAAGGACTAATAAGGACTTGTTGCTTATTTTGGTGAGGGATGGAGGAGAGATTGTGTGAAAAGGCAAATGACAGAGAGGATCCAAAAGTGACTAGTTATGGACTGAGGGTATGAGGAGAGCAGGGGGGTGCATTCAGTAGTGATAAGAATGTTCACAGGAGATCAGTGAGCTTGAAGGAAGTGGTTTGTTTTGTTTTGTTTTGTTTTGTTTTGTTTTGCAGTATAGGCATGGTACTTGTTTGGGTTGAGGCTGGAGGTGTGGGTAGCTTCCACACGTTGCTGGTGAGTGGTCACTGAGGTGGCGGAGATCTCTGATGGCCAGGGAAGAGCAGGTAAGGAAATGCTCAGTGGCACATGATCCTTCCTAGAGCCCCACACTCTGGGCACCAGCCTCTCAACAGCAGGTCCAGGCTCCAACTCTACCAACCTGGCTTCTAAAGGCTCCTGATTTCTCCTTGCACCAAGACCCAGTGTGAACACTGTCTTCCCTTCTTTTTCACCCAAAAGAATTTAGGTGTTTTCTGAAAGCAACTTTTACTGGAGAAAACTACTAATGATGAAAATTCTAAAAGTCTAACAATAGATGTTTCCGGACTATAATCTGCTCATTGAAATTGAAATGTAAGTAGAGCCTGAATGAAAATAAGATCAGTCTGCAGGCATGGCCCACTGAGGCTCCGATTCACCTTCCTTGACATGCATACACCCGTTTCTCTGGCCTCCTAGCTTCATTTTAGTCATATTTATTAACAGATTGGTAAGGCTGTTTCTACTGGTTGGTGAAGTGATGGTTCCTCTCAAATTGTTCTAAAATAGCATCTTAAGGTCCTGGGGGGCACACTCAGAGATGTAGTGTAAAAGGAAATCATTGCTATTCTACCAATGCAGTAAAAATCTTGGTTAAAATGTTTCAGAAATCTACAAAAGAGAGTATTCATATGGGCCTTTCCCCCTGGTGTGTATTTTTCTACAATAAGTATGCATTACATTTTCAATAGGTAAAAATAAATTGCATCTACATTAATTGGAAAAAAGCACAATGCTTAAAGATTTATCTAACACAAAAGATAATAGCTAGGTTATCAAGCGTAGAAAATTGCACTCTCGAATCTGGAGATTTGTTCATTTTCTATAGGTAGTCCAGGATACATTTGAGAGAAGTCTATTATTTCTTCTATTATTTGGGACATACACCATTAGAGAGATTTAAAGAAGGCTTGTACTGATTAAATATTTACCAGTAAAGACTTGATAACAACCCAACCACCTTTTAAGCATTCAAATGAGTGGCAAAAGTGTCCCACAGGGGAGAAACACAGGAAAATTATAAGAGATAGCATTTCTAGCAACTCCCTTAATGCATCCTTTATGACCCCTGGAAAACTAAAAGGATATCTGGTCTGTAATGTATTTCATACTTTTGTCTTTCAAAGCTTCTACTAAGAAAATCCTTAACACTCATTGACATAGAGCAACTGATTCCCTATTTTTGGAAAACTAAGATAAAGAGTTGTCCCCAAATACAAAATAAAGTCAGGAGCTGTAGGAAGATCCCACAAAGAAGTTCTTGGCATGCATTCATCCTTCACACATCCATATAGTGTAGATGTAGTGACATACTCTAGTAAGCAATGTATCTACCACTGTGGAGACCAAGACAGCAAATAGCATCCTGAAGGTGACTGACATTTTAATAGGAAAGATAAAATATGCCCACAAACAGGAAAAACAATATAAAGGAGTCAATGACCAGTGGCCTAGAAGATCTTCAAAGAAGGTGTCCGTGGGTAGGGTGTAATCACATTCTACTGAGGCTGGAGATCATTTCAATCCAAAAGTGGTGTTAAGTATTGCATGTGGGGAAATTGTTTCCCAAAGCAGGCTGTTATGGAAATAGAAAAGGCAATCAGGTATGACAAGGGAGATAAGCAGGAATCAAATCCACATTTGGTGGAGACTGGAAGCTTGTCCAGGTATCACAGCACTACTTGAGAAAAGGGATTATTTTTTTTTTAAGTGATAGGGCCCTTCTGTGTACATGAAGAGAGCCTGAAGCTTGAACTTGCTTCAGCCTCACGAATCTCCCACTCTGGAGGGCGGGTTGTTGAGTTAAGCAGACTGAGAGCAGACTGAGTCTGTTTCTGGCACTTACTACCTATACGATTTTAGGCAAATTATTTTCTGAACACCAGTTTCTTCAAATAACACTTACTTCAAACAATACTTCCTTGTAGAATTGGAAATAACAACCTAATTGTCCTTTTGGCAGTACCCCTCCCTTATTCCCAGCCAATGAGTCAGAGCCCACCTCACACTTCTTGGGCTGGTTCTATGGCTTGGTCCATGAAATGACCATATCCCATGGGGTCTGGGGCCCAAGTCAGGCCAATCTGGATCAACCCTTTCCCACCCCCCATCCCCCCAGGATATTGCTGCAGCCAAGAAGAATTCTTTGCCCACTTGGGCTGACAAGCTATTAGAACATAAACCCAGAGCAGCTGGTGGCCAACTGACCTCTACTATGAGAGAATTTGGAGCCAACAAAGCAGACTGCAGAGCAAAGAGACAGACATCATGGCCTAAGGGCACATCAGAACTGTGCTTGCTTCCGTCTGAGAAGGTTTCTGTCATCTCCAGTCTCCAGGTCCCTGAGCAATATGCTATAATCTAGGCAAGACTGTGATACTGGATGACCCAGAAATGCTGCCATTCAGTTCAACACTAATAAACACTTGTGTGCCATAAATAAATAAATAAATAAAATAAAGGAAAGAAAAGAAATATGTAAAATAAAATAAAATACGGATGCCTGGGTGGCTGGATGGGTTAAAGCCTCTGCCTTCAGCTCAGGTGATGATCCCAGGGTCTTGGGTCCGAGCCCCCCATCGGGCTCTCTGCTCGGTGGGGAGCCTGCTTCCTCCTCTCCCTCTCTCTACCTGACTCTCTGCCTACTTGTGATCTCTGTCTGTCAAATAAATAAATAAAATCTTTAAAAAACAAAAAAAATAGAAAACCTGGCGATTCACAGACCTATACCCCTGGGGATAAAAATATATGTTCATAAAAAATAAAAAATTATAAAATAAAAAATAATAAATAATAAAAATTAAAAATTAAAATGAAATATGGGACGCCTGGGTGGCTCAGTTGGTTAAGCAGCTGCCTTCGGCTCAGGTCATGATCCCAGCGTCCTGGGATCGAGTCCCACATCGGGCTCCTTGCTTGGTGGGGAGCCTGCTTCTCCCTCTGCCTCTGCCTGCCACTCTGTCTGCCTGTGCTTTCTCTCGCTTCTCTCTCTATGACAAATAAATAAATAAATAAATAAATAAAAATTAAAATGAAATAAATTAAATTAAATTAAAAAATACATTTGTGGTCTACCCATTATGTGCCAGGCAGGGCCTTCTATGCTGGAATCTGCCAGTAGCACAGAGATGAGGACTCTGCTTACATGGCGCTTTTGGTGCCTCTTAACTATGTGGAATCACTGGCTTTTTCCATTCTGTCCATGCATACGTTTCCCAATTCCATCGTACCATGCAGATATCCCCTCACATATATTACGGTTGTGCCTGAGACAAATCGATTCACCATTTTGACTGAATAAGCTGAATTGACTGATAAAATTGGTGCACAACAGGTGTAACTGGGTTGTCCATAGACAATTTAAGGTTGTGTAGGCTATTTTGTGAGAGTCATGAACAATTCCCAGCTTCCCATCTGTAACTGTCTCTAATTCTCTTTGAACGCTGGAATCTAAGTGGACGAGTGACATTATTTGGGAGGTAGCTATACATGTACCATAATTTATTTATCCAGAGAAAATTCTCCAGAGATTTGGAGATTTGAGCTATGGTCGGTAACATGACTCACAGCACGACAACAACAGGTGGATCTCACCAGTGCACTGGAACACCAAAACTGAGAATCATGGATGTGTAAACAACACAAAATCCCAGAGCACGTGTATGCCTGATTCCTGCCCTAAAGCAGGAGCTGAGCACAAGTCATTTTTTTGGTTCTGTATCCCCAGCACCTAGCAGAGAGCTTGACACAGGAAGCTCCCGTAATGTTTGTCAAACTTAACTGAACCTCATCTCCTCCTGTAAACAGATGTGACCTCTTCGATTTACCAAAGCAAGCTGCGTAACCAGTTCTAACTCCCACCTGCTATTTGCTCTGCCTGGAAAACTCACCTAGAGCAAATCACATCCCTTAATCACCTTCAAGATACGTAGATCTCACAGCCTTGATGATAGATTTTTAGTCTACCGTTTCTCAAATTTAGCTGCACATGAGAATCACCTGGAGATTTAAAAAAAAAAAAAAAAATCCTGATGCCCAACTCACACTCTGGGTCAACTGAATCAGAGTTATTGGGGTGACACCCAGGGGTTGGGATTTTTTTTTTAAACTTGCCCAGGTGATTCCAATATGCAGCCAAGGTTAAGGACCACTCTAGTAAAGTGACTCTTACCCAGTTCCTGTACTATCTCTGTAACTATCCCAAGTTCTTCCTTGTGGTCTCTGCTGCCCTTGTTCAGAAGAGCCCTGGAATATGATGGTTTCATAAGAGCAGTAACAAAATATGAGATCTCTGACACCATCCCCACCGTGGAATTGCTAGAATCTCAGATGTCTTTAAGATTCAGGAGGAAAAGAACAAAAGGCATTTTCGAGGATTCCTTTCCATTTCCAAGTTCCTTTCCCTAAAAACAATCAAGCCCTACCCACTCACAGAAATGGGGCCCCAAAGTCATGGACATATTCCATAAACCTGGTTCTCACTCTCTTATAGCTCACCCTTCCTTCCTCTGGCCATAGCTCAAAGGATGTGTCTGAGGGTCAGAATCACCAGGACCACTGGGGATAGCAGATTCCCGGGCCCCACCTTAGAACTTCTCATTTGGTAAGATGGGGGTAGGGCTTGAGAATGTGTTTCTAACAATCTCCCAGGCATTGGTGGTGCTACAGGTCTAGGGACCTTTCTGGGAGAATCACTGCCAAGGCTGATTAGATCTGACCCAGACTGAAGCAATGGAATTCTCTCCTTGACTCAGAGATAAAAAGTCTGAAGACTGCTGAGCACAGCTGTAACACAGGACCACACAGTGGCCCTCCTGCAATTCACACCCTCAGTTTCTGAGGAAGCTGTAGGAGCTGTTAGTTCCTTATATTTGAAAAGCATGCCTTTTGGAATTTTTTTTTTTTTTTTTAGTATTTTAGTTATTCATTTGAGAGAGACAGAGAGAGCAAGAGCACACAGGCAAGAGGAGGGGCAGAGGGAAGAGAGAGAAGACTCACTGCGAGTGGGGAGCCTGATACGGGATCCCAGAACCCTGGGACCATGACCTTCACCAAAGGCAAATGCTTAACCACCTGAGCCACCCACGTTCCTCTGATGAACTTCTGTGTTCTGGCTGGACTCCTGTTACTTGAACCAAGAGAGTCGTATCTAAGAGAAGGTGTGCCTGCACTGGTACTCTAACTCTAAGTCATGACTACTTCCCTTCCTGGTCTTTGGCATTTTTGTGGCTATTGTTAATGCCTGGTCCTTGAGGCCACCTGCTATTTCTGTTCTTGTTGCCTTTTTTTGTTTTGTTTTTGGTTTTTTGTGGGTTTTTTTTTTAAGATTTTTTATTATTATTATTTATTTGACAGACAGAGATCACAAGTATGCAGAGAGGCAGGCAGAGAGAGAAAAGGAAGCAGGCTCCCCGCCAAGCAGAGAGCCCGATTCGGGGCTTAATCCCAGGACCCTGAGATCATGACCTAAGCTGAAGGCAGAGGCTTAACCCACTGAGCCTCCCAGGTGCCTCTGTTTTTGGTGGTTTTTTTTTTTTTTTTGAAATGGAGAAATGGTTTTCCTTTGGCCATTTTAGACTCTGAGGAGTCTACAGAGCAAAATTGCTTGGCATGCCATCTTTTGAGGGATGTCTGGTGACACATCCTTTGTTTTCAGCTGCCTTTGAAAAATTACAGCCTTTTCCTTCAGCATAGGCTCCCCGGAGCAGAGCTACAGGGACATCCGAGGATGAACACACCAGGCTACTTTCTGAATATTCTCTCTGTTACATCTACCGTGCAGTGCTTGGAGATTAATGATGTGTACTCAACTTTCTCTCTCAGTTTGAGTATTTTTAGTAGCCTAGATCATCCCTGGAGGTGAGAGAGTGGCCATTGTCCCTGACTGGGGGACTCTCAGTTCTGGCTCTTAGAAAGGACCCGTACTGGATATTTTCCATTTGTCCCTCAGGTCTCCTTTCCACACAGTGCCAAGTCCCAGGAGGCTGCCCTAGGTGGCCTGCATGCATGAGCTCCATTCCTCTCTGGCTTCTGAGTAGGTTTGGAGAGCTGACAGAGGGAGAAAGCAACACCAGGTGTTTATTTCCCCAGCTCCCTCCCTAGGGTTGTCATTGGCTGGAGGCTTCCTCCCTGAAGGCAACAGCTCCTGTCAGGTGGCTCTCATCACAAGATCCTCTCTCACACCTGCTCTCTGCTTGCCCCTTCACGTCAAGATATGGTAAGAAAACCCAACCATCATGATCCCCAGATACCACACCATCTCTTAAAGACTCCCTATACCTTTAAACTTATTTTTAAGTTTAAACTCTTAAAGACTCCCTATACCTTTAAACTCACTCATACCTTTAAACTTACAAGCTTACCTAATTTGAATGTGAACTTACTCTTTCCAGGTGGGACTCTAATGGAGAGACTTGGCCTTACCTGACCAGCCACAGTCCCCACAAAAGATCCCTCAATCCTAGGGAAATTCCTGATTCTCGCCTCACTAATCCTCAGGAAATATTGAAATTGATGACATTTTTTAGTATTTGCTTAGACCCACATGCGAGGGTCCTTGCTAGCTGCCTGCCATTCATCCCTGTCTCTTCCCTCTTTGGCCCAGCCCAGTGGTTCTCAGCCTTGGATGCAAACTAGAATCACGTGGGTGCTTGGAAGGTGGGGTTGGGTGGGTGGGTCGGGGGGTGTCAAGATCCTGATGCCCAGGTTGCTGAGGGTGGATTGTGAGAGAGAAAAACAGTACATAGTTTATACTTGGAGAAACCAAGAGCCAGAAACTCAGTGGTTTTATAAAGGCAGCAGAAACTGCGATAAATCCAATTTTCCTAATTCTCATGCCCCACCCCCCATACCCTTAACAAGGCAAATACTCCATCTTCTTCCTGTTCATTTGGAGCTCTTCTCTCTCTTTTATTATAAAATAACTCCTCCAGCACAGAAACAATCCCTTCTTTTGATCCATACCTTCCCACAAAGTCTAGTAAAGGGTCAAGTACACAATGGGTATTTAATAAAGATGACCGTGAGTTTAGAATAGATGGAGAACAATTGAAGAAAATGTTGAAAAAGATGGTCAGGATGATAGTGTGACTGTCCTTGAGTGTCAGCCTCTATCACCTTGTACTACATCATCATGTGCTATAACCTCATTTATGGGAGACTAGTGAAAACAAGACTGCCAACAGCCTTATCAAACACCTACTTTGTGTCCGGTGAGATCCGAGGCTCTTTCCGTGTTTAACCTCATTTAAATCTTTTTTTAAAAATCCTACTTATGAAATAGATAAAACCATGATCAGATGAAGGAACTGGGGCTTAAGAAAGTTAAATCATTTTCCTGAGGTTTAAAACCTGGGAAATAGCTCACTATATAAAATCCAGTCTTACCCCACTTGGAGCAAATGCCTGTTGAAAAGAGCCCGAGAACTGATGACATCTCCTTGTGCTCTGGGACCCACAGGTCCACTCCGTCCCTTGATGATTTACCCTTTGCCCTGGCTTTAGACTTCCTGTATTCTTATTTATTTATTTATTTATTTTGCCTGATTTTAGAATTGAACTTGACCTCTGACATCAGGTTGGCCTTCTGAATCACTGGGTCTATCCCACTGCTCCGAAGGTGCCTGGCTTTCCCTCTTTGAGCTGCATCGTCTTTGCATTGAGACTTAAGCTGCTGCCCACACACCTCCAGCATTCACGGGGAGCTCTAGGTAGGTGTCGGTTGTGTGTTGGTGACTTCAGAATTGCCTGCAGTACTTGTTCTGTGGACAAATCAATATGTGAAATAATTTCCTCCCTATCCCACTTTCCTAATCTCAAGGGCAGACTTACTGTATTACAGCTGCATAGAAAATCTGTAGATTAGATTTGTGTCTTTCATTCTTGTCTTTATCAACAAATGGTGAATGTCTATTTTGGACAGGCATTGCGGCTATCCTGATAGAGGAAAGTGAGTCCCATCTCTGCTGCCGTGGGCTTTCTCACTGAGTGCGAGAGGAGAAGATCATGAACCAGTAAATAAGTAATACTCTACAGATAACAAGTGTATGAAGAAAGCCATTTTTAACCTGATGCTTAATTTATTTAACGCATGGTTGCCATCCATACTCAGGGCTTTTGTCCAGGAACAATGTTGGGCAATAAAACCCAACAATAACTTGCACAGGCTTTTCAAGAATGTGTGTTCTTTTTAAAACTCCCTTGCGAGCAATCCATCTAACCTTAAAATCCACGTTCCTGTTCCAGTTATCTACGTCCACAGTAATACTTGTGGCCGATGTTACTGGGCATTTGAAATATACCAGGCACTCTGCTAAGAGTTTAATATGTATAATCTCGGTCCTTCATGCAACAAACATGTGCAGAAAACAGTATTTTTATCTCCATAGTACAGATGAGAAACTGAGGTCTAGAGTCCATGCACATTCCCAGTCAGAGAGCCCGGGCATAAATTCATACAAATTCAGGGACCGGGTGTGTGTCCTCTCCCTGACCAGAAGGCAGGCTCAGAAAGGCAGAGACCAGGGTGCCCGGTGGCTCAGCCAGTTGAGCATCAGGCTCTTGATTTTGGCCCAGGTCAGAGTCTCCGGGTTGTGAGACTGAGCCCGTATTGGCTCTGTGGAGAGTCTGCTGGAGATGCTCTCTCTCCCTCTGGCCCTCCTCCTCTTCACACTCTCTCTCTTCAATAAATAAAATCTTTAAAAAAAAAAAAAAGAAAGAAAGAAAGAAAGAAAGAAAGAAAGGCAGAGACCATGGTCCCTACTTTCTTAGCTTTACGGTGTTGAACTTACAGCAAGGACTCCACAATAACGATGAGGGAGCAGGAGGCTGGCTGAAGACAAAGCAAAAGCTGGTACCTTGCACCCCCTCTCCACCCGCTCCCTTCAGTCATATGTGTGTGACATTCCTCAGGCACCCCTGACTGCCGTAAATGAGAAACAAATAGTTAACTTGTAGAAATCACAGTCCTACAAGAGAGGAGTCTCCCTTGGTTTACAAATGTCCTAGAGATCTACAAACAAAGACGTTACCTTATCAATAGCACAATTTCCAGAGGCAAATAACTCAGGCCCTAATGTCTCCCTCCCCACCATAAACAAAACTGAAGGAGGCTGAGGTAGAAGGAAATGTAAATATAGTTAAATCTCTTCTACACCTAAATCTCACTAACAAAGACGCTTGATAGCAGAAATGTTAATGGCTGGCCAAAAGACAACATTGATCAAGCTGCAAGGCCTCTGGTATCCTGGCACCTTGTAGGCCCTCTTTAGCATATGAAAGCTCCATTGAAACCTCCCTTCCCCTCACCTTCCCCCAAGGGCAAGGTACATGACCTGCCATCTCACAACCCGGGGCAGCAGCTCTTCCTGCTCACAGGTCCTGTCCCCGTGCTTTAATAAACCACCATTTTGCACCAAAGATGTCTCAAGAATTATTTCTTGGTCATCAGCTCTGGACCTCAGCCCACCGAACCTCACCTAGATTCTAGAACTTCATCAACAACACTCACTGTTATACACAAAAACAAGATTTATTGAATGCGAGGTGTTGCACTACAGTCCAGTGAGCAACGATGTTCTTGCACTTTCAAATGAGGAAACTGAGGCACAGAGAATTTGAGAAACTTGCTGTGCATCATGTAGGTGCTAAACGGATGGGCCAGAGTTGAAACCCAGGCAGTCTAGATCAATGTTAGGAGGGCTTGGTGATAAAGTCCAGAGGGCTGGGCCTCGATGGCAGGTTCCTGATTCAGCCTGTCCACAGAGACCTGAGATCCTACATGCCTAGGATGATGGAGGAAAGCCGACTCTGCTGCTGGTCCTTGGGGACCTCACTTTGCCTGAGAGCAGGGTCTAGACTGAGAATCTGTGCTCTCAAAGACTAAATCATGGTGTTTCCGCAGTAGATTAATACTTGCAGATTGACTGAGTAACAGGCAATACATTTGTATAATAATAAAGCAGCAATCAGCATATCCCATATCCATTGATCATGTTAATCAAAAATTTGCATTTCTATTCCAGTACTCACTCAGCTTTTACCCAAATCATTCATTGGAGAATAGGGGCCTCTGCCAACCTCTTTGGAAGAACACTGTGTTAATCAGCATAGGTCTGAGAGCTTGGGAGAGGACTGGTGGCTCAGGGCCCCAGGCCAAGAGGTAAGAAATCCTGCCTTGCCTCTCTACTGCCAAGGGTTCTAAGGAGTCCCACTGAATTTGAATCAACTAAACTCCTTATCAGGGCCCAGAAGGCCCAGGTGATCTGGCCCCTTTCTGCCTACCCCAGTCACACTGGTCTTCCAACCCTTTCTAGAACAAGATAAGCCTTTTTGCAGACACAGGGCCTTTGTACTTGCTGTGTTCCCTACCCCTTCCCACTCATTGTTACTTCTGATGTCAAAAAAGAATCCCAGAGCCAGACAGGGCATTTTTTTTAAAAAGATTTTATTTATTTATTTGACAGAGAGAGATGACAAGCAGGCAGAGAGGCAGGCGGAGAGAGAGGGGGAAGCAGGCTCCCCGCTGAGCAGAGAGCCTGATGCAGGGCTCGATCCCAGGACCCTGAGATCATGACCTGAGCTGAAGGCAGTGGCTTAATCCACTGAGCCACCCAGGCGCCCCCAGACAAGGGCATTATATTTAGAAACTAGTACAGTAGTGGGAGAAAGACCTCAGAAGAGAACCCGATCCCATTTCTAAGGCAGCAGAGATAAGAGGGGATCCAGAGCCAAGAAGCAGAAAGAGGCAGGTACCAGAAGAAAAAAGACAAGGAAGAAACCTCAGGGGTTGGGGGGTGGTTTGTGGGAGGTGGTAAGCGCTGGCTAATCTGACTTGGTAGGCTTCTTGCCCTGGCAGGCCTGGGAGATAAGTATCGGAAGAAGAGGTGGTGTTACGTGTAAGGAATTTGATCAGATATGAAGGGTGGGGGTTTTCTCTAAAGGGACCTCGGGGGACTAACCAGCCCAAGGACACAACCCAAGGGCAAAGCCTAACAGAAAGAAGACTCAGAAGGGCCTTTGGGTAAAGTGTGTTCTCTCCTCTGTGGAATTTAAGAAACAACACAGATGAAGATGGGGGAGGGGAAGGAAAAATGAAATAAGATAAAAACAGAGGGAGGCAACCATTAAAAGACTCTTAACTCTAGGAAACAAATTGAGGGTGGCTGGAGGGGAGGTGGGTAGGGGCTTGCCTAAATGGTTGGTGGGCTTTAAGGAGGGCAGTTGTGATGAGCACGGTGTGTTGGCTGTTAGTGATGAATCACTAAATTCTACTCAGGGAAGTCCAATACTACACTATACGTTAACTCACCAGAATTTAAATAAAAAATGGAAGAAAAAAAAAAAAAAGAAGAAGAGCCTTCAATTAAAGACAGAGTCTGTCCCTGATAATCCATTGCACTATTTTCTGTATTATGTATTTTGACACTTCATTAACCTCCATGGAGTCTTTCCTGTTTTGTTTTTGGATTTCTTTTCTTTCTTTCTTTTTCCATATTTATAAATATTTTCTCATCTTGAGACCATAAGCACCGTTAGGAACTTTTGTTTTCCTCACATTTCCAAAACCATAGCAGATGCCCGTTACCATCCTTGTCTTCACAAGTTTGCAATGTTCCAGGGAAGTCTAGACATGCTGGCAGAAGAGCCCCAGTGGAGATCACAACAAAGTTCTAGGCGATCGCAGAGATGATGGCTATCCCAGCCAGGTCTAGCTTGGAAATGGGAGTGGACTTGCAAGGGGGTGGTTCTAGCGTTAGGTGGATATAAAAAGGCAGAAAGAGAGAGGGGGAGAGAGAGAGAGACAGAGAAGGGAGAAGAGCATACTTGGCAAAGGAGATATTACAAACATAAGCCACAGTTTTGTTTGTTCCCTTCTTTTGTTATTTTTGGTTTTGTTTAAATGTTTCATGTAAATGTTTCATTGAAGTGTGAGACACAAACAGAACAGTGCACAAATCTCAGTGGTCTTGGAAGTAAATGTATCCTGTTCACCACAGTCCAAACCAAAACAGAGCATGTTTCAAGTCCCCAGAGCCCCTCTACGCCTTCTCCAGTTGTTGCCACTACAAGTAACCTCTGTCCCGACATGGGTCACCCAAGATGAGTTTTGCTTGCTGGTCAACTTTCTATTGATAGAACCATGTTTTGTCTTCTGTGTCTGATTTCTTTTTTTCCACCTGTGCCCTGGCTTGACCCAGAGCCATTCGATTTCATTTTGTGTAGTATTCCGTCGTAAGAGGAGTTCACATTCATTTATCTGTTTTCGTACTGATAGACATTGAGACCGTTTACAGGTTCTGCCTGTTGCAATCATGTCATGAATTTGTTGTATGTGATTTCTGGTAAGCCTACAGAAGTACATTTCTGTTGGATATGTCTGAGTGTGGAATTACTAGATCAGAGAATACAACTGTGTTCGGTTATCCAATGTGGGCACATCAGTTAACGTAGCAGCGATGTAGGAGAGTTCCAGAGACCTCAAATCCTTGTCAACACTAATTTTCACGTGTTTATTAAAATGACCATGCAATTGTTCATCTTTTTTTCTGTTAGTGTTAAAACTAACCTTGCATTCCTGAATTTCAACTTGGCTGTGGTTTGTTACCATATTCGTATGCCACTGGACTCAACTTAACATTCTGGATAGGATTTTTGCAGCTATGTTTGTGAGAGATATTGGCAAATAATTTTCCTCTCTTGTAATGTCCCCCTCGGGTTTGTTTTCAAAGTTTTGCTGGTTTCAGAAACCATGTTGTGATGCCCTTCCTCTTTTTTCTATTCTCTGGAAGATTTGGGGTGACATCGGGGTTCTCTATTCCTTACATGTTTTGAAGAATTGATCTATGCATTTCTCTTCTTTCTTGGATTTTGACCTCTACAGGCCAGCTGTCTTGGCTACTTTGTGATACTTTCATATAGCTTTTTTGTTTTATTTTTAAACAGATTTTGTATTGATTCTCAGCAAGATGTCGTCCTGATACAACCGAGTCTTACAAAGTTCTTTCTGAAGGGCTGTGTATGAATGAACAATAGATTATGAAAAATGAATGGTTGGAAACAGATACCCATTGGTTTTCAGTCATGAAGAGCCTTGGATTCCAGTGAACACTAAACAGTGGGGTTCCCTGACAGTTTTTGAGTACTGATCCAATGTGATCAGACCTGGAATTCAAAAAGTAAATATGGCAAATATTATAAATATAAATAAATAAATATGATAAATATAAATAAATAAATAGGAATATAAAGAAATAAAAAATATGCCACGAAAGGAAGGAAAAACAGGGAAGAGGTTGTGGCAGGAGTTCAGTGAAAGCACATAAGGATCTGCTCAGGAGAGCCCCAGTACAAATGCCAAAAGTCTTCCATTAAACCAGTGGTTCTCAAAGTGGGTCCCTGGAGTAGCAGCAGAAGCTTACCTGGGAATTTTGCTGGCAAAGCTGATTCTCAGCCCTGCCCCCTTGGATCACAATGTCTAGGGATGAAGCCCAACAATCTGTGTTCTAAGAAACCCTCCAGGCGATCCCCCTGATGCTTCAATTTTGCAAATCACCACTTTAGACCAAATTTTAGCCTTTCTCACAGCTAGGGTTGACTTCTAGTTCTGGCCAATGAAACATGAGGGAGTATGTTCTAATAAAAAGGACCGATGAAGCTGGGTTGCCCATTTTCTTTCTTCCTGCCATGAACGCTGATTGACAGAGGCAATCAACGTTCAACAGCAAGGCAGGGATATATAAGAGTCAAGGTACTGGGAACATTTTTGTGCCTCATACCAGCACCTTACTGTCTCCCTTTACATAATTAAATGTATTTATCATGCAATTCACTGGTGACTGGGTATTCTGCTGCATGTAGCTAAATGAATTCCTAGCTGAGATCTGTTTACATTCATACCTGGCATCCAGTAGGAGATCATAAGTGATAGCTCCCCTTGATAAAGTCAGAAAGAAAAAAAGAAAAAGTTTATAGCCTGTTCACTTAGCCTACTTCTGGGGAAGAGATACCTGATAAGTGTTTTTCTCCCCCAGAGAGATCACAGCTTTGAGTAACATTCTATTTCTTAATACCTTGGGCAGAGAAGGCAGTTTTGAATGTTGCAAAGGCATTTCTTCACTGGATGAAGTCCCTTCTGTATGTGAGCCCAGGAAGCAAGGAATCACAGTGCTATCTCCTTGGCAAAACCATTTGCCTTACTCCCATCAGAAGGGGAAATCCAATGGGAATCAGAGCCCCACTGAGAAATTCACACCAGAGGCAAGTCTGTTCATCTCTAATTCCTACTGTCAGAATACTTCTCTGAATCCTGTTTCCTGCTTTCCCAGAACTTTGTGGAACGAGAATGGTGATTTCTGGCACAGGAATAAATCCCACAGTGTGGTGGGTGGTGCCTGGCAGGGCTGACTCCATTATTTGGAGCACCCTTTCCGAGAACGTTCCAGATGGCAGCAGGGACCTCTCCAAGTCTCAAACCTGCTTGTGTGGCAGTTGTGACTTGTGTGTGACAGTCCTGCTCTAAAGGCACGGACCCATGGCGCATGACACAAAACTCGAGTAGAAAACATCAGCTGAGTGCCCGACAAGAAATCTGCCCTGGGGTGTCCCCCACATCCCCCCCCTTCAGGCTCCTAGTTTCTGCTTTGAGTTGCAGGTACCATTGGGGGTCCCAGGAGGATGTTCCATCAGTGGATACAAATCCTGACTCACCTCTACAGGGAACTCTTTGGCACTGACCGCCCTGTTGAAAGCTACAAACGTCTTCCAAACAAGCATGCGTGTTCCCGTCTTTGCTTTATTTTTCAGCATATAGTACTTACCACCATCTGGCATACTCTATGCTTTACTTACTCAAGTGTTTATTGTATCTCCTCCTCCCCTGGATCGTAGGGTTTATGAGAGCGGTAATTTTCGCTTGTTTGTTCATTGCTACATCCATCCACAATATTTAGGAAGTAGCTGCCAAGTGGTAGGTGTTCGGTAAATGTTCAAGAAAATAAGCCTCTGAGAGGATTGGCTGATGGGTCCCGACACGTGGCACATCCTTTCCTGCCCTTGGCCATTGTTGCTCTCCAGTAGGAGCCTTAGGAGACAGTAGGCTCCAAATCCTGCTATGGTTTACTCCTTGTCACCAGAGATTGGTTGTATGTTAATATTGATCTATAATAACTAGTACTGGTGGAAGGGCTCACTGTGTGGCAGACACACTGGGTGTTTTACATGCACTATATTAACTCTCAAAAAAAACCCCAACAGCTTTGGTCATTTATCAATGACAAGGAGGGTCAGAGATCTCAGAGGACGCAGTCAGGCTCTCAGGGTAGAGTTGGGGTTGAACTTGGGGCTGTCGGACTCCAGAGCCTGCTTCACCCACCACCTCCCTGGAGAGCAAACACAGCTTTAGCTGACAAATCTGTTGCCCTGATTTCTCTTCCTCTCTTGTGAAAAAACAGGTATTTTTATGCAATCCCAGGAATCAAGTGATTGCTCAGAGACACATTCTTCCAGACCTCCCTCCTGCCTAGATACATAGATAAAAATACTTGGCAGAAGTGACAGAAGGGAAGTTCTGATTGAAGGTTGACTGTTTAGGTGTTTATGTACCTTCCCAAAGAAGGAAATAAAAGCATTTTATGTAGCATGAACTTGTTTTGGCAAAGGGTTTTCTTTTTTTTTTTAAGATTTTATTTATTTATTTTAAAGAGAGAGGGAGCACAAGCAGGGGGAGGCAGAGGGGCAAAAGGAGAAGGAAAGCAGACTCCCCTGCTGAGCAGGTACCCTGATGCGGGACTGGATCCCAGGACCCTGGGGTCATGACCTGAGCTGAAGACAGATGCTTAACTGACTGAGCCCCCCCGCAAAGTTTGTTTGTCTTTTGATAGCATCAAAGCAAAAAATTTCAGAAGTCTTATTTCTCAGAGAAATGTCCAATACTATTAGACACTAGCATAAGTCTTAAAATTAATGATAATAATAGTGACAAATAAGGAGTGCTTATCATGGGTTGGGCTTAAATCTGCAACAGGCGTGGGGCTCATGGGTGGCTCAGTGGGTTAAACCTCTGCCTTTGGCTCAGGTCATGATCCCAGGGTCCTGGGATCTAGCACCGCCTCAGGCTCTCTGTTCAGCAAAAAGCCTGCTTCCCCCTCTCTTTCTGCCTGCCTCTCTGACTGCTTGTGATCTCTCCCTCTCTCTGTCAAATAAATAAATAAAAATCTTTAAAAAAAATCTGCAACAGGCGTGCAACCAAATATAGGGGCAAAGTCATCCTAACCAGTTGCTTTTGAGGAATGGCCACCACTGGCCCCCCCACAAGCATTCTTTATGACTGAACCTCCTCCAGATCCAGATAACACAGAGGTCAATGCTGCCCCACGTTGCCCCATGTCAATAAGCCTTCGCTCACACAGTTGGCTCTTCCTAAAATGCCTTTCCCCTCCTATTGGCATTGGGAACTCCTGTCTGACCCGCTGGACTCTTTCTGGGGCTTATGTCACTTCCCTTAAGAAACCTCTAAATCTTAGCTGTCTGTTTCTGCTTTGAGCACTCAGATGCCCTGTACGTACTTTGTAATACACAACATTTCATCATTTTTCCTTCATTAAGCTGTAAGCCTCATGAGGGATGGACACCCATCTGTGCAGTCAGCAAAGCCTAGGAATGTTCTGGAACCAGAAGGCTAAAGAGCTCAGCTGAAATCAAAGAGGGCTAAAACGAAGTACCATATAGCATGACTAGTCATGGAGCTAAGGAAGCCTACTGATCAATAATATAATCAAAGTTTTAGACATCCAGATGTCCCCTACTGGCAGCTCTCAAACATCTTCTTTGCAGCCTCCAATTCTGTAACTTTAGAGCATGCCCAATGACTATAACAGTGTTAAGCATAATTGGGAGAAAGGGAGGTATAAAAGACATAGTCCTTGAATGACTCTGCATCAAAGGAAAAAAATGACAAAAAGAAAGGCCCAGTGGGCTGCAGTCTGTTTATTCCCTGGCCTAAATCTCTAGCAGGTGGTGGTGCAACACCACATATAATAAGGAAAGAAACTCCTTTAACTGCCCCCATCCCCCACCCCCGCAGGAAACGCTTCGAACTCAATGCTTTATTTTAGATCTAGATTAAAGAATTCCTCCTCTGGATCTCGGACCCACCACGTTGGAACACTTCTGCCAAGAGAAAAGCTGACGGCATCTCAAAAGATTTCTCTGAAACAGGATTGTTGGAGAGCACCTACCCCCCAGTTTGTTAAACCAACTACGGGAGGCAAAAGGCTTGGCTCGAGGCCCCATACCTTTCCAGACTGTCTAGGAACTGCCTCTACAAAGACGATGGTAAAACTCTGTTCCAGTATCAGAGACTCCCGGGCTCTGTGGGGGGAGGGGATGGTTGTTTACTAAATAAAGGAAAGTTTGTTTTAGGATTATTGGAAGGCAGCCGACCACCCACAGGATCTTCATGGTTTGACTTCTATGGGAAAATTATTAAAATGAAATTAACCTTTTGTGTGACAAAGGGGCTTACCTCCCCTCTACGCATTTCCATCTCTACAATCTGCTGTGACTCTGCTATCTCCAACATGTCTCTACCCTCAGGACACACAAGGGGCTCTTCTTCCTGCACCAGACATAACATGTGTAGAAAATGCTGAATGTGGATGCCTGGGTGGCTCAGTTAGCTAAGCGTCTGCCTTTGGCTCAGGTCATGATCCTGGGGTCCCAGGATCAAGTCCCACATAGGGCTCCCTGCTCACTGGGGATTCTGCTTCTCCCTCTGACCCTACCTCCTCTTGTGTACTCTTTCTCGGTTTCAAATAAATAAATGAAATCTTTAAAAAATATATCAATAATTAAAAGAAAAGAAAAGAAAAAAGAGAAGAAAATGCTGAATTCAACAAAACTGAATGGGTTTCTTTGCAGCAGGACTTCTCAGAGCCTTTAGTCTCCATGATACGCACAGGGAATGTAGCATTTCCCAAGAGTATCTGACCATGGAACCATGGTTCTCCTCTGCAGAGGAGCAAGTAGTTCACGGAGTGTGTGAGCTCCAAGTCCCACACTTGGGGATAATCAGAAATATTGATCTCATGTTCAAAAACATGCTAAGTGAAAGAAGCCAGTCACCAAAGATCACACCCTGTATGATTGCATTCATATGAAGTATCCAGAACAGGCATATGTATAGAAACAGAAAGCAAATTAACGTTTGCCCAGGCACAGAGACGAACGAGATGAGGAGAGAGGTAGGACCACTGATCAGTTAGGAGTTTCCTTGCGAGGTGGTGAAATGTTCTAAAATTAAATGATGGTGATGCTTGCATAATTCTATCAATATGTTTCAAAACCATGGAACTCTACACTTCAAATGGTATGGAATTTTATGGTATGTAAATTATATATCAACAAAGCTGTTAAAATACTTTTTTTGCAAAGATCCTCTAAAGATCATTTCACTCTTGCCTATTAAACTAGTTCTTTATCTTTCTTTCCTGTTCTTCTTTTACCTCTTTTCCGTCCCCAAGTCTTTGTTGGTCTGCTCCCCCAGTTCAAATCCCTTCCAGTATTTTCCAATAAGCTAATTTTTCCTAATAAGGGACACGTGCACAGTGTTAAAATGGCACTGAGCATGAAAAGCGCACAATGAGATGTAAATGCTTCTGCTCTTCTCTGAACCCCCGTCCCATTCTCAGATGTAACTGCAATCAACAGTTTCTTATGAGTCCCTTTGGAAATTGTTTACACATTCATAGCCCATGGCCATATGGTGCCTATATTTTTACACAGATTGGCCCACACTCTATTCTGCATCTCGTTGGTCCCATTTTGTGGCGTATCTCAGAGATCTTTCTGTGTTTGCACATACAGACGGATCACATCTGTGTTAACAGCAGCATAGGGTTCGTTGAATTTTTATGACATATTTATATCATCAGTTCCTTATTAAGATATTTAGGTTGTCTCCAGATGTGGGTGATTCTTATGTTTGGCTATTACAAACTACACTCTCATAAACATCCTTGTGTGTTGGTGTAGGATAATTACTGGGAAGTGTTCATGGAGTTGAAGCCATGTGCCTTTTTGGATGTGAATAAATGTGAATAGATAGTACCCCCGCCCCCCAAAACACACAGCCACACCCTCAGGGAATCTGGAAGCAGCGAGTTCTGAAAGCTGTCTGGGCCTGGGACCCTCAGTCACACCCTCTCTCAGTCCCCAACCCTGACCAGCACTGGACACTGCCCCGGTTGAAATCCTGAACAAATGCCAGGGTTTATTCTCAGCATTCTACTTTTTTTTTTTTTTCCTTTTAAAGATTTTTATTTATTTATTTGTCAGAGAGAGAGAGAAAGTAAGAGAAAGCACAAGCAGGAGGAGAGGTAGACCGAGGTTGAAGCAGGCTCCCCGCCAAGCAAGGAGCCCGATGTGGAACTTGATCCCAGGATGCTGGGATCATGACCTGAGCCGAAGGCAGCTGCTTAACCCACTGAGCCACCCAGGCTCCTCTCAGCATTTCACTTCTTCCAGGAAGATGCTGGCCCTCCTCTATCCCCTGCAGGGCCTCCATGACTTGCACTAGAGACGCAATCAATATGCGGATGGCCTATTACAGCCCCGTCCGAGGAAGGGCCCTGTCAGTGCGTGTTCTAATTTCAGGCTTCTCTCACATACGGTCCTGGTTCTTTTTTGTGTTCCTGCTTCACCTAGAGGAAAGTCACTGAACCTCTGGCAGCTTCTGCCGCTGCATGGACATATGCAACTGGTGGGGATGACAGTGGCAGAACCTGGTGTTAGCCATGTGTGAGGCTCTGAGTATCTCTGTACGTGGAGGGGTAGGGAGGGCCGTGGAAGTGGGCATAAAACTAAATGGCTCCTTTTGAGTGTGTAATAAAAATTGGGGTAGGTTACTACTGTGAACATTTTTGGGTCTCCTACAAAGGCTCTGATACAACTAAAAGGGTTGTGGTTTCAGCTCTGATAGAGGTTTGTCCCTCATCAGAAGGACGACTGCGGAACAGATTGACCCAGCCTGCCAAAGACCGACCTCACTTACATCCCAGAATCAGATCCAGTTGTAACACACTCTTAGGCAATTGGAAGTGACCCTGATTCCACACCCTTCGTCACCTTACCTTCTTCTGGAGTCAAATTTCTAGCCCCTGCTAGAAGATGGTTTTGATCACTTGTTAACATAAATGGCCTGGAAGTGACATCAGATGAAGAGAAAATACTTTCTGTTCATAAGCTAATTTTTTTTTTTAAGATTTTATTTATTTATTTGACACAGAAGAGATCGTGCATACAAACAGGGGAAACATCAGAGGGAGAAGGAGAAGCAGTCTCCCCACAGAGCAGGGAGTCTGATGCAGGACTCCGTCTCAGGGTCCCGGGATCATGACCTGAGCCAAAGGTAGATGCTTAACTGACTGAGCCACCCAGGTGCCCCTGTCCATAAGCTTTTGATCCAATGAATCCAATGATCCAATGAATCCAATATGCAGGTGGGAGACTCAGCTCTGACCCTGGTAAGTAGAGATGGGATGGGGTGGGGGAGATCCTTGGTAGAGAGGCAGCATAACTTTTCTGGATATGCTCTTCTTCAGCTATAAGAGGACATTGGTTTAGGGTCAAAACCTCAGAAGCCTCTAGGGGCCTGACACTTACCTGCACGTGTGTAGCAGACCAGGGAGACTAGACTCTCAGGGGACCTCAAACCTAACCATGTTGGGGAGGGGTAGCCACGCACCAGTTACAGCTGATCTCTGCCCTGCCCACCTAACCAAACAAAACGACAGGTCTGAAAGCTTGTGGGGGTGTTTTCTCTATCACTCTGTTCTGGCTCTGACAGTGTACTCTTCTGAAGAGTATGAAGTAAGAATCATACAGGCTAGAGCCGTATTAAGTATTTCGTAGGCTTACACACCCTGCCAAGCACTTAATAATAGTAATGATAAGATTCAGAATTAGCTTCTTAGCAAGAATTAGCTTCTTTCATCCACCAAGCAAACCAGTGATGTAGAAACAGTGATTACCCCCATTTTTCAGAGAAGAAAACAGAGACAGAGAAATGTAGCAACTGGCCTGACATGACATTTCTAGCAGGTGGTGGAACTAGACAGCAATCTCAGGTGAGTCTGACCAGCTTCCAGGCCCCACACCATGGGAATGTGTGGGACCCCAGTGAGCCCATTCTTCAGCCCAGCCCCTGTGGATGCCTTCTTCCCACAGCCGGGCTTCTCCAACTCTGCTCCCCACCCCCAACCCCTGTATGCCACACCACCCTGTGGTTACCCTCCGCCAGCTACTTATGCTCCTGTGCTAGACTTTCTCTTAGTGTATGCAAGGAGGGTCTGGTCCGAGTCCCTGCTAAGCCAAAGGCGTGGAGTGGTTTTAAGGCTGCCCCATCTCCATATGCCCAGTTCTGCCATACCCATTCTAGAAAGTTCTGAGATGTTGTCATACTGATTCCACACCCCCATCCCCCCCACTTCATAAATCATAGGCAAGAAGGGTCACGGGTCTTCCTCGCCCAGAGAACATGCTTCTCCAAGAAGAAGAGCCATTTGGGGAAGGACAGGGAGGTGAGAAAGGGTTGTAGGAGTCCATTCCTGAGGGATTCTGTAAGTGACGTTGTAAGAAACTGAATGAAGTCTTCCCTGGAGACCTAACAGGGATTCGGGTCAATAGACCCAAGAGATAGAGGGGATAAAAACGTGGAAAATAAGTGAGAGCCACTTCATAATAGTTTCCCATGTCCGGACATGGATCCTGACTCCTGCCCCTCTGTGCACATAAGCTTCATGTGAAGATCAAACTCGTTATTGGTGGTGGTGAAAGTGGCTTGTAAATTCGAACACAGTGGCCAGCCATGAAGTATTACTGATTTCCTGAATCCTGATTTGCTTGGTGTTCAATTAATTGAAGTCCAGGGGTCACTTGCCCCTCCCCAAAATACCTGCTTTTTTAAAATCAGCATAATTTGGGTTTGGATTTGGTACTTAATGGACTCTTATACGGGTATGTTCGCCATCATCTGTTTGAGATTCTTTCTTTAGACTAAGCAGAATTTCCTTTTAAAAAATAAAACAGAAAGACATTTTAAGAACAATGCTTTTGGTGCTGATCGTAGTCTGTCCATGTTTCTCCTTTACAAATTAAAAGAGAAAGTATCTGGGGAGTAATTAAATGTGTCTGGTGGGATATTTCCCCCCTGATGGGAAAGGAGATGGAATTGGGGGGATTTGATGCAGCCCTAAGAATATAATACCGTGCTACCGAGCTACAAAAATCCTGCCTGATTTGTAAATTTGCGTTTCCATGGCAACTCAAGTATGTAGTTAAATAATCCTCACTGGTCTAGGACTGAATTCCAGCAACTCTTCCTAAACCTTCAGCCTATTCTAATCCCACAGCTGTTGCCATGGAAATGATCAGATAAGATTCAGTCCTGGAGGCAGATGGGCCTATAGTGGAAGCTACGTCCTGGCCTCCATAGAGCCCCCAAAATACGAGGGTTTGGTTTGGTTTTGCTTTGTTTTTGTTTTTGTATTTTTTTCCCCCAGTCCTTGAACCACAGAAGGCAGCTGCCTCCTATGAGAACTGCATGTTGTCATGAAAATTTGGGGTTTGGGCCTCTGGAGCAGATGAGGAAAAGTCCACTCCAAAATACAGTGCAGACAGGAGAATCAGGGTGCTTTGTTTCGACTCGTCTTTGGACGCTTGCTCTAAGAGATCCTCACACAAGGGATTTCCTTGTACATGATGGTGTCTCTGAAGTGATTTCCAGGCCACCGCCTGGCCCCTGCAAGGACAGTCACACTGGGCCATTGGGTGCTGCCTTGGCCTTGGCCGGCCCAGGAAGGGTCACCTGCTCATCATTGCTCACTAGGAGTTTCATTGTCCACAGCTGAGGGGAGTGGATACATGCCCTGAGGACTCACCCAGGCCATGTCAGCCACGTCCTTAAAAAAAAAAAAAACCAGTGTCGGACTTTTTCTGGACCTTCACCAATATTCTTTGGCGTATGCCCTCTTGCCAACAGATTGCTTGGAAAGACCTATAGCTCAAACATCGTTTCTAAGCCTCGAGGTCAATGAGGCTGTGCTTTGTTTGAAATAGAAAAAGTAATTCCTTGTCACTTTCCTTTGCACGGTGTGATTTCCTATGTTATAAAGTCTTTGCCACAAACTTCATGGAGGTGGAGGGGAGGTGGGGGGGAGCAGGGAACCAGCCCCCAAAGCAATTGAGCCGTTCAGTGAGGCACATCCCTGCCAGGCACAAGCCCCCCCATGTGTCGGAGGAGAACGAGACAAAACTCGCAGGAACATTTCCGGGATCCCAGACACGGAAGGGACCTGGCAGGGTCTCTGGCAATTCCTGTGAACAGTTTTCAGGGGCAGAACCCGAGGTCTCACTGTGCAGGATTCCTGCACGTTTCTTCCACACCTCTTGCCCCGCTGCCGCCATTCCCCGAAGGATCCAAGTGATACAGCTCCGCCGGCCTTCGTCCTCCTCATCCGGGAGAGCCCCAGCTGAATTCCTCCAGGCTAGTTCTTACGGATTATTCCCTTGTAGAAGCTTTACTCCCACGTGCCATGCATCATTTCATAAACTTTCACTTACATACAATGTGTTCAATAAACATCTATTGCATTAATAATTAATTACTGTAATTAATAATTCATTGTTAACGTAATAATAATGTAAGTAATAATTAATGTACTACATAATTCGAGGCATCAGTGCAGTGTTGGGAATAAGAAGCTGCTATGAAACTGTTAATATCTACCTTGCTCGACGTCACTCCACTAACCATAGCTCCAGAGCAATACAACGACAACTTTCAGAACCTGCTTAGCACGTTCTGAGCAAGTTGTACCTTGGAGAAGGTGAAGGGTCTGCTTCTCAATGACGCAGAGTAGCATTTCACTGTTGCCCTTGGTCTGTCCATTTTCATCAGGGTAAGTGATACTGAAAAGAGGCAAGAACCGAATCTTTTTTTTTTTTAAGATTTTATTTATTTATTTGACAGACAGAGATCACAAGCAGGCAGAGAGAGAGAAGGGGAAGCAGGCTCCCCGCTGAGCAGAGAGCCCGATATAGGGCTCGATCCCAGGACCCTGGGATCATGACCTGAGCCAAAGGCAGAGGCTTTAAACCACTGGGCACCCAGGCACCCACCCTGAAGCATTTTTTAAAGGAGAAAATCGAAAAACAGGGCCTGCAGGCGTGCTGGTCTCCAGCTGACTTTGCTGCCCCAGCTAAATGCCGTGAGGATGCGTTGTCTTTCCCTGAGCAAAACGGTAGCTGTGTCCCCTACCATTCATGCCTCAATACCCAACAAGCCCGGGCTGGGACCCGACCCGTGAGCCACGTGCGGTTCTGATTTTCAGTCTAGAGCTTGTATTCATTCAAAACTTTGTGGACACCCTGTTCACCTGAAGCGAAGGTCTGTCTCCTTCGGAGAATACTCTTCGTGTGTACCGGTACGTGTACTTGCTACTGTGAGGTCAACCAGGTAACTCGCACCGGCAAGTTCTGCATTGGAAGTTCACGGTCGTTGGGAGGAAGATGGCCCCGGATATGGCTGCACTCGATGTCTGTCTTCAGAGCCTCTGTCTCAGATCCGGTCAGGTTTCAAATCCCCACCAATGCGCCTCTGAGTGTCTCTAAAACTCTCCCTCTCTCATGCCACTATCTTCTCCCTCCTTAGACATCGCCCTCCTTTGATTCGTCTCCCGGATGCCCTCTTGGCCCTATTCAATGCAGGACCAAAGCACTGTTTTAAAAAATAATAATAAAAAAAAAACTAAATCTGGTCATGTCATTGTCTTGTTTAAAACCTTTTTTTTTTTTTTTTTAAGATTTTTTTTGTTTCTTTATGAGAGAGAGAGAGAGAGAGAGAGAGATGGATTCCCCATTAAACTCAATCCCAGGACCCTGAGATCATGACATGAGCTGAAGGCAGACCCTTAACCAAGTGAGCCACCCAGGCGCCCCTTGTTTAAAACCTGTCAATGACTCACCTCTGCCTTGCCTTGGATTAAACTCCAAAACCCTTAGCATGGCTTTGCACACAGGTCCTCTTCCCACCACCCCAGTGCACCCTGCAGCCACCTTCTCTGTATTTCTCAGGCTCCAGCCACACACCCAGGTCCCTGGTGTGTGCCCTGTGCCTGGGCCACCCCTGCCTCTGGCCCTGGCTCCAGGCTGACTTCTACTTACCCGGCAGCCTTAGCTGAGATGTCACTTCCTAAAAAAAGCCTTTGCTGAGCTCCCAGGTCAGCTCGGGTCTTACTCTTGTAAATTCTCCTTGCGTTGTCCACATGCATGTAGAGGTGTTTGCCACAGCTGTAACCACACAGCAGTGCGCATAATCTACAGTCCCTACAAGAAGGCAAGCTCCATCAGGACAAAGACTGTTTTTCTCGTGCATCTGGGTCTCCCAAACAGGTGGCACAGATAAGATGTTGAAAAGTAGCTTTTAAAATAACATCACTCTCTCTCTCTCTCCATCTATCTCTACAAGTGAATAAATAAAATCTTTTAAAAAATTAAATTAAATTAAGAATGAGGGGCCCCTGGGTGGCTCATATGGTTGAATATCAGACTATTGATTTTGGCTCAGGTCATGATCTCAGGGTTATGAGATCAAGCCCTGTGTGGGGCTCCATGGGCTGGGTGTGGAGCCTATTTAAGATTTTCTCTCCTCCCTCTGTCCCATCCCCCACGCCCCTCTCTAAAAATTAAAATAAAATAAAATTTAATTAAATTTTTAAAAAATGATTAAATGGCAGTGGGCAAACAGAGTGAAATCAGTCATTGGCATTGAAAGGGTTTTGTCAATTAAAAGCTGATTATTACAAAGGTCACTGATGCTTAAAAATGGACAGGGAACAGGGGACACCTTTGGGTCCAGTTGAAATATTGAGTATCTCTGTGTACCAGACCCTGAACCAGACACATCTTTTCCCTCCAGTTGTCCACGGTCTAGTGAGCGAGGCACACACATAAGTGTAAATGTATCCCATATATACTTTTACGTTGCATGGATTCAATTATTTGTGCTTTACACCCCACACAAAGAAGACATTCCACAGGTCATATTTTATGCCGCAGGATGTCAGCATGACTTGGCAAATCTCAATGCTCTATGCCTCAGTGAGGCTGGGTTCCTGCAAGCATCTTTCCCCAGTGAAGTGTACCCTGGTACTTGCAGACAGGTACTTGTTTTTGCAACATGGATTTGACCTCGAGTCAACTACTTCACCTGGTGCTCAACAGAAGCAAAGACGATCTACTTCCAGGCCAAAGGGAGAAAAAGCAGTGAGTAGGATTCAGTAGAAGGGGGAATTGAATGCAATGAAGTCTCAACAAAGGCCTTAGCTGATCCCACTGGGAGCCCTGGAGCTGGGATTGCCCACAGGAGCTGTCCTGATTCCATGCAACGGGCTGGACTTTTGAATCCCCACACTGACCAGCCATCGGATGCAGGATGCTCCAGTCATGGGAGCAACCTTAGATGAAGAGCCTCCTTTGGGGAGAAATTCAGCCACAAGCAACGGTAGGAAACCTTTGGGGAAGGGGGGCAGGGAATAAGTGCCTTTGCCCTAAAAGTGGGACCTGGCGGGGAAGAGAAGCAAAAGATTCTAGACACCTGCTCGCTTCCCAATAATACAATCGTTTTCCATCATCCACAGGGGCTGACTGGTGAGTAAAGGCATGTAGAAATGTTCTGTCCCTTCAAGAAAGAGTTAAATGTATTTCCCAAAGATGAAACTATATGGGTGATTTTGCCCTTAAAATACGAGTGGTGAATATAGATGAGTATCAGGGAGTTCTGTGGTTCTGGGCGGTGCTGTGGGCCAAAGCTCCTTGCTCCCTTCCTATCTTCTGGTTTTTAGAAGAGCTACTTGTCCTCAGCTTAAATGTAAGGATGGCCACCAGGGAGGCTCCCACAGCTTCACGTGGCCACCAAGACTTCGCCTCAAGCCCGGCAGAGCTGCTGCTGGGTTGGCTGCAAGAAGAGCAGATTAGATCGACACACCGTCTGTCTGTCCTGGCTCTTTGAAGAACCCAGGTGCTCCCAGAGTCAGGCTCAAACTATTCATCTAAGTGGCCAGGCCTGAAGCAGGGACAGGTTCTCCATCTTTGCCCACCAATGATACGTGCAGTTGTGTACAAACACTCTGTTCTTAATACATTTTCTGGGCAGCCAAGGCCCTTTCGGCAACACACTGCAGGCTGTTTTCCCAGGGCTCTGGTCCGTCCACTTTCTTTCCCTCCTCCCTGCCTTCTCTCCCAATGGCCTTGCTGACGGAGTAACGGGACCACCACAATGGGAGCACCTATTGCCCTACAAGGGATGAGAAGGTCAGGTAGGTGTGGCTTTGCCACCTGCCACCACACCACCCTAACACAACCCCTCTCCAGGCCAAAAGCAATCAGATGGTCAGCTTCTTCTTTTCCGAGCTCATTCCAGAATCCCTCAAAGCTCTTACATCTCTCCAGAGACACTGTAAAACCTTTGTCACATATCTGGAACTCCTTTCCCGTCCGGACCAGCCTGCCCTGCCATGTTTTAAAGCCTAACAGTGCCGTATTGGGGTCTGGATGGAATCCAGAATCACAGAGGCACTGAAAAATTGGGCAAACTTTCTGGAAAGACACTTAGCTAAGAGATTTTTGTTCTTTTTCGGCCTCACTATATGCAGCTTCTTGTCACTCAGAAGAATTGGCAGCCTCTTTATGCTCACATGTCTTCACTGGAAATGAGTCCAACTTAAATCTATTTCTTTTGCCCTCACCACGAAACCACCCTCCCAGCTCTCTATTCAAACACATATTGGGCACCTGCTGTGTGCCAGACTCTATCCTGGGTTCTGGAGACGGAGACATCAGAGAGACACTGTTTATGTTGTAAGTCTGTCCCATTCCAGGACAGAGCACTGTGAGGGGTGCCCCTTGAGCTAAAATAGCGGGAGGGGCCCCTTGCCCTGAGAAGCCACTGCCTGGGCCTACTGCTCCCCAATACCTAGTCCCTGGTTGCTTGTGGATGTTGGGCATCAAAATGCAACTGAGGGACTGAATTTGTAATTTTCCTTAATTTCTATTAACTTTGATTTAAAAAAAAAGACCTGCTTCCTTCACTGGAAAACTTGTAAGTATACTTGGAACACCTTGAGACTGTGGGTCTGCCTTTTGAACTCTAAATGTTGGGAAGTATAAGTAGCGATCGAGTCTTCCCAATAAAAATTGATCATCCACACTGAGATGTGCTATAAAGTGTAAAACACACATTGGATTTCTGAGACATAGTGTGAAAAGAAGACTATAAAATCTCCCATTAGTAATGTATGTTTAGTATGAAAAGAAGACTATAAAATGTCCCATTAGTAATGTATGTTTATTACATGTTGAAATAACAATACTTTGGATATATTGGGTTATATTATATGTGTGTGTATACATATGTATATGTATACACATATGTATATACATATATTCATATGTGAATATATATATTTGAAGATTTTATTTTTCATTTCTTTGAGAGAGAGAGAGAGAGCATGAGTAGCAGAGAAGGACAAAGGGAGACAGAGAAGCAGACCCCCTACCGAGCAGGGAGTCCGACACGGGGCTCGATCCCAGGATCTTGGGATCATGACCTGAGCAGAAGGCAGATGCTTCACCGACTGAGCCCCTCGGTGCCCAAATAAAACACATTTTTAAAATTAATTACCTGGGGTTTTATTTTCAGTTTTGAAACTGGCTTCTAGAAAAAAAAATTGTTTTGGATAAGTTAAAATTATATACATGGTCCATGTTATATTGGATAGTAGTATTCTAGAAGAAGAAAGAGATGAGGAAATTAAAAAAATTAAAATTCTGTGTGGTTATGTGTGCGATAGACAAGTGAGGAACCAAAGGGGTAGGATATCTCCTCCTGGGGATATAGAGGAGTTCGCTGGCCTATGGAATTAGAGAGGAGAGAAAAGGGTGTTCTCTGTCCAACAGCTTGACACGTGCAAGGACAAGGAAGCACAGATAGACCTCCTCGCTCGAGAACATGAGTGAATTAGCATGTTTAATGTGATTGGCAGTCAAAGCGGGATCAGAAATTAAAGGACCTTGTGCCCCCATGAAGGGAAATGAGCCTTTTCCTACAGACAATAAGGAGCCGTTGAGATTCTTCAAGGAGGGGCGCCTGGGTGGCTCGGTGAGTTAAAGCCTCTGCCTTCAGCTCAGGTCATGATCTCAGGGTCCATCCGGCTCCCTGCTCAGCGGGGAGCCTGCTTCCTCCTCTCTCTCTGCCTGTCTCTCTGCCTGCTTGTGATCTCCGTCTGTCAAATAAATAAATAAAATCTTTAAAATAAAAAAAAGAGAGAGAGAGAGATACTTTAAGGAAAGTGGTGGAGTGGGATTGAAAACAAGCAGGGGTCTCTGAAGACCATCTTCCACCCGCAGGGGACAGCAAGGCAGACATCCAGGGGACCAGCCTGCCCCGGGGCCAAAGGGAAGGTTAGTGAAGCGGGTGAGAGGTAGGAAGGAGTGATCCAGACTGCCGCCCCACCATGGGAATAACAGAGTCAGGCACAGACAGGCGTTCTCAGAAAAAGAAGGAATTTTATATTCGTGGTCACGTGACTGCCTTTTCTGGATAAAAGATCAAGTTCTTCTTAGAAAGTGTACACCAAACCTGGGAAAACAGACTCACGCATTTGGGAAAGCAAGTTGCAACCAGAGAACCCGGAAAATATGAGCTTCTGACAACCCAAATCAATTAATTTATACCCCGTGGCATGAAAAAGGCAATTACAGAAGGAAGAAGAACCTGGCCACATTGCGAAGACAGATTTTCCAGGATTACAGCCAACCTTGACTTTCTCCTGATCCTGTTTATTCGACTGCTCAATGTGGTCAGGCCTCCCTCTCCTGAGCTTGGACTTGGGACCCTTTGGGCAAATGGCTTTTGAATACAAATATTCTAGTTCTTTTTCTCTTGTTAGCTGCAGACTTCATTATCAGTGCTAACCTCATTTCATGACCAATTTACATTTACTTTCCTTCCAGGAGGTCATAGGTTTGTGTTGTTTTGTTTTGTTTTACAAGGAAATGTAAATCGCTGTGTATTTCTGCTTTTCCATGAAGCACCTGCCGTTTGGGAATTACGTGTCATTCTGTATCTCCCAAGAAGGATCCAATGAGTCAGAATTTAAAATGTGTAAAATGCCTCAGGCTTCTTAGAAGAATAATGTTCTGGAGGTAAAAATAGAAATACAGATTTATAAGTATCACAGGAAATGCCCCGGGTTTGATCAACCCAAATGGTGAGCAGGTATCCAGCAGCTTCTTGGCACACGTTCCAGAGCAGGAGTCAGGAGGCTGGGTCGCGGTCCTACTGTGCGTCCGGCCTCTGTGCCAAATGGGCCATTCACTTCAAGGCCCCTGACTTGCACTTCCTAGAGTGGGAAATTAAAATACTATCTGTCCTCTATACCCCAGGGGCCTGTACGGCGAATGGAATAAAATACCTCCTCTAAAACACTTTCCCCTGCGCATCACCAGAAGTGGCACATTTTTGAGGACAATAATCATGATTCTGGTGGCTGGTGTCCCTGTTGTTTACACTTTGCCCGACACATACCTGGGCTGGATCAGTGTTTTGTTTTGTTTTGTTTTTTTAAGATTTTATTTATTTATTTGACAGAGAAAGACATAGCAAGAGAGGGAATACAAGCAGGGGGAGAGGGAGAGGGAGAAGTAGGCTGCCCGCCGAGCAGGGAGCCTGATGCGGGGCTCGATCCCAGGACGCTGGTATCCTGCATGACCTGAGCCCAAGATAGATGGTTAATGGCTGAGCCACCCAGGCGCCCCTCTTTTATGAATTCTCAAAGCCCTTTTCTTTCATCTCCTATAGACGTATCTTAATCTCTGATTTTTTTTTCTTTTTCTTAAGGTTTTGTTTATTTATCTGAGGGTGGGGAGAGTGGGGGCAGACGGAAAGGGAGAAGCAGACTCCCGTCTGAGCAGGGAGCCCCACACGGGGCTCGATCCCAGGACCCTGAGATCATGACCGGAGCCAAAGTCAGACACCTAACAGACGGAGCCCCCCAGGTTCCCCCAGTCCCTGAGCTTTCAAGACCGGCCCTCCAGGCTGATTGTTCACCCAGACTCACGTGTGAGTCAGGTGTCGCCTCAAGTTTAGTTCCATCTATGTGCTGTTTGCCTGACCTTTGTTTCTCGTTCCTCCCAGTCTGGGCTCTAGAAAATCTGTGACCTCCCTCTTCTTTTATACACCCACATGCGACTAAAATTTCAGTTCGCACTTCAACACTTCTTGTGGTTTCCTTGTGCTTTTTTTTTTTTTTCCTACATATCAGCAAATTGTTTTCCTCATTGTCAGAAAACCTCTCTTTCTCTCTCCTTCTTTTCTACAGTCGGCTTCTGCCACCCCCCCCCCCCCCCCACCGCCCCCCCGTCTCTCTCATCATGCGGTTTCTCTTTTAGGTAAACCCTAAACCTTCTCTCCTTCCCCACCTTCAGCACCTCAGCGCCTGTGTAACACGCGGGCGTGCACTGATTGTTTCCTTCTGGGTCGGGGCCATTATCCATGCTATATCATGGTATGTGAGGATCACAGAGTATTTGGTCTCTAAGAAGTTCTGAAAATACAAAGCGTTTGGGAAAGGGCAAGAAGGAGAAAATGGGCCTCCATTTAGAAAGCACACTCGGGGGCGCCTGGGTGGCTCAGTGGGTTAAGCCTCTGCCTTTGGCTCAGGTCATGATCTCAGGGTCCTGGGATCGAGCCCCAAATCGGGCTCTCTGTTCCACAGGGAGCCTGCTTCCTTCTCTCTCTCTCTGCCTGCCTGTCTGCCTATTTGTGATCTCTGTCTGTCAAATAAATAAATAAAACCTTAATAAATAAATAAATAAAAAGCCCACTAGGTGCTTCTGTAGCAAACAGGAATGCCGTCACAGGCTCTCAAGCACTGATGAGCCTTCATCTCTCCATACAGAATGTATCTCAGGATGCCAGGAGTTCGTGGTCTTTTGTATCTTATTTACTTGCACAGTGCTCCTCTCAGTGTGGTTCCATTGTTCCAGGCCAGCCAGAAGACAGAAAAAGATGAGAAGGGGGATAGTTCTAACAGTAACAACGAATATGTCTAGAGGCTTCACCAGATAAGCCAGGCATCCTTCTAAGCACGGTGGCCTCCTTTCAACCTCTAGCGATCCTGGGACACGGGCACAACTCTGATCCTGACGTTATATCGAAGAATGTCGAGGCATCGAGTTTAAGTAACTTGTCCAAGTTTTGCCGCTAGTAAGAGACGGAATATAAAGGACGTAAAAACCGCATTAAATTCACTGCTGTTTCTACAAAAGAGGTTGATCCCCCGTACCCATGGGTTTACAGCATCTTCCAGTGTGTTTTGGGGAAGGAAGTCCCAGGCAACATGGCAATTGTATCAAACATGCACGGTAGCTCTAAGTGTTGGAGGAAAAATGCATCCGTGCAAAAGGACGGCTAATTGAAGAGAGAAAACTGGTTTCATGACCAGGTACTGGAAGTCAAAGTTTAGGGTTTTCTACCCCAAAGTCTGTGTCATCATAATGTGATAATAAGGCTTTCTGATGGAGGTACTAGTATTTCAAATCCGTGGACAACAGAGGTCACGTGATAGCTGCCGTTTCACACTGGAAACCAAAGGGAAAACAGATTGGGATTATGGTGCTAAGATGTTACGGTGCTAAAATGCATGTGATCAGATCTGTGTTACTGAGTCCATTGTCATTTCACTCCCCAACATTTCCTTCTGTTTCCATGGGACACTTCGGATGGATAAGTAGGGAATGAAGAGGGAGAGTTGGTTTTCACATTGGAATGTAGAAACACACACCTTGGGGCTAAATCATCATAAAACTTCAAAAACATCCAAAGTCATGAATTGAATAAGCCCTGCTGCAAAGAAACCCACGGCCATTACTCAGACATTGACACACTTCCCAGCAGTGGTTTCCCATCCACGAACATAATGATGACCATTCCTGAAGCCTTCCCCAAACTTGCCCAACAGGTGAGCCCCTACTCATCCTTTAAGCTCCTGCTCATTTAATACCTCTTGGGAAAATCTTTCATCCCCCTAAGCAGTATGAGACATACCTTCCTCTAATATCCCAGCAGTGCTTTGGGCTTCTTTATTAGAGCAGTTACCATATTGCATTATAATCCTTTCTTTATTGCACTGCTGTGAATAGACTGCGAGTATTTCCAGGACAGCAGCCCCATTGTACAGAATCTATGTTATCAATCTCCAATATTCAGAGCAACAGGATTACTGTGTAGCAAACATTCAGTAAATACACGGAGAGATGAATGAAATCATGAATGAACACATATATTGGCCAACCGTCTTCCACCTTTCAATTGCTTTAAAGCACCTGTTCTAACCATAGTTGTACCAGAGTTTGGTCAGCAAAACAGATCCACAATGAGTGACACAGGATAAGAGATTTATTATAAGCATGAGACCTCACCCAATTGTGAAAGCTGATTAAACAGTGTAAGGCTATTGCTTCATCTGATGCCAGGGCTGAAGTTTGCTGCGCAGGCAGTCAAGAAAGAAAAATGGATGTGAAGCAGGGGAAGAAAAGACAAACTGGAACCCACGAGAATGAACTGGTACACATGTCTGCTTCCAGCTTCAATAATGCAGATGATACTGGTGACTTTTACCATGAAGTCGCATGTGTACCTTGGCCAAGAGTCAGCGCAGCCGGCAGAAGAGATCTGACACCAGCTAAAGAAGCGGCAGGCATGGTTGCTGCTCCCTGCCAACAAGGCAAGCCAACAGATCATGAGCTACAGCCATGCCTGATAATCCAACACTGACCTTCCAAATCTGGCACTAATTTTTCCCAGCGTCAGCCTGAACCAGGAACCATGGGATGGGGGGTGGGAATTCTGGGAAATGTAGTTCTAGTTTAGCCAGGTTGACAAGACACAGTTACCACAATAGATACCCCCTCAACAGCCTGACCCGAGTGAAACTTGAGCCCCATTTTGACAACTGAGCTTCCATCCTAATTAGGACACAAGCACATGAGGAGGAGAGAATCAGAAGAACCAGAGAAGGCAATCACCAGGCAGCTATGGTGGTTTGCAATATTGGCTCCAATCTCTCACTCCTCCCTGTATCCTTGATTGCCTGATGGTGTGTACGTTGTACATTCCGGAGCCTTGACTTTGGGCATGGCCATGTAACTTCATTTGGCCAGTAACATATGAGTAGAAGGGAAAATGAGTTAGACTGGAGCCTAGGTTAGGAGGCTGCACATGTTTCCACTTGCCCTCCTGCTCTTTTGCTATCTCTGTGAGAAGATCGTTTTCAGGCTAGCCCACTGATCCTAGAAGGAGTATCCGAAACACAGGAAGCCACACAGCACCAACGCAGCTACAGGAGCACTAATGATTCATGGTTGTTTTAAGCTCTGTGCAGTGGCATTGTTTATTACAAAACAATAATGAATCAATGCAACTCAAAGCAGATGGGAGAGGGGGCCACTTGGAGGCCTCTGTCTGAGCAGCCAAAGCTCAGCTTTTGCGTGAGCATCAATCCCTGCCACGCAGTCCTCTGCTCACCTGCAGAGGACTTCTGTCCAAACCTTTGCAACTGTCTCTGGACAGGGAGCCATGTGGAGTAGGAAGTGTGGCTCTCAGGGGAAAGAGAGAAAAGAAGACATCTCTGATGCGGGCCAGCCATGGCACAGAAGGGAGATACATCAGTCTGCAAATTCGATGAAACCAGAGTTAGGGTGTGCACAGAGGAGGTCAGGACTTGCTAGGGCTCGTAGTTTTTCTAAAGTGATTTTATTTTCAGGTGTGATTTGGCGATGGACAGCTGAGGAGCTGGTATGTGCACAGCAGCTGCATAAACAGCTTCTTCTGATGGTTTCCCACCACCTGCAGGATAAGGGCCAATTGCCTCAACAGAGCAAACAAGGTGCTTTTCTGACCTGGCCTGCTTGCACTTTCAGAGACCTCTCCAGCCCCTCCTTGTTACTCCTTGTTACTTGTTACTCCTGTTTTCTCACACCTGTAAGTTCTCCTTGTCTAGAATGTTCTTCTCTCTTCTTTACCTGGCAAGCTCCTACTCCTTCTTCAGGGGTTACCAGAAATGTTCTATTTCCTTTGTGGTTTCCCCATTTTCCACGTCCAGCCTCCTAGCCCACCCAAGGCAGAATCATTGCTCCTCCAACTACTGTCTTGGGCATGGTGCTGCCTCCTCCACTAAATTGTGACTTCTCATGGGCAGGGAATGTTTCTCCCTCACCACTACATCCTTCTTCAGTGTCTAACTGAAAGCCTGGGCTGGGAAAGGTGAGCAGTAGATTATAGCCATTGAGATTCAGTTGCTAAGATACTTTCCGAGAGGACAAAACTTGTTCTCTACTGAAGCTTGTGTAGTTATCCCAAAAGGTGACCTCCTACGGTTTTGTTGATAATCACCAGATGTCAAGGCAAAGACGTGGATGTTTCAATTCTTTTTAGGAAGGAGGTCCGCTGGGAACAAGAGAAGAGCCTGAAACTTAAAACACACCAAAAAAAAAAAAAAAAAAAAAACCTCAAACACATAAAGCAATTAAATTCCTGTCTAGTGCAAAATAGCTTAACAGAAACCCATTTTAAATGGGCCACTTAAATAAATGCTCAGAGGACATGTGCTTATCAGGGTTTCCACTTGGCTTCAGAGCCTGCCCTCTCAAACATCGACATTTTCTTTTTCCAGAATGCTGTCTCATTTCCCAAACACCGCTCCTTAAGCTTTCAACCCTTAAAAAAGCTGAAGCAATGTTTTTGCCTTTCTGAATTCTCAATAGTGGAGTCAAAGCCCTATGCTGGGGAGAAGGCAGGGAGGCCCGCTCTTCTTTTGGTTTTAGATGCCGCAGAAAGGAAGCTCTGTCTGTCACTGACCTCCACGCTTTGCCCACAGAGAGGCCTCATCACTTCCCATGTGTAGGAGAAGACTTGCACCCTATCCAGGGACGCCCGGTCTCAGAGCAATCTGCAAATTCCGCCATCCGCGGCCTTGTAGGCGCGGTCGATAGGGGGCGAGAGAGAGAGCACCTCTGTGGTCGCAGGAGCAAGAAGGAACGTGCTCCTTTCTCCTCGCTTTCTGTTCTTCCAGGCTCTGGTAGCTTCTTCACCTCTGCAGCGGCAGATAAATTTTTCAACATTTGCAATGGTTCTCAACATTTGCAGAAAAGAGCTTACTGTACCTTCCATCCCCATAGACCCAAGCCACATCCCCTAGAAAGGGTCTCAGTATAAATTCCACTTTGTTCCTCGAGCCCTAGAGGTGGTTGCTACTTCTGCAACACCCTGAAACCTTTGAATTATCTTTTTGCTCCTCTCGTTTATAACTACATAATGACTTTATACCTAGCTAATCACTCTTGATATTAAATTCTGTTTAAGTAACTGGTGTGACTTCTGTCTCCTGAATGGACCCTGGCTGATAAGGGGCTGGCATCTGAAAATACTTCAGCTGCCTCTTCCCTCCTCTGCACCTACTAGAAGGCTTCCTATGGTGCAGGTGTCCCTGTTAGGATGTCCCGGTTGGCAGGCCTGGCGCATACCCCTTCCTGCGATGGCTTCATGCTCCCCAGCCAGTCACCCAGCAGCATCCCTTCTGATTAGGGGGCTCTCATGCTCATGTCCCCCGCACCCACCTTTGCACCATAGCTCACAGCCTGGGCTTCTGCTCTGGTCTTCCTAGGGTCTTCCCTAGCCTATCTTAAGTCCCCTGGTTGTTAACAACTGGCTCTGGTGGTGGGTGTGTGTGTGGGGGGTCCCCTGTTTTGTAGCTTTTGCTGATTTCGGTGGTGTGTAAACACTCCACGATGGCCAGTTTCACGGAACGTGGAACTGGGGAGAGATGCACAGTAACACTTCATTATATAGCACTTTCACTCTATAGGTAAAACAGGCAATCTCAAGAGCATGCATAATAGGAACATGTAGTAAAATAATAGAAAGTGATGATGATGATTTATCTCCTTGTTCTTAACCTACTTTTTTTAATTGTAATTTCATCTGACTTTAATTATTAATGGCTCTGTTTACAACCAGGTCACAGATCTTCTGAAAACTTAACAATTAGCTTCCACCGGCCAATAAGAGCTAGCTTTAGTACACCACGACCAGGAGCCATATCTGCAAACAGTCCCCACCTCCCTGGGCATCCATGGAATCCTGGGTCCATGCAGAGCAAGCACAGCAGGGGAGCCACCTCCCTGGGGTTCAATCCAGGCTGCCATTCTATTTCATCCCATCGTCCCGGCTGCACACCCCAGATATAAATCAATGATGTGGGGGACCAAACTGCAAATTGTACAAATACAGATAACCCGGAATTCCAGGAATCGTGGGGCTTTCTGCACCTTTGTCCAGAACTGCTTTGAGGGTTTTCCTTTTGTAAAAAGTCATCAGTTGACTGGAGAAAGAAAATGTATAAGAGGACAAATCAGAAGAAGGGCAGGGGCAGGGGATGATTTGGAGCAGTGGAAATTTCTACTCTTGGGCCTGGATGCTAGACCTTGGTCAACCTTGAATAAGACCTACCAGCTCTTTTACTTCAGAGCCACAAATTCCCCACAAGTCTCTGAAGGTCAACTTGTCTTTTCAGCAAACTTGGTATCTGAAACCTCCCCAAGGTTTTTACCCTTCCAGGACTCAAACTCAGGAAGCAGAGTTTAGGTTCAAGTTCATTTCCCTCTCCAGGACCACTAATATCTTTATTTCTCTCACTTCCCATTTATTACCTTACCTCCCCCATTTCTCAGTAGCTCAGAAAATCTCTATTTTTTTTTTTTTTAAGCCTGGAAATTTTGCAAATAAATCCAAGGAAACTCTTCTTTTTGGCTTTCTGCTTACCTTATCTGAATCAATAAACAGTAGGGATTTAACTATTCAAAGCAAAGAAAGAGAACACAAAGATGAAACTAGTTAATATTTCTGTGATGGCTTCTGGGAGTCTCAAAGATGACAAATATTAACTATTGAGATTGTAAGGTGAAATCCTATTTAAATTTTTGATTCTTCTATAAAGAAGACCCTTGTGCTGGGCTCCCCACTGCATCAAATGTCTTTGGTGAAATGTTAATGTATACTGATTGTATCTCAGGGATCTCTTGATGCAAATGCTTGGCTTGATCAAAATCCAAATGGTAGAATGTGGACCAGAGTTAACACTTGAATAGTAAGATATTAAGTTGTAACCTTGAATTGAACCCAGTAACAAATTAGTTGCTTATTTTGCAAGTCAGTTCAGGTCTATTCATAGCTACTTTTTAAAAATTTTATTTATTTAATTTAAGTGATCTCTCCACCCAACATGGGGCTCAAACTCATGACAAAGATCAAGAGTCGCATGGTCCTCCAGCTGAGCCAACTAAGCACCCCAAGAGCTAATGTTTTAAAATTCTTGCACGTACTAGGTACGGGCCCAAGGGCAGCTAGCGAAGGAGGTAGGCACTATTCTATACCCATTGTACAGGGGGGATATGGAAGCACTAAATGTAACCTGCCTAAGGTCACACAGTTAGTAATGGCAGAGACAGGAATTTAACCCATCCAGTCTGATGTAGGAATGCTGAGATTATTGTCATTTTTACCAATGAGGAGAGTGTGGCTCAGTAGAGGTGAAGTGACCTGAACATGTTCCACAGCTAGGAAGTGGCTGAACTGAGACCTGAACTCTGGCACTGTCCATCTCTGACATGCTGCTTCTTAACCGCACTGCTCCGCATGGAGGAGCAATGATGGAGAGTCCCCAGGCACACATTACTGGAATTACACTTAACTACTGCAGAGGCTTATTATGCATTTTCATCTTCTTAGTGCTTTCTAATTAAAAAGGAAGGGAGTGGAGAGATCTTTTTGCTCTCTAACTTCTGTTTTCTCTGCATGGAAAGCAGAGGGCCCCCAACGAGAACCTTTGCGTAATAGAGCTTATTGTATTGCAATCAGCTGTTTAAGTGCAGACTTCTCTGAGGTCCCTTTTTACTGGAGAGAGTTAATTAACAGCACAGCCACTAATGACTTACCCATGCTCAGCCTTGATTGCAAAGAATATATGAACGTACTAAGTCACCTTAAAGTCTCAAAGTGTGCCCCTACTGTAGCCAGATTTAATTAATGATAATCATAGTAATAATATGAATACTGTTTAACATCAATTGAGTGCTTACTGAGGACCAGATACTCTGCTAGGTGATTTTTATTTAATCCTCACAAGGATTTCAATGTGAAGCAGACACTACTCTTTTCCCTCTGCACCTTGCTGAGGGAAAGCCAGAGGTGAAGGTTCAGCGAATGGGACAGAGCACCGCAGGTGCCTGCCACCCTGGGCTAGTACCCTGAGCCTTGAGGGCCTCTATGCCTCCAGCAATGGGGATAATAAGTCAGTTCTTTTTATAGTGAACAGGACACCCACTGACTCACAAAATCATGAGTCATGAAATCTAAGAAATGGGGGGAAAAAAAGACCCTCCAGCAATAAACTGAAGTCATAGACCATTTGACTATAAGGAAAACTGCGCAAGACTCTTGAGTTTGGGAAAAGGGTGGCGAAGCCCAAAGCAAGTAGCAATCCACCCTCCCAGCGGGTGCCCCCATGACTGAGACTTGGACAAGGCAGAAGATGGGTGGTCTCTGAGGGGCCGAGCGCAAACTCAGCTCAGAGGTTCAAACCACCAACTCTTTCAGCTAAGGCTGGTCCTTCCTGGCACAGGAAGGGCCTGGTACCACTCTCCGGTGGAGTGGTTGCTGGGGCGTGAAACACAGATCATGGAATGGGGAGACTGCACTCAGACCCCCTTCTTTTGGTCTTTTATGCATGACTTCACGACCTACTTCCTCTACCTAGAATATTCCTTTGGGTCCCTCACATCCTTCTCCCCGACTCCTGAGACACTTTTAGTGTCAGCTTTAAAGCTCCTTTTTTTCATGGAAGCCTGACTCCCAGAGGAGGTGACACATGTCAGCTCCCCTGTGTCAGGGGAACCTCTCTGATGTATATAACAACGGGAATGTCTATTTGTGTAAGTGTTGATTAAATAAGTTTCCAATGCCTGATTGCAAATTCTACATGTTCTACCTCTAGCCCAGTACAGAGCCTGACACATAACGGACACTCACAAAAAGTGATTGTATTAGTTGCCTAGGGCTGCCTTCGTGAAGTACCAAAAATTGGGTGGCTTAAAAATGACAGGAATTGTCTCATGGCCCTGGGGGCCAGAATCTGAAGTCAAATTATGGGCAGAGCCATGATCTTTCTGATGGCTAGAGGGGAAGAGTCCCTCTGGCCAGTTCTGGCTTCTGTCATTTGTGGCAATTCTCTGTGTATGTTCCCTGGCTCATAGATACATCCCTCAGTCACTTCTCCCTGAGTGTCCTCACACTGACTTCCCTCTGCACATATCTGTTTCTGTGTTTAAATTTCCTTTCCCCACCCCCAAACAAAAGGTCTCACATACTTATTACTGATCCAACAAATTGGTGCAAAGAGAGAGTAACAGAAAAATTCCCCCCAATAAAACAGATCTACTGCTCAGGTAGTAGGAGTGTTGACAGAAAGATAGGATAGGGACACATGACTTTGATGCAGCTTGAACACGTGCCATCTCATGTGCGATCCCTTAGACACCCAACGCCGCCTCTTGGAGGTGTGTCTGATTTAACAGCAAATTCCCATCCCAATCCAGTGGGACATACGATGATTCTGCTTTTGTTTTCTGGTCAAGAATTGCTTGACCCTTGGGGTGCCTGGGTGACTCAGTGGGTTAAAGCCTCTGCTTTCGGCTCAGGTCATGATCCTAGGGTCCTGGGATCAAGCCCCACATCGGGCTCGCTGCTCAGTAGGGAGCCTGCTTCCCCCTCTCTCTCTCTGCCTGCCTCTCTGCCTACTTGTGATCTATGTCTGTCAAATAAATAAATAAAATCTTAAAAAAAAAAAAAAAAAAAAGAATTGCTTGTCCCTGAGGTTCTCATGAGAAGACCTGGCCAGGGACAATCACCTGCACCCACCAAGGTGGCAGAGAAAAGGAGACTCCCCCCCCCCGCTTTTTTTTTTTTTTTAAATAAAGGTGCCACTCATGTTGGATTAGGGCCTACACAAAGGAATCTATTTCTTTATCAGGCCCCATATAGGTACTATGGCTTAAGGCTTTAATACATCCTTTTTAGGAGACATAGTAAGATCCACAACAGTAAGGAAGGGAATAAACATTCTGTGCTCTCATTTTCCTCATTTGCAACATGATGATAATACTTGTTTTGATCCCACATACATTTTTGAGATGAAATAAATTAATGGCAATAGAATACGGCATTCCTCTGCCCACCAGTAAATCTGATTTGATGGGCCAACATGTTTGGGGGGTTGCTTTAAGTGTTATTAGACCAATGTCTGGGTGAAATCACAGTATGGTTCAACTACCAGGAGGGCAAGAGTTGCAACGTATGCAGAGGTGAGGCTTCCTACACCCTAAATCAGGGCGTGGGGTGTGACATGTGCCATGTGCTGTTGAGGTAAGTGGCTCTCAGAGGCACAGAGACAAAGAGAATGGCTTCAGCAGGGACACACTGGAACTGGGATCCTGGCTCTGTGCCTCTCTTTATGAGGCTTTCTCAGTGTTACTTTCCTAATCTGTAAAATGGGCTAATAGTCCTCTAATGGGAGGACTAAGGGGAGATTGAATGGAGTCGTTTTACAGAGGCTTAGCACAGTGACTAGCATAATAACCAGTCACTCAATGGAAGACTGTATATACAATACATATGTAATACACGTTTGGGTTCTGCTAAAGGCCCTGGCCATGCAGCTGACAGAACTGTGGCAAAAACGGAAAACTGAAGGGTGACCTATGAGGTTGACCTGGGAGAGTCCTCTCTGGTCTCCAGCAGTCTCTCTTGCTTAGCTGGGACAGAACTGTGGAATAGCAGCCTCCTTGTCTACTTTTCTTCCCTTTATCGTCTACCGCCTGGCACCCAAGAAAGGACAAAGAACTGGTGAAGAGACAATCCCCTGTCAGCGGTCAGTGTCCTGAGTCTGTGGGGACGCATGTGCAGGCAGTATCATGTGTGATGCTTGAGGGTTCTGGCTTCTTTCCAGGAGAGCGGGAGAAAGAAGTTGAAAGCAGCCCCACTGATCTCAGATTGCTCTTTGCAGTCAAAGGGCATTGTGTGAAAGGCCAGGAAAGCCGGGACATCTTCAGGGATAAGAGAACTAGGGGCGCAGAGCACCAGCTGCCCTAGGAATGGGGTGACAGCCAGTGTAGCCAAGAGTGTTGGTGCTAAAAGTTTTAGTAATCAGCAACAGCCATTCATTGGCTCTTTGAGATATTGGCCTTTTGGTTGGGTTTGGTTTTTTTTTTTAAGATTTATTCATTTATTTGAGAGAGAGAGCATGCACAATGCGGAGGGGTAGAGGGAAAAGGAGAGAATCTCAAGCAGACTCCTGCTGAGCATGAAGCCCCACTCAGGGCTCGATCTCATGACCCTGAGATCATGACCTGAACTGAAACCAAGAGTTAGACCCTTAACCAATTGCACCACCCAGGTACCCCTTGGACTTCTGTTTTTAAAGCCAAGTTGGTGTGGGCTCTGGAGTGCACCAGGTCTTGATTCAAATGTTGGTGGAGCCACACCCTAGCCGGGGGACCAAGGAGAAGTGATTTAATCTGAGTCACAGCTACTACAGCAGAAACGTGGAGATGATTCTTATTTCCTAAGGGGAGGGAAAGGACTTAATGAGATGGGTAACCAAAAGGTCTAGCACAGGGCCTGGAGCAGAGTAAACACCTGATAACAGGTAGTCACTCCCTGCCCCAGGTTACAGGTGGAATCAAGTAGGGCAGACAGGCCAGGGCAGGTTCAAATGTCAGGACTCAAGGGGCTCCTGGATGACTGTGGGTTGAAGCCTCTGCCTTCAGCTCAAGTCATGATCCCAGGATCCTGGGATCGAGCCCCACATCAGGCTCTCTGCTCAGCATGGAGTCTGCTTCCCCCTCTCTCTCTGCCTGCCTCTCTGCCTACTTGTGATTTCTGTCTGTTAAATAAATAAATTAAAAAAAAAAATGTCAGGACTCAAATCCTGGCTCGGCTACTTACTCACTATGGGATCGTGGGCTGGTTAATATCTCCATATCTCAGTGTCTTTACCTATAAAATGAGAGTCCTTATAGATGTCCACTATCCATTATCCACAATTTGCAAATCCAAACGCTTCAGGGCACCAAAGAGTTTTCCCCTATAACTCCATTGCTGGCAAACCCTGGCCTCCACTGACAGGAGGCTATTTCTAATCTGTGTCTATCCTGCTTGGTATAAATATTCACATTGATTATGGAGGGCTGCCCCAGACCTCACCAGGGGGTGTTATATTATATATAGATTATAAATTGTACTACCTTTCTAAAATTTGAAAACTCTGAATTCTGAAATTCATCAGGCCTCAAGGAGTCCTAGATGAGAGATTGTGGATCTGAGTGGAAAACTCAGTTCATGGGGCCAGAGGACCGATGGAGCACTGTAGCCAACACACAGAAAGGACTCAGTGAGTGTGAGTGGGTCCACAGGTCGCAGACTTGACACCAAACTGCAAAGGTCATAATCATGTTCCACTGTTTTCCTGCATGACCTTTGATGAGCTACTAACTTTTCTCAGTTTCCCCACTGTGAAACAAGAATAATGACAATAATACTAACTAGACCAGTTAATACATGTAAACTACTTGGTAAATTGCCTAGTATATAATAAATACTACCAAGTATGAGCTCCGATTATCATTATTACATTTTTATATGTAAGTGAAAATCCCTTACTTATAAAGGACATGGCATTACAGCAAACAAGGCAGTTGAACTCGGATTGGTATTCCAAGAATTTTACAGGGACCAGAAAGGTTACTCAGTGTATTAATCTAAGCTGACCTTTTGTGCCTTTTTTAATCAGATGAAAGTACTTTTCATTAAAATCATTCTATTTTATTTTCACATAATGTTCTTGATGGATTTCCCCCCCTAAGAGTTCTGATAAGACAAAAATAAGAGCAAAATAGTTATTTCTTGCCTTTAGCAATGCCAGTTATTTCAGGTAGGTGAGGAAGATGCCACTGAAGGAACGCCAGATGAGGATGCTGCCCTAGGGATTGTTGGACCCAGCACTTGTTTCTATTGCCTTCCATGGACTGTACCACTCAGATTTCCAAGAGGGCTTGCAGTGGGGTTGGGGGGGAAGCATCACACAGCCCCATTTGTGTCTACTACTAGTGTGCTGAGACCACACTCCCCAACGTGGCCGACGGCTGGTGACTCGGTGCAGCTGGGGTCCTGGTGCCAGCTCACAGCCAGATTAAGGAATCCAATTTAGGATTCCTTTAATGGGCAACTGTTGTCTTGGTCAAGAATTCCTTAGAACTGCAGTGCAAGGCTACTGGGTACTTCCCCAAAGGTACAAATGTAGTGATCCAAAGGGGCACGTGCACCCCAATGTTTATAGCAGCAATGTCCACAATAGCCAAACTATGGAAAGAACCTAGATGTCCAATGACACATGAATGGGTTAAACAAGATGTGGTATATATACAGTGGAATACTATGCAGCCATCAAAAAATGAGATCTTGCCATTTACAATGGCTGCATGGAACTAGAGGGTATTACGCTGAGCAAAATAAGTCAAACAGAGAAAGACAATTATTATATGATCTCACTGATCTGAGGAATTTGATAAACAAGACAGGGGATCATAGGGGAAGGGAAGGAAAAATGAAACAAGACGAAACCAGAGAGGGAGATAAACCATAAGGGATTCTTCATCCCAGGAAACAAACTGAGGGTCGTTGGAGGGGAGGGGAGGGGAGAGAGAGGGTGTCTGGGTGATGGACTTTGGGGAGGGTATGTGCTATGGTGAGTGCTATGCATTGTGTAAGACTGATGAATCACAGACCTGGACCCCTGAAACAAATAATACAAATGCAAATAAAAATACAAATATGTTAAAAAAATAATAATAATTCACCATTGAATCCCACTCCCCACAACAAGAAAAAAGAGCTGCAGTGCAAGGTTTGTCCTATTCCGTCCATCTCTTCCCCTCTCCTTGTACTACAGGTGCCCAGTGGACACTGAAGTCTGAGGACTCTCCCTGCCTCGTCGTGCTTTACCCCCTTTAGTGCTCAGAGACAGCTCCTCTAGTAAATATCTTGCACATCTAATCTCTAATCCCATCTCGGTGTTTGTTCCCTGACAGACCCTCACCTTCACCTTGAGGGTTCAGGATGGTATTTAAGTTCTGCCTCTGAGATGTGGAAAGGGGAAGAAAGGGAGACATTAGTTCCTCAGTGATGGGGGTAGCTGACAATCGGGCTGAAGCACATACGGGTCTTGCAGAGCCAGACTTTGCCTTCCATCCTCTGATCACCAGCTTCATGGACTCGGGCTGCTGTGACATTGCAGCAGCAGCAGGGAGCCCGGGGTCACAGCTGCTGTGGGGCCGAGTTTTAAAGCCAAGTAATAGCTCCTTAGCTCTCTGCTCTTACAGCTATTCCAATAATTCCATAAGCACTTGTTTCCCTGAACTGGGTTTCTCTCTGCTTAAAACACCTGAGGTGATTTCTGGAATTTTTTTTTTTTTTTCACTAAATGCTAACTGATACAGCAATGAATTTGCAGGGGGCAAAAGCTGACATTTTTTATGCTCAGGGGGGAAAAAATGTCATGAAGCTGTTACCTTCTCTAACTCGGAAGTGAGACTGCAGACCTACCAAGCCAGTAACTCAAGAAGAAGGGATTATAAAAAAAATAAAGGATTAGTTTGTGTTGGCTGCTCCTTGAAAGGAGTTCCAAGAAAAATTGAGCTCCATTAAGGATTAGCCAGTGTGCAAGCAGAGACGGAAGGGAATGGAGGTCTGGGGATTAACTGGTCTTCGCTGTAATGGAAAGGCAGATGCTTCTTTACCAGGTTTCCTAGAGACAGTCACTCCTGGAAATAGTCCTTCTCTACCAAAGATGTCTATTTGGACAATGGATTAAATGGCCACCCAATCTGTGCCCCAGATAGCTGGAGAGAGGACAACCATTCAAAGACCTATTAAGTCCTTCTGGTCAAAGTCAAACAAAGGCATCCATCGCTGACCCAGGATGGTATTGCACGTGTTGGCTTCCGCTCCGACCCCTGTAGTCTTCACAATGTCTGGCTGCAGGCTTTCCTCTCTTCTGGACTCTCCTATGCCATAGGCTCCCCAACCCTTCCTTTTCTCTTCGAGAGTTATTATTGCCGTTGGCCTGGTCCTGCTTGTTTGTTGTAGTTGGAGCGGTGGGGGTGCCAGTAAATTGTCCGTTTATAGGTTATTGAACCATAAAGAGCCAAAGTCAGGTCTGAGATTCTTAACTTTGAGCTTACTTCAGAAACTGGCTGGTACTTCGGATTGTCTCCCTTGGGGAAAAATTATTCTGTTTGATGTGTGGGAAGAAGAATACACATGGATATTCGGTGGCCAGAGGGCTGGGCCGTGTTGGAGACAGATTGTTATGCGTAAAAATCCATTCCCCCCTTTTTCTCAGATGTTTCATCTGGGTCCAATCAAGAAAACACAAACCCTACCAGGTCTTTCATCGGGAGGGAGTTTAACATGGAACTGGTTTCACAAGGGATGGAAGAGCTGAGAAAAAGCAACAGGAAGATCAGATAACACAGAAATTAGAAGCATCAGAAAACCACCCTTACCTCCGGGGCTGAAGGGACAAAGAGAGGAGGCAAAAGCCAACAACATGGCGGCCTCATCTTGGGAAAGCCAGGACCTTGGAGGGAGGCGGTGTCTGGCAGGAGGTGTAGTGATGGAGAAACACAGGAAAAGCAGATGGGGTTGGGGGGACTGCCCAGTTTTCTCTCCTGCTCCCACGCTCCCCTCTTCCACCCACACCAACTTCACCCAAAGCCAGAGGTAAGAAAGAGTGGAAAGTGGGGTGTCCTGTGATGTACACCAGCCACTTGGGACATCAGGCTGGACTGCATTTCCTGACCTCCCTTACAATGAGCTGAGCCACGAGATTAAGTTCTCTCCTTTGAGGGGTGAGCAGAAATCCTGCGTGCCCTTGCAAAGCTTGGAGCTCCCATCACTGGGCATACCTCCTCCAATTGACCATTCTCCTACTCCTCGGCTGACATAGAAGCATTGGAATTCACTAAGCAGACAGCCACATGCCCTAGCAGAAGGGAAGAACAATTCATGGGACAAACTGGGTTCTCTGCATGTCCAACTTGGAGCAGAACCACCCAATGACGTGGACAATTCACCTGGAAAAAGGTACAAAAGAAAGAAATAAGCCATGTTCCTGGGTCTCTTGGCTGTTGCAGTCTAGGTCTTTATCGTAATAGAGCTGTTTCTGTTCCTCATTTATCTGCTTATTCATTTGTTCAAACTTCAGTCATCACCTGTGAGGTAGGCACTCAGGTGCAGAAGATAAAAGTACACACAAGTCCTTGCTCTCAGAGAGATCACTACCCACTAGCGGAGACTGAAAAATACACAGAAAGGTATAGCCCAGGATCATAAGTATATATCAGTGCAACCCACTGAGGGTGAAAACTGATATAGCTTCGGAATTGTTCTGAAAGGACAGAGTTGACAGACGGGGACCTGGAGGCGGAGAAATGAACAGCACTTTACTAGTCCCTCAAACATATGATCACTTGCTACTCACCATACCTCTTGAGACATGTGTTAAAACTTCCAATTTTACAGGTGGAGAAACAGAAATCCAGAGAGTTCAAACGATTTCTCTAGAGCCACACAATTGATTGTCAAGATTTAAACCCAGGCTGGCCTGACTTTAAAACCAATATTCTTTCCACCGTGGTAAGTCATCTCTCTCTCCAGTGAGCTTCAGTTTTGCGAGACGCCTCTGAGCGCACCTGCTGGAGAGATGCCTGCTCGTCTGACCTGCCCTGAACATTCATCGAACACATCGCTCAGGCCCACGAGGAGAAGGTGGGAAGAAAGCGGGGCCAGGAGAAGCCGCTCTCATGACTTGATTTGTTTGCTTTCTTTCTGACCAGAGTAAGGTACTCACCATCAGCATGACTGCCCTCCTTCTTTCATATCAGATTTGTTCTAAAGGACTTCAGGCTGTTTCCCAAAAAAGCCAGACAAAGATTTACCACCATGAAGGATATTCAAAGGAAACGCTTTAGGCTCTGACCACATTTAATAGCTCTGTCTCTGAAAGTTCCCCGGCAATTGAAAGGACAAGAGAACCACTTTCCACTGGGTCTGAAGACCCCATTTTTAGCTATCTGAAAAAGAGACATTTTGGCTTGCATGAACTCTAGGAGACATCTTCTCATGACCAAGATGTGACAAAGCGGACACTTACCTATATATAATAGTGGAACAGGGTCACAACACTCGGTGTAGCACCCTTCTTAAAAACTTAAATGAGACTGACAGATACTAACAGGGATTTTATCTAGATATCTGTTTGACATTATAGGAGGCAATGAGACCTAGAGTTGCCTATCGGAAAGGAGCAGCAGAAGCATTTTCAAGATCCCAAAGCTAATCTTCTCCCACTGCAAATGATGTTAGTTGCCAGTCTCTGCCCCTTTTGCAAGTGATTTTTTTTTTTTTAAATAAAAGATATTTTGAAGGCAGCCACATTTTCTTCTTCTTCTTCTTTTTTTTTTAAATTAACATATAATGTATTATTAGCCCCAGGGGTACAGGTCTGTGAATTGCCAGGTTTACACACTTCACAGCACTCACCATAACACATACCTTCCCCAATGTCCATAACCCCACCACCCTCTCCCTACCACCCACCCCCCGGCAACCCTCAGTTTGTTTTATGATGTTAAGAGTCTCTTATGGTTTGATTCCCTCCAGATCCCATCTTGTTTCATTTATTCTTTTCCTACCCCCCACATTGCATCTCTACTTCCTCATATCAGGGAGATCATATGATAGTTGTCTTTCTCCCATTGACTTATTTCACTAAGCATAATACCCTCTAGTTCCAGCCACGTCATTGCAAATGGCAAGACTTCATTTCTTTTGATGGCTGCATAGTATTCCATTGTTTATATACACCACATCTTCTTTATCCATTCATCTGTTGATGGACATCTAGGTTCTTTCTATAGTTTGGCTATTGTGGACATTGCTGCTATAAACATTTGGGTGTACTTGCCTCTTCAGATTACTACATTTGTATCTTTAGGGTAAATACCCAGTAGTGCAATTGGCAGCCACATTTTCAAAGCAGGAAAAGGTAATATGCTCTCAGAGCAACAGGGTCATAAATTATTTCCTGTGATAGTCTAGCCACGGCGTGCCTCTGAGTTCTTAGGAGAAGTCATCATTTTACATTAAATAACAAGTAGATCTTACAATGTTTTCTTCCAGGAAGTTCACAATGTTCAACTCGTTCTTTTGTCCACACGGCGTTCACAAAAAAGAAGTATGTGAAAGGCACATTGAGGCCAATTTTGCAGGGACAGAGGCCAAGTCAAGAAGTGATTATGCCAAAGGTGACAGAGAAAGACACACTTGTGGGCCCAGATTCTAAATCTCCTGGGTCAAGAACCAGGACCATTTCTTTCCTTGCCTATTAGGCATTTTTGCTAAAATTCGATAATGATCAGAATGACAGATCTAGTCAAGATCCTACGCGAACCTGTTAGATATTGAGCTTGCTGATAAACATACAAGATAAACAGGCTCACAAAAAGACAAGAAGTCAGATCTCCCATCCTCTTCTGGAACACGCCATAAAACCAAACTAAATGACATCAAAACCATTCACCGGGCTTCAATTATTAGTCAGCACAGATATAACCTGATTAGTTTCATGGCTCCTTCAGATCCTAGGAATAAACTGAAAACTAAGAAGAAACTTTCTGTCTATGTGAACATGTTCATCTTTTTCTGGTGTTTTAAAAGAAGCTTCAAGCCTAGTTGAGAATTTGGGGAAAGAGATAAATCTGCCTAATTTTTTTTTTTTTTAAAAGAATGAGGATACATTTAAGATATGAACTGCCAGAGGCCTGGAAGAATTCATTTTGTCTCTTCTCTGTGTCGCTGGCTCACTGCTTGGTTTTCAAGGCAATCCCAAGAATGCCAAGCACCGTGTTTGCAATGTCTCACTGTTAGGATCGTCCTCAGTAGCGTATCTGAGGACATCTATTATCCTGGGCAGTCCACATTTTCCTAAATGCATGCATGCCCAAAATGCGACCATAGGAAGAGACATAATAAACCATGTATGATATATTCTTGTGCTGAGATGCTCAAAATTTCCTAATTTTCACCAGGTGTCCTTCCTGTACATGTCTTCATTTCACCCCCAGCCAGAGGAGGCAGAGAAGAGGGAAGGAAGCCTGGAGCTAATGCGGCAGGAGGCCTCCTCTGCTGGCTACTGTCTGGCCCCAGCAGGCAGCCTTCTTACCGTCCATCCTCCTTATTGGTGGCTGGTCGGGCCGGCGTGCTGCCCCCAGGGGCGGAACTGTTCTATCCCATCACCACATCTCTGAGCCCCCTTCTTTTCTCCCTTCTCCTTCCTCATCTGCTTCTCTCCTTCCCTTTCTGCCTCATCAGCTCTTGCAACTCCCCAGATGTGGCCAACATGCTCTCACCCACCCCCTCCACTCACACGGTGGTCTGCTGAGTGTCTTCCACTCCCTGGGTTGTCTCTACTTCCTCCCCAGATGGTTTTTGTTTATCCACACCAGTGGCCATTTTTTAAAAATGAATTTTACTTAAGATTTTATTTATTTGAGAGAGAGAGAGAGAGAGAACAAGCATGTGTGGGGAAAGGAACAGAGAGAAAGAGACAAGCAGACTCCCCACCAAGCAGGGAGCCCCATTCAGAGCTCCATCCCAGGCAGAAGCTTAACCTACTGAGCCACCCAGGCACCCCACACTGGTGGCCATCTTATCAACAATGAAAAAATTGAGCCAGAGCAGCCAGAAGACTCTAGAGGTCTGAACATAGCTGTGTCTGAGACATAAGGTCCTCACTGTAACTTGTGGACTCTTCTGGTGGTGGCAGCCAGGGCCAGATGCTGGCCAGAGTGTGGCTGAATGAAGCTACTAGCTGCCTTCTCAAGGTAGAGAAAGTGAACGTATGGGGACTTTTCCATTTATTATTATTATTAATAGTTATTCAACCTGTTTTCTGACCTTCAGGAGGTAGGACAGAGCTGTCACGTGGGCTGAAGAGGGAGGGAGTCTTACAGCTCCAAGACTGCCTGCCACACTTTGGACCCATAGTCTCATCCTTCTTGACTCTAGACCTCTACTCAAGGACCTTGCAAGCCCTTGCTTCACCAAACCTCCTTTACTCAAAGAAGAACGGGAACAGTTTTGGTCAAACCAAGAGCAAGCAGCCAAAGTTGTGGACCCCACATTAGACTTCGCACTGAGCCCATTTTCACTAATTTGCTATGATTCCTAACGCCCTGTTGTGTACTAAGATGGTGAAAGTATGGGGTCTGTCATGGATGAGTATTAACACCTGTCTCTTCTGGCATCTTCCTAAAGGGTGAGGAGACAGTTAAGAGAGAAAGATCTGAGATTTCCAGCAGTTGGTCAACCATCAGGGCTCTAAGGAACCAAATAAAAAGAGGTGGGTCACAGAAGGGCTTGCGGCTCTGCAAACCAGAACAGAGGAGTTTGCAGTGATATTTTTAAACAGGGCTAAGTGTGGAGTAAATGTTTCAGGGCAAAATATTCCAAATTTAAAATATGAATGAAGAGCTAGAGCTATCGGTTGGAAACGAGGTTTACGAAGACTGCTGAGTTGAGACAGAATGTTTCCTAGTATCACTTAATAATCCTAATAGGTTACTTGTTTATTCAAGGGAGTTATCTGATACATTATCTACATATCTCATACCACCTGTAAACAAAAATCACCTTATTTCTCCCTTTCCAATTCCTATGCCACAATTTCCTTGCTTCATTGTACTGGATAATACCTTCAGCAAATTGGTGAATGAAAGTGGTGAGAGTTGGAGGCTAATGTCTGACTCCTGATCTCAGGAGGAACATTTTCAATATTTCATCATTAACTATGAGATTTTCTGTATGGTGTTTATATATAACCTTTATCACATTCAGGAAGATTTCCTCTATTTCTATCTCGCTTAGAGTTTCTGTCGTGAGTGGACGTGAATCATACTGCATACAGCAAGCACTTATTGAAATAATCACGGGGCTTGGCTTGCCCTATTTTACCACTTTTTGGAGAAATTGCGTCATGTGATTTTCCATGTGAAACTAACCTTGCATTCCGGAAATAATCCCAACTTAGCTGGGATGTATGATCCTTTTTATACGTCACTAGATACTAGTTGTTAACATTCTGTTTAGGACTTTTGCACCTAAGTTCATGAGAAAGAGGAAAAATAGGATTTTCTTCTGATGTCCTTGTTCAATGTGGCTATTAAAAGTAGGCTAACCTCATAAAATAGATTGGGAACAGGTTGGAAAGTTACCTTGTTTTTCTACGTTTCAGGCATGCAGGAAGTTAGCTCATTTCTCTGCAGTCCCTTTTTCTCTGGTTTATTGACTTTTCAAGTCCTGACTCCCTTCCCAGCCCTAAATTCTGATTTCATGTTTTCCCCTTCTACAAGACTTTGATCTCTGTACTCGTAGCACCATCATTTTATGGTCTGAGGGGGAAAGTGGTGGTGAACGAAGAGCTCACATAATTTGTTCTTTTATTGTCTCGGCCCCTCAAAGCCCAGCTGCCTTAGTTGCTCTACAATGCCTTCAACAGTTTTTTAAAATCCAGATTTTATGATTTTTGGTGCCATTTATCATCACCAAAAGAGGACACGCAATCCTCATCTTTAGGGTTGATGTCAGATGAGGATGGTAACACAAAAGACTAGCTAACACTAACGCTGACTAATTATAACATTATGATTTGCACTGATTTCTGTGTCCTTTTTATTTCTCTTTCTTAGTGACTTTGGAGTCACTGTTTTACCCAAATGTAAAAAAGACTGATCTTCTGCTTCCTCTTGTACCTGCATATAACAGGGGCTCAGCTACTCAGTTAATATTTGCTGAATAGATTAATTGAAGGGATTGGAGTCAACATGTTGAATTCAATGTGGTTTATTTAATTACCTTGATTCCAGAATAATGGTGATTTCCATCAGCAATATTAGGTCATGACCTCATCAGTCACTTTTCCATTAAGCCAGGAGTAATCTCAGTGAAACAATCTTGAGATGCCAACAATTCCACCTACTTCTATCCCAAACAAAGTAGAAAGAAACCTAGTACTTCTAAGGTAAATAATGAGTAGACTACTCCTCAGGGCAGAATCATAGCCCTGTTAAAAGAGAAATAATTTTCCCTTGCTGTGATTTTATATTGTAGAGCCTTGAAGAAAAAATAAATGTTGGGGCACCTGCATGGCTCAGTGAGTTAAAGCCTCTGCCTTCGGCTCAGGTCATGATCTCAGGGTCCTGGGATCGAGTCCCGCGTCGGGCTCTCTGCTCACCAGGGAGCCTGCTTCCTCCTCTCTCTCTGCCTGTCTCTCTGCCTGCTCATGATCTCTGTCTGTCAAATAAATAAAATCTTTAAAAAAAGAAAAAAAGAAAAAAGAAATGTTTGTGCTTGGATGATAAGTTACATGGCCTGGACAAAGGGACCTATAGAGCATAACTGAAAAGGATACTCAGAAGAATCTAGTCTTACTCTTGCCCACACAACTGAGCCTATTCTCACTCCCAGTGCCTGTCAAGTATTATCACCCATCTGACTGGAGCCCAGGGAATGTCTCAGAACCTGGAAACTGAGACCAGAGTAATCTATGAGGGTGGAAGATGAGATCTCTTTTGTGGAAGGGGTGGGATTTCCCAAACCTGGTGATGGGTTTGGCAGATGGAGGGGCATAGCAGGTTATACACGGCTGTCCTGAGGGCAGAAGGAACGATCAGGTCCAACTTGAGGGGTAGTTCAAGATTTTAGAGCACTTCACACATACAATTTGAGTCATTGCTAGGAAAAAAATAATAACAGAAGGCACAAGAATTATAGTTTCAAAGGTGATCATTTTTATTTACAATGTGGAGAGAAATTACAAGTTATAAATTTTAAAAGCATTACTACGCATATGCAGTAAATAACATAGTACTTTGATTATTTGGCACCCCTCTTGCATAGTGTTTGCCCATAGCTTTTGGCTATATACCTGGGATGATTTTGAAATATTTCCTTTAGAGAAAAGAAGGAGGTAGTCCAGCCTTTCTTTTAGCATGTTAAAGGAAAAGTTATTTTTTGTTATTGAGAGTTTAGGAAATTTCCTTTAGCTTCAAAATTACTTTTGGTAATGTCATGTGCTGTCAATTCCTGAAATACCAGTATCTACTTTCTTTCTTTTCTCCATGAGTTGGTACACTTGGAAGAATTTTCCAAGCTAGTATCTGACTCTGCATTTCATGTCTTTATGTCTTTCCCCCAGTTCCCTACACCCTTGTGGCTCTGGACCCCATATGAGATCTTCTCATGATCTTGAGCCATACTCCCTTGGGTGACAGTGCTGAGTGAGTCAGCATATTCTGAAGAGCCATCCCAAGACAGAACAGCTACTAGTAACTATAGTATATAGTGAAAGCAAGCATATAAATATTTCACATGGAAACACAAATGTCTACAGGCACTCTAATGGCCCTGAATCTGAGGAAATATATGACAGAGAATAAAATGGAATGCCAACAGCAGGTGGTTCTTAATTGCATGTAATTAAAATATCTTCCTTCTGCCATTTATACAAAAACCTATAAGCACTTGAACATATTGCTAGGCCTCCTCCCCCAGCCTTTCTGGGGCTCACAGAGGTGAGGGACCCAGGAACTAAAGCTTCAGTAGCCTCTTGAAAATACACCCCTGCCAAGACACACACTCTTTGCCTATATCTTCCTTCGTTTGAGGTAAAGCTATACATTAGCTGGAACTTATTATATTTCCCTTCGGAAAATGTCCTCCTTCATCCAACAAAGAACTATATATGGGCCCATGTACTAGCCTTGTGGAGATGGAGGGAGAAGCTTAGGAAAGGAATGAGGGATTTTTTTTTTTTCCTCCCAGTGAGCTTTCAGCCCATCGGAACTACACCGCCAAATTGCCAGTAGAGGATGACTTTGTGGAGTCCTGCATCCTGTAGGAGGATCCCAGAGAGGGTATAGGTGGGTCACACCTTTCTACAAAGCAGGTTCCCATGAGAAGGTGGATTTGGAAGTAATAAGTGTATCGTCAAGAGAACCCCTTCTTCATTCCCATCCTCACATCATTGCCCCACATCTACCATTTGGACCTCACGGGGTAGCCAAGACAAGGAACTCGGATTCTGAATCATTTGACAAGGAAGGAAAAAAAAAAATGGAACTGCAGTCACTGTTTGTAAAAGTCTTCTAATTTTTTTTGTTTGGGTCATTTTTATAGTTAAAACATAAATTGAAGACTGCCCCCTCAAAATGGGTCCTGGCCAATGAGCCTTTGACCACCTCAATCTTGAATATAATTACTTCCATTACTAATCAGCATGGAGGGTTGAGGATATCCACTATTAACTGGACACCACCTGCCCAAAAGATGGAGTTGAGGTCAAGTGGACGTGGGCACTGAGGAGTTAAGATAACCCAGACACAAGAATCTAACAGAACAATGTGTCCCTGTTCTTGATCTTAGGCTGAGGAATTTACCAGTGCTGCATTGGATGAAGACCAGGTCCTTTCCCTGGTTACAAAGGCTCATTCTCACTAGGGGAAAAGGCAGCTTGCATGTGCCCTCCTGGAATTCTATGAAAACAAATGCTAGGCTTTTGCAATTGTGTGTGTGTGTGTGTGTGTGTGTGTGTGTGTGTGTGTGTATACACGTGCTTGTACATACATGTGTGTGCCCGTATATGTGTGCACATGCGTGTTTATGACAAATGCTTGAAAAATGCTTTATGACCTCCTACTGGGTCACAGTTACTTAGATGTGTTGTCTGATTCTGAGGTTCATAGTTATTCTCCTCCACAGCTGGCGTCTCATTAAAGAGATTTCTAGACTGGCAGAAAATAATAGCCTTCTAGAACTACTGAGCTATGCACACTATGTGATGAGTTGAAATAAAATATACCATCAGAGGAATACTTAATAGTGATTGAAGGCTTATTGACACAAATGAATGATAGAACATCAGAGCTAGCAGACCTTAATGAATCACAGAATCAACTAATATTTATTGACTACTATTGTGTGTTACGCATCCTTCCGTGCACAAGGGGTGTAAAAATGAATGAGCTACGCAGATTATTTGCCCTCATGGAGTTTATATTCTAGTAGAGGAAATATATTAAAAAGTAAGTAAATAAGATAAGTTATGCTGATTATAAGTGTTATGATGGAAATAAACTAGGTGTATGGCAGAAGTGACACTGAAGGTGAGAGATCTTTAGGTAAGGCAGTCAGGGGAATCTTCCAGGCTCAATAGCTTCCATTTGCATCTACAGATTCTACTGTCTGCCCTTCCTCACAAGCTCTGGGGCCCTGGAGGTTGATCACTCAGTTCTTTTTTTTTTTTTTTTTTTTTTTTTTAAGATTTTATTTATTTATTTGTCAGAGAGAAGCACAGGCAGGCAGAGTGAGAAGCAGACTTCCCGCCGAGCTAGAAGCCCAACATGGGACTCGATCCCAGGACACTGGGATCATGGCCTGAGCCGAAGGCAGCCACTTAACCAACTGAGCCACCCAGGCTCCCCTGATCACTCAGTTCTTATGATGCAGCAAATCCAATGATACCTGAAGTGTCTGGGGAAGACAGGGATGCATTAGGAAGGCCCTGGGGAACCCCAACAGGAAAATCACTCTGCAGATTCATACAGTTTGGGAGTGAGGCCAGCCACATGGTACTATTTTCTTGGGGAAACTGAAGTCAACTGGTGGAAGCATGTGAGATAATCATATCCTACCTAAGTGCCCCCAGGGAGTATCCACACTGGAGGAAGCAATCAACAATTAGATAGACAAAATTATCCATCTTGGAGATGTCAGCCAGGCTCTTTTCTAATCTATCCTAGTGTTTGCTTCAAGGGCCATGAACAGAGTGGCCCTGAGGGCAGAGATGGAGAAAACACATGGCTCAAAAGTCTGGACTTGCCCTGACTCAAACTCATTCACCTAGAATCCCTGCTGAGAGCCCAGCCTCCCAAAGGAGAGAAGCCGACGCTGAGTCCCTGACATAGGACCATTCCTTTGGGGGACCTGCCAGGCAGTAAACTGATTGTGTAAGGGCTTTATATGATGGAGAGAGTAACACTTTTTTTCACAGTAATAGATACCTACCCCAGATACGGCGTTGCCTTCCTTTCCTGCAACAATTCTGCTGGCACTGCTCTTCAGGGATTTCCAGAACTACTTTTCCCTCTTGTTGGTATCTCTCACACTGCCTATGCCAGCAAAGGAAGTGAGGCAGTGAGAACTTACAGTCAAGACATTGTGTTCGATCCTTTATACAGATCAGTCCACATCACAACCCCATGATCTAGGTACTTTTGTTATGCACTGAAATGAAGACTGGGGAGTTTAAGAAACTTGCCCTGGGGCGCCTGGGTGGCTCAGTAGGTTAAAGCCGCTGCCTTCAGCTCAGGTCATGATCCCAGGGTCCTGGGATCGAGCCCCACATCGGGCTCTCTGCTCAGCGGGGAGCCTGCTTCCTCCTCTCTCTCTGCCTGCCTCTCTGCCTACTTGTGATCTCTGTCTGTCAGATAAATAAATAAAATCTTAAAAAAAAAAAAAAAGAAAGAAAGAAAGAAAGAAAAAAGACAGAAACTTGCCCCGACTGCTCAGCTAGCTTGTGGCAGAACTATGACTAAATCTAGGCTTTCTGGCCAAGTCTGTGTTTAAAAAACAATCAAACCCCCAAACACTGTACTTCTTTGGAGAAACGACTGCTTTCAAGGTTGGGGAAGGAAAAACACAAGATGAACCAGAAACTTCTTAGAGTGTCAGAAAATAAGGAAGTGCCTCTTCCCTCACCAGAAAACAAAACAAAACAAAAACAAAAAAGGAGAAGAGAAAGAAGGGAGGGAAGGAGAGAAGGAAGAGGAACGAAAGGAAGGAGGGAGGAGGAAGACAGAGGAGCTTGTCCAAAAACATGAGCCAACCGGACAAACGCTCTGTGGCCAAGGCTGGACCAATGTGAACAGCAAAATCAATAACAATAATGATGGACTGTAACTCACAAAATAAAACAAAATTCCATGAATCCATACTGGTATATCGTTGATGCCTGAACAACGTGCGTTTGAACTGTGTGGATCCAGATATACACAGATTTTTTCTCAACAAATACAGTATCGTACTATAAATGTATTTTCTTCTCCTTGTGATTTCCTTAATTATGTTCTTTTCTCTAGCTTACTTTATTTTAAGGATATAGTATGTAACACTTGTACAAAATATGTCTTAATCGACTATGTTATTGGTAAGCCTTCTGGTCAACAGTAGGCTATTGGTTAAATTTTGAGGGAGTCAAATTGTGCAGATGGTCAACACCCCAACGCCTGTGTTGTTCAAGGGTCAACTGTATAAATAATTGGTTGAATAAATAAATACATGGAGGAAAAGGGATAAATCTTTCTTACAGAAGAATTACAAATAATGTGTATTGATTCTCCCTCCCCTAAGAAGTGGGACTTCATCCCTCTCCCCTTAAGTCCTAGCTATAGTTAAAAAGTAGTTTACAGGAAGAGGAACACACTAACTTGACCAGTGGAGAAACCAAGGGTCCAAGGTTAACATCACCAGTAATAAGTCACATTGATATCTTGCGTTGTCTGATATAGTGTAGTGAGAAGGGCACTGCCACTGTATATTTTTCCCAAAAACTCTCAACCTCAGTCTAATAATAAGAAAACATCAAACAAACCCAATCTGAGGGACATTCTGCAAAATATCTGACTGGCACTCTTCAAAAACTGTCAAGGTCATGGGGACACACAGAAGGATTGAGAAACTCTAGTGACATATGGCTAAGTGCACTGTGATGTCCTGAATTGGACACCGTAACAAAAATAGGGCACTAAGTAGGAAAACTGGCAAAATAAAATCTGTAGTTTAAAGTACCAATGTGAACTTCATAGTTTTGACAAATATAACCTCGTTATGAAAGTTATCAACATTAGAAGAAGCTGAACAAAAGGTGTATGGTAATTCTCTGTACCAACTCTGCAGCTTTTTCTGTAAATCTAAAATTATTGCAAAGAAGAAAGTTTTTGCAAAAATTAAGAAAACACACAAAAAACAAGACCGCTATACTAGATCACCTCCGAGTCATACCATTTGACAGAATTTCTCTGGGCACTCTCCACTTAGGAATGTTTAGCCAGGAGCCAGAGAAAATTTACCTCTCTGTCCCACTAATAGACAAAATGAAGAAAGGATAAAAAAGAAACAGGAAACGTTGATTAAAACTCATCAGTTTATAAAGGTTTCTCTAAAGATCTTGGGCAATTAACAACTATGCACAATTTAGTAAATTCAGCAATACTACCGTCAGCTGCCAGTCCTATTACTGAATATTTCTCTAAGCGGTCATAAAAACCACAGGTCTTAAATCTTTTGCTAAATCACACACAACTTGACCAGGAAAATATAGTGTACCACCCCTGGTGACTAGTCCCAGGGATAAATCATCTGAGATGATCAGAGGCTCCATTATGCATTTGCCGAAAAATTGGCCTCTTCAGTCAGCATTTTTGATGGATTTCTCAGGTCTGTTTCCACTGCAGCTCCTCATTCTGGTGAATCAGTAGAGACAACAAATGGAAACAGCAAACAAAGGAGGCAAAATATGATTACTGAGAAGGGAAACCAAGGGCAGTGTCTTCTCTGATGCCGGGAGACTTGCTTTCATCACGAATTGCCATGGGACCCACACCTCTTCAATGCATCTGGCATTTAATAACTGCTTATTTATTAAACACTTGCCTCTGTAATTCAAAGAAATAACCTGCCACGTGCCAGCACCAAATGATGGTTATTTTTCTTACCAACCCTACAAAATAGGCATGATTATCATCACTGCTACGTGGGAAGAGATTAAGACTCAGAATCACGGAACCACCTTGTTAACTGGACAATGAATCTTGAGTCCCCTGGCGTCAGACTTCATGCATGTTCCCTGAGATATCACTGCTTTGTCACAGGGAGTAGATCATGGCGAACACGAACAACACGGGACACAGCCTACACACGGCATCCCCACGTGACACGGGAGAGCCCGAAGGTCATTGTTCGAATAAATCTTTTTTTTTTATTTTTTTAAAGATTTTATTTATTTATTTGACAGACAGACATCACAAGTAGGCAGAGAGGCAAGCAGAGAAAGAAGGGGAAGCAGGCTCCACGCTGAGCAGAGAGCCCAATGTGGGGCTCGATCCCAGGACCCTGAGATCATGACCTGAGCCAAAAGCATAGGCTTTAACCCACTGAGCCACCCAGGCGCCCCTAAATCACTTTTTTTTAATGGGAGATCAGTTAAACCAGATTTGGTTATTCCTAGGCTCCAATTTTCTCTCTTTTTCCTTGGAAGGTGTGTTCTCCTTTCTACATAAACACTGAGAGGAAGGGAAGATTCCCAACGGCAGAGACACCTGTTCCAGAGCGCGTCCGGGGAAATCTCTTTTTCACTTTTTCCTCCACTCCGGTCACAAGAATCTGCTTTCTTCTTTTTAAAAAGAGCAACAACAACAAAAAAGTATGTATGTTATGTGAGAGAATAGTCTCTTGAGCAGTAGCACAAACAGGAGGTTCAGTGCAAACCTATGGCAGCTTCTCCCAAAAGAAACATTAAACAAACTTACAAAGGTGTCGGGAGAAGCTTGGTAAACAGAAGGCTGCACAGCGGAAAGCCTCGGAGTCACAACCCTCTGAATACGTTCCAGAAATGAAAACAAAATTTGAACAGGCAGAGGGAGCACTGGGTGACTGAACTTCAACTCTATTTTATATACATATATATATAAATTTGTAGATGATATATAAAAAAATACACACACACATATATATACATTTTTTTAAAGATTTTATTTATTTATTTGAGAGAGAGACGCACAGAGAAAGAGAGAGAGAACATGAGCAGGGGGAGTTGCAGAGGGAGAGGAAGAAGCAGACTCCCCACTGATCAGGGAGCCTGACCTCTGGCTCCATCCCAGGACCCTGGAATCGTGACCTGAGCAGAAGGCAGTTGCTTACTTAGCTGACTGAACCATCCAGGCGCCCCTATATATACATTTTTATATTTTGGATTTGTATATGTTTATCTCTCTATATATACATAAATATGGAATTATATATAGATAGGAAGCATACAATTATATTTATATATCATATATAATACATTCAAACTAAAAAATAAGGCATGTTGTCTTAAGTAATAATTTTTTTTAAATGAATCCACGATCTCACTTTTCTTTTTCAACTTGGAAGTCAGGGGTAGTTAACCAGATATAGGGGCAAATCCCTTGACTGGCTGAGGGTACCTGTTCAGGACATTGGTGTATAACTGGAGGGACATTCTGACTTCATTGAGAGTATGATGGAAGCTATAAAGCATCTTCTGTGAAAATTAAAACATACCCATCCCTGTGACTTTTCTTTCTAAGATGTCCATGACACCTGGTGACCATCCCTATGGAGAGTCCAGGGGCCTCCCATACCTTCTGCAATGTTTGCTAATTACACTTAGAGAAAGAGACTGATAAGCCATCAGGATTTCTAAAAAACAGCACACAAATCCTTTGTTAAAGGAGTTTTAAGTTTTATCTACACACACATATGAGGTTGATTTCTCTGCCTTCCGGTTTCTAGGTAATGTTCCAAGACACACATGCCCCAGAATAATTGAAGTCAGGCAAACAATGAAAGACCACAGCAGGAGACCAAGCACTCTTAGGCTCTGGTACATTTGCAAGAGGTTCCCAAAGCTTGGAATTTGATGAACACCAGCCAAACCTTGAAGGCCAAATAGTCTGGTCCACAGAAGCATGTCCAGTAGAGCCAGAATGTTGCCCCCTGGCCCTTTCCTGTTCCTCTCCAGGGCCGAATGGAAACAGGTGGGATATGGTGTTGGAGCTGAGATGTTGAAATCAATGTGCTGAGCACTTCGGCTGATCCCAAATAACGGAATGGAGTTGTATTATGTGCACATTTCACTGTATTAACTCAACTGCTCCAACAAGGAAATTAGGAGGAAAAAGCAGAAGTAAAGCAACAGAGAGAGTGAATAGCTTAAATAAAACGGGCTATGAGGCCAATCCACTCAGTAAACACATGCCAAAAAGCAGTGGATGCAAGGCTGTTGGCAATACGTAGGAGAATAAGAACCTGTGAAGGGCTTTAGGGATTTCTTGGCCACTGACAAGGAAGCAAGCCCATTGTTCATCTAAACAATACATGTTGAAGAAAGGCAAAGAGAAATTAGGGACTAAGGCCATAAAGAAACATTAGCCAGCACAAGATGAGATAAACCTGTGAAATCATCTGCAAAAGACAGAAAAACCTAGATATTGTGTTTGGTGGTGGAGAGGGATAGGCAATGAGTACCTTCTCTCCTAGAAATGGACTATACAATAATCAGTAATGGCAGGAAAATAAAAAGCAAAAACAAAAGTATGTGTCGGGCGCCTGGGTGGCTCAGTGGGTTGAGCCGCTGCCTTCGGCTCAGGTCATGATCTCGGGGTCCTGGGATCGAGACCCCGCATCGGGCTCTCTGCTCGGCGGGGAGCCTGCATCCTCCTCTCTCTCTCTCTGCCTGCCTCTCTGCCTACTTGTGATCTCTCTCTGTCAAATAAATAAATAAAATCTTTAAAAAAAAAAAAAAAGTATGTGTCAATCAAGAAGTATGGCCAGAGCCCCAGAGTCACTAACTGCTGTATTCTTGTGCCAGGCTGGGGCACTGCTGGTCTACACATTTGTTGGATGTTCCCAAGTTTTATCACTGAGAGATATTTGAAGCACTGAATAAAAAGAGTGGGGATGATGTCACACCTGACCTTGAGCAAGAGAAACAGAGCAGGGAAGTCACCATCATGGGAAACACTAGACTGAGCCCCGTAAATGTCCATGAGTGTGTGAAAAGCCCTTCGTCCAAATGATATCCTGTCCATCACCATCACTGACTGAGCCCCACTGATGAAAGACTGGAGCCACAGCCCATGGGGAGAATATTCAGGCCTGAACTAACGTTTCCTTTCCTAACTCCCCCCAGGAGTTACTTACCAGAGTGTTCCATGGGCCTCTGCACTTGTCATCCAATTAAACCTCAAAAAAGTCCACCCCAGGAGAGTCACAGTGCATGAGGTGGTCATTTCATGGACTCCAAGAGCAAGTGGAAATTATGGCACCACAGATCAAATGCAATTCAGGGGCATTTTCCAGTGGTGAGAAGGAGTAAAGAACCTCTTTATCATTGTGACCTACGTTAGAGTTGGCAGAAATGCAACATATCAGCAGGTACATTTGTCTAAAAAATTCTGTTATCACATCTGCAAAATTGCTAGAAGAAGTTATCACTTTCATTCACATGGTACTTTCCAGTCTACGATGTGCCTTAATACATATTGCCTCATACCATGGTTGGGATGAGGGACAAGAGGCTCAGGAACATTTGGTGACTCGCCAAGGTTCAGACCTAGTATGGGGATGTCTGTTTGGCTGCAATGGTGAGGAACCCAACTGAGCCACAGATAACATCCTATACCAAGCTTCAAAGGAATAAAACAACAGTTTGGGTGTCTATTTTTTTGGGATAGCAACTTGCAAGTTTCTAAAAAACCACTGAGAGGGCACCTGGGTGGCTCACTGGGTTAAGTCTCTGCCTTCGGCTCAGGTCATGATCTCAGGGTCCTGGGATCGAGCCCCAAATCGGGCTCTCTGCTCAGCAAGGAGCCTGCTTCCCCCTCTCTCTCTGCCTATCTCTCCACCTACTTGTGATCTCTGTCTGTCAAATAAATATTTTTAAAAAAAAATCTTAAAAAACCAATGAGGCTATTAGGGCACTGGCTTTTCAAATTCCATCACTAACCAGTCTAAGTGGATCCCAATTTTACAAGCTTCCCTGGAAATAACGCTGGCTCTCCACTCTTGCCTACACCCTCCCAATTCAGGGCTGTTGTTTTGTTATTCTGGATTCCTCTCCTCCACGTATTTATTATAAAGTCCTTCCAGTTCTCAAGACTCTAAACTATGGGTGAATGCAAAAGCAGTAGGCATATATTTGTCAGGCATATAACCTTCTGCATGGCGACAACTTCCTCTGGACCATGTCACAAATGTGTGTTAGTCTTCCAGTACCTTTGTAATGAGAATTATCTCATTATGGGAAACCAAACATGGCAGAAGACGGCTTATTTTGTATGTAATTTAGGCATCCTTTTATTTATTCTTGTATAATTGTGATAATGTCTCTGGAACTCAATATTATATCCAAACCTCCAGATCCCTAATGCAGTTGAAAATAAAACAGAAGGAATGACTTCAATTTTAAAGAGGAAAACAAGTGCTGAGCTCATAGAAGATAATTATAACTCCAGGAAAGTCTCAAGAAGTTCATGCACCACTGCTTCTCAAAATGGGCCCTCTTCTTCCTTTCAGATCAAACCTAAATCCAGTCTGCTCTCCAACAGCCAGAAAGAGAATAAATTTCTACCAATGAATCAGGCTATTGGGGTGAAATTTTTGAAATATTCCTTTTTTACATGATGGAACTTTAGGCATACATTCAAATAAAGTTTTCAAATCATTTGTAATGTCATGGGAAGCAAATGAAGATATTAGACTACATTCTGTAATCTCATTGATACAAAAATATGTAATATAAAATATATTTTAAGTGGCTGGGAAGAGCACATGAAAGGTTTATTACTGATGATCTCAGAGTTATGCAATGATGATCAACTCCTGTGTTCTTTTTTTCTCTTCTCTTAGGTTTTGACAGTGCTCATATATTGCTTTTTTTTCTTAAAAAAAAAATAAAAGTACTTGTTCTTTAAGGAGCCCTTCCCCTTTCAGAGCAATGATGTGTCAGTTGGACCTCCTGTGATGAACTAATTCCATAGTAGGCTCATCCTATGCTCAAGACTTACTCTAGAAGTTCTGCCAGCCCTCTAACTTTCCCACCCTTTGGGCTTTTCCTCTGCAGGCTTGTCAACTCCCATTGCTTCTGTTACAATCTGTATACTAATGACTTCTTTTTTTTTTTTTTTAAAGATTTTATTTATTTATTTGACAGAGAGAGATCACAAGTAGGCAGAGAGGCAGGCAGAGAGAGAGAGAGGAGGAAGCAGGCTCCCTGCTGAGCAGAGAGCCCAACGTGGGACTCGATCCCAGGACCCTGAGATCATGACCTGAGCCGAAGGCAGCGGCTTAACCCACTGAGCCACCCAGGCGCCCTGTATACTAATGACTTCTAAAGCTAGGTCCACATTCCAGAACTTTCCTCTGAACTCTAAACCTGTGCATACAGTTGCCCATTTGGCATGTCCACCATGATCACTCACTGGCAACTTAAACTCAGTGTGTGCAAATCACAACTCAGGGTCCCTGCTCCATGCCCATCCCCCTTCCATTTTCTCATGTCAGTGAGTGTCACCACCATCTCCATCATTACATAAACCAGGAACCTTGCTTGCCATCTCTTTCCCCATCATATGGCATATATCTGATACATTAGCCAGTCCTAATGCTTCTTCTTATAAAATGTCTTTCAAACCTATCTGCTTTGCTCCATTTTTAGGGCCATTCCACTGGGTGAAGACGTCACCTCTCCCCGGAGCACTACAACATGTTCCAGGCAGTTTTTCCTGTGTCTACTCTTGCCTTTTTCCAGTCAAATTTATCATTTGAAGACATGAATTTGATCATGTGTTGCCCCAAACTTTAACTCCTTCAATCCTTTCCTCTTCTTTTAAGATGAGATATAAAATGTTGGTCAAAACCTGAAAGACTCTCAACAATATGGCCACTTCATTTTTCATCACCCTAATCTGGTTCTGCCCTTCCCTTTGATTACTGTGGTCTGAAGTTATGCAGGGAAAGCCCCACAGAATTTAAAAACAAGGCTTCATCTTTTATAAAAACTGCATTGCAGGAAAGAAGAAGGAGAAGTCTTACCTGTTAAGGGTCAGGGGCCTCAACCCAGTTCCTCAACACCTCAAAGTGACAGGCTTTCTTTTTGATCTGGGTACAACAAACAATCCCTCCAAGACTTGCCTGTAGTCAGCAAAGGAGAGGACCTTAGGATGCTCAGGTAGGGAAGAAGAGACAGTGATGCTCACCAGGGAGTGAAAAGTGATCCTTGACATAAGCTGTCAAACAGCAAAAGGCTGTTCATATAGGGGTTCCAAGAACATGTATTTGAAAAAAGTATTTGTCCAGTATAGTACTTAGGATGCTTAAGGGATTACAGTATTTGTCCAGGAGAGTGAGGCATTTAAGCTCTATACAAGATTCAAGATGTTTGCTCAAGGCAGTCAGACATTAAGAATCACTTTGGCTGATATTTGCAAAGAATGAGTCAAGAACATCTGTTCATCATGGAGGGACTGATTTCCTCATCTTCTCAGTGACCGTGACTTGAGAGGAAAGAAAAAAGTGTCCTTCTTGCTCAGCTGGATTTCACCTACTGTCCACTCTATTTGAAACACTCTTCTCCTTCCCTCCTCCCCATTTTCCAGGATAATTCCTATTCTTCCTGGGGATCAACATAACTTCCTTTGTGACAGCTGCCCTGCTTAGTTGATCACCAGCTGAGAAATGATTAACTACTTCCTTGATTAACTCTTTCTAGAGCTCCTGACATGTTGTTCAAGTAATTAATTAATTGACTGATTCATGTGAGCATCTAAGCTCCAAAATATGACCATCAGACTCATCATCATCGCCCCCACTCTCATCACAGGATCTAACACCTTTTAGAAATGTTAGTTGAAAGAATAAATTAATTCTCTGTGTGATTTAATATTCATTAACAAAATAACTCCCTTGACACAAGGATGTTGTCATATATCTCTTTGTATCTTCTCAAATGTGATTTACTTGGCCCATAGTAAATCTTCAATCAATGTTTTTATACAAACCTAAATAAATAAATAAAAAGGGAGACAAATACATAGTAGTTTCTTTTATCACACCCTATGAGATATAGCAACAATCTTAAATTTCTGGCTGCAGGATCCTTTCATTATTAAAATTTATTTAGGACTTCAAAGAGCTATTTATCTAACAGGCAGACACTAACACATTTACATATATAAATATATATTTTCATATGCATATTTTATATATACACATATGTATATTTATCAACTAAGAATTAAAACTGAAAAACTTTTAAAAATATCAACTTAATAATTTGCTAAAATAACAAACTTCTTACATGTTAATAAAACTACATTTTCATGAAAAATATTATATTTCCAAACCCAAAACAAATATTTAGTTAGAAGAATGGTATTATTTTGAATTTTTTTTTTAAGATTTTATTTATTATTTGACAGACAGAGACACCAAGAGAGAGGGAACACAAGCAGGGGGAGTAGGAGAGGGAGCTTTCTGCTGAGCAGAGCACCAAATGCGAATGCGTTTCCCATGACTCTGGGATCATGACCTAAGTGGAAGGCAGACACTAAGGACTGAGTCACCCAGGCACCCCTTATTTTACATTTACAAAAAAAAACTCTTTGTCTATTTTAAAGAAGATAATTAGCAGAATTCTCATACCTGGAATCTGTTGCAATATGTTGGTTTGTTTGAAGTATATGAAGAAAATCTGGCACCATACAGCTGTGTAGTTGGGAGAGATTTTAATCGTTTTTTTTCAATAATTGTGGATATTCTTCTTTACTACTACACCAACACTCAACAAGTGGCAATTTCTTAAATATTAGTTGCAATATAGAATTTGAAACATTATTAATGAACTTTTTCATATACTGTTACATTAAAATCTATCAGTTTATTTTGTACTTTGAATACATATTCAGCTCATGCATATCTTTGTAACATGGTACAGCAATCATTTGGAAAATATTAATATTAATTCATTGAGTTATGTTGATCCTCTAAGTGTCCTATTTCATTATACATATGCAAAATTACATAATTAATATCACCACCAATCTCATCAAAAGTCATTATTGGAAAGCTGTCAAGCTCACAATGGCAAATACAAATTTTCCAAAATTCTGATTTTCCTTTGAAACTTTAAATTTCATCATTGGCAACAAAAATTCAGTTATTTTATTTAACTTAAACTAAGCTTCATATATTTTCAGAAAAGTGTTTTCTAAATACCCAAGTCCAAACAACCAGTGACTATCTATCAGTCATTGTTTCAAGCAAAATTGCCATTTTATTTTTTTTTAAATGGCTACTTTAGCTCTTAGTTTTGATAATTATACAAGTGCTTTCCCTCTAGAAAAGCATCGTGCTCCACATGCAACAGAAGTGTTTTATGTATGCTTGCCTTTTTTACCGTGCCATACTCGAGGTGGGAGTTCAATAGCTGGCTCTTAAGAGACATCCACTGGAAGTCAATAATCTATTCTGGAGTTCAGCCTTTATCCCCTGTTGACTCAGATGCAAAGTTATGTTTTCGAATACCTCCATCTCCCAGACAATGCCATCAAATTCTACATCTACAAATTATACCTTTAAACCTAGTTGATAGTATTATTATCATTATGCCTAGAGGTATGCCTTGTTGTTCACAAGGGGGACTAGGCAAGAGATGCCAATTAGGAAAGAACAAAACAAAACCAACTCAAATTCCAGGTCCTCTTGCTGGTGAGTGGGGCCATTCCTTCCATATTCATGGAAGTAGGAAAAAGAAAGCCGAACAACCCCCTTTGGGGTGTGTCTGGGAATTGGAGAGGATGATGTTGGTGCAGAAAAGGAAGTAATCAGAGAGCAAGAGTCCAGAGAGGAGGCTTGAAGATGGCACTGAGACTGGGGACCATTTTCTTCCCCATTAAATAATTATAAGGGTTTCCAAAAACACTTACCTCACTGATGCAGTGATTTAGCCAAGAAGTGCAAAACCATGGTCATTAGGGAACAAATAAATGGTTCAGGAAATTAATAATAGAGCAACTACCAGGAGCCATCCCCAGAAAAGCAGAGTTCCTCCTCCTCACTCCTCCTCCACTGGTTGCCCTTTTCACTGTCAACAAGTGCTTGAAAAATTTCCTGAGCACTTTGAGATTAGACTCGGATTTTGGATTTAGATTTGGATTTTGAGATTAGGATTTGGAGAGATGGCTAGCCTTGAAATGTATTTTAGAAATTTGGTGTTTGCTGTATATCTTCTCTGTTCATTAAACTTCTGTTAAAAGTAGCTTCAAGGGAATAAACCATGGGAAGGGGGCATGTCTTAGTCTTGTGGGCCTAATGAAAGATGCTGCTGAAGTAGAGATTCTTCCAAAAACAGCATTTCTATGATTTTCTTTGTTTTATTTTATTTTTTAAAAGATTTTATTTGTTTATTTGACAGAGAGTGAGCACAAGTAGGCAGAGAGGCAGAGAGGGGAAAGTAGGCTCCCTGCTGAGCAAAGACCTGATGCGGGTCTTGATCCCAGGACCCTGAGATCATGACCTGAGCCAAACACAGAAGCCTAACCCACTGAGCCACCAGGTGCCCCAATTTTCTTTGTTTTAGCGAGCAAAAGTAGACTTCTGTGCAGCTCTGCCTCCTTGGACAAGTTATTGAACCTCTCGAAGCCTCTATTTTCTCCTTTGTAAAATAAGGATAATAATTGTATTTATTTACAAAGACAGCTGTGAGGGTTAAGTAAGATATTGCACATGAGGTATTTAACATTATTTGGGACATACTGACACATAATAAATAATGGCAAGGGTTATGGTAGGGGCAGTGGCCATGGTAGAAATGGTGGTGGTGGTGTTAGTGACTCCAGCAATAATGATGATCTGAGTGGTGGCAGGGGGGTGAGAGCAGTAGTGGAGGTGGTGGCAGCAATGGCAGCAGTAGTGATGGCCATAATTGTTGTAGCGATGATGGAGATGTTATGGTGATAGTGGTAATGGCGATGCTGGAAGTGGAGGAGGGTGAAGGTGGTGGTAGAAGTGATGGAAGTGGTGGTGGATATGGTGGTGGTGGAGCTGATGGAAGTGGAAGTGATGGTGGAAAAGGTTGAGATGATGATAATGGTGACATGGAGGTAATGGAGCTGGTGAAAGTGGAGGTGATGGTATAGGTGGAGGTAATGGTAGCAGTAGAGGGAGAGGTGGTGGTAATAGAAGTGATGATGGTGGTGGAGATGATGGTGCAGGTGGAGGTGGTGGTAGAGGTGATGGAGGTGATGGTGGGGAAATATGGTGATGGTGGTGGAGGTGGTGATGGGTGTGATGGAGGTGATGGTGGGGAAAGATGGCGAGGGTGGTGGAGATGGTGGTGCAGGTGGAGGTGGTGGTAGAGGTGATGGAGGTGATGGTGGGGAAATATGGTGATGGTGGTGGAGGTGGTGATGGGTGTGATGGAGGTGATGGTGGGGAAAGATGGCGA
>NC_081569.1:10295773-10385592 GCF_022355385.1 Mustela nigripes
TGGTTCTGGTGAAGGTAATGATGGAGGAGGTGATGGTGAAGGTGATGGAGATAATGGTGGGGAAATATGGTGATGGTGGTAGAGGTGGTGGTGGAGGTTGAGATAGTAGTAAAATGATGGAGGAGGTGGTGGAAACAGTGGTGGTGTCTGCACTGTGTTTAATTCTTAAAGTCAGGATGGTTACCTCTGAGGGAATACAACCCTAACTAGCTTGATCATCAGAGTTGACCAGGTCTCTGTAAAGGCATTTTCTTAATACATGAGAAGCATGAAAAATACCTCTCCATGTAGGACTTCACTGGTTTTCTAGCCTTGCACCTAACATTATATCTTCCACTCATGACACGCTCTATGGCTGCAGAAAGTTGGTAAGAGGAACTAAGATCATTGAAGATGAAACCCATTTATTGGAGGAGCTTAACTTGATAGAGGCTTAAAAGATCAATTCAAATCTTTTTCCTTTTTCCTTCCTTCAAACCCAGCTTTTTCTCACATTCCTGGTTAAAATCTCAGATAGGATTTTCTATTTTTAAATTACTTTCTAGGGATGCCTGGGTGGTAAGTGGGTAAAGCACCTGACTCTTCTTTTTGGCTCAGGTCTGATCTCAGGTCCTGGGACCTAGCTCTGCATTAGGCTCCACACTCAGTGGGAGTGTGCTTGAGATGCTCACCTTCTCAGCCCCACCCAGCCACTCTCTCTCAAATAAGTAAAAAATATGTTTATTTTTCAAAGATTTATTCATTTAGTGAGGAGGGGGAAAGGGACAGGGAAAAACAGACTTCTTACTGAGTGCAGAGCCCCATGCCCCATGAGATATGACCTGAGCCAAACCAAGAGTCAGACACTCAACTGGCAGAGTCACCCCGGTGCCCCATAAATTGTTTTTTTAGATAATAAATAATCTCTTGGTTTTAGCAACAAAATGTTGGGTCCAATGTAATCATCACCTAATTTAAGTGGAGTAAAGTACAGTAGTTAAAACAGTATAAATTCCTCACCTAATGCAAGTTTATTTCAGGTTGGATGCCAGGTCTCTGAGTTCCAGGCAGGGCCAAGAGGGTGAGCAGATAGGGGAAAAGGGAAGTGTCTTCCACACGAAGTTGTCATCTGGACTGGTCCCTCTGGACGGAAGGTGGTCGGTCTACACACACCACACATCATACACATCCCACACACCACATAGTCACCTAGCACACTGCACTCACACACACACACACGCACACACACACTCACCAGACCACTGAGAGCAGCTTTCTCAGCTCAGGCAAGATATCTTTCCACAGGCTCTAGACATCTGATCGCTCACCTCTCTCATAGGATCACATCGTGCCTCCAGAATGTCTTGGATCCCTTCACCATGTCCCCTTCCGGTCCCTAGAGAACATTTACAACTTTGCTCTTTGCAATAAGACAAATACATCCATCACAGCCTCTCCTCTTTGAGTCTCTCGAGGATGATTAAACACGTGTTTCAGTGGAACAAGAGGCCAGTGAGCTCATGTAGCCTCTCCGAGTGGGCCCATCACTGTGCACTCGCTTGACTTAGAGTGATCAGAAACCTCCTCCACCCACCCAGGGGACAGAAAGTAGAGCACAGCCCGTCCCTCCTCCCTAGAGCCTGGAAGTGTCTGCTCAGGGCTGAGGCTTGCAGAACTGGTTTTCCAATCTCTCAGCAAGCCCTGCTAAAGATGTGGGGTGTACTTGGCACCTATTGTGCTGTTCTAAGGCTTTAGGCCCTGCTGAAAGCTTCAGACAGAGTGACATTTCAACATGCTCCCACAGTAGGGTTGAAGTGCTGGCAAATAAGGATGGAAAAACAACAAAAAAATTATGAGCATATTGGTCCAGGAAAACAAACACAAAGAGAAGACTATAATAATGAGAAAATGCCCTGCATTTGCTGAGCAAAGCTTTTCCATGTATTGTTACATAATTTTCAAAGAGTAGGCAATGGGTATGGGGACTGCAGTAATAACCTAACATTTGGATAACATGGCAGAGTTTACAAGAGCTTTCTCACGTACTGTCCCATGGGTTCTCATAAGAAGCCTGCCAGGTCGGTGATGTTCTTCACATTTTACAGAAGAGTCAGGGTCAGGAGTGGCAAAGAGAGTGAATTTCACAAGCTAACCCACATTAATTGAGACCTGATGCCTAGGACAGGGCTATCAAAGCACAGTCCAAGTGCGAGTAGAAAATAAGTATTCAGGCACTCGTCTAATAATTTAATGTTGCCCTAACATCTTAGCGTGTGATCAGTGGACTTGATTCACGGGGCGGGGTATGGACCACACCAGGAATTATCAAACTCACAGGGTGAGTCTCATGTGCTATGAGCTCTGTACCAGTCATGGGGAGTAGGACTGCATTCCTGTCTGCTATGAGTTAGAAATTAAAGAGAAAAAACAAAACAAAAAAACCTGGCCCTTCACAATGGGTAATTTGAAAAAAATGTGCCCTACACAGAGCTGTGCATGCAGAAGCATCCAAAGCCCAGGCAACAGTACTGTGGTTGATTAATGACGATGGGAGGCAGTCAGCACACCAGACTCCACCCTCCCTGCTGGGTCGTGGGGTCCTAGAATAGTAGAACATGCCTAGATCTTAAAAAGAGAGGTATCTGGAGTAAAGGAAACTAAACATGACACTGATATACCTGATCACAGAAAAACCTCCTGTTTTCAAGATGTTTTCCAAATTTCGAAGACCTTTTACACTTACTATCTCATGGACGCTTGGGATGAGCCTGATATGAAGACAAAGAAAGGAGTATCAATGCTGTGTTGCAGAGAGGAAAACTGTGAGCTAGGATTTCTAAGATCCTGCCCATGAGCACAGAGCTGGTCAGTGGCAGTGGGGGGATTACAGCCCAGGACCCCAGCATGTCTGCCATCACTACCTCAGGCTCCTACCCTGCCCATGTGATCATGAAATAAAGTGATGTATGGGAAAGCTCAGAGTACAACAAAAATGCTGTGTGATTGCAGTTTTGTTACAGAAAAGTTGAGGTCATTTCATGGATGACATTCCAAGATGGCTTTTAGATTGACATCACAGAAGACAGGCCGCCTTGGTAATAAAAAACAATTGCCACATTCAAACAAATGTCTTGGCTAGAGAAGAACATGGGTCCAAGCTCAGGATGACAATTTCTCCCTTCATTTGATATCCCAGGACTTGTTCCAGGTAGGGCCACTTGCATGTTATCGTAAATAGGTCAATGAAAATTTCCTTCTGTCCAACAAAGATCTATCAATCATTTGCTGTGTATTGGAGACTATACTAGGCACTAGGGGTGCAGATAAGAACAGAAGTGAAAGATGCATGGGCAAATGCTTGCAATTAGCTGTCTTCCATGCAATGCTAATAAATATGTAGGAGATTCAGAACTGCTTCTGAGGGGGGGAGTGATTGATTCTACTGGTGGAGAGAGTGAGGAAAACAGAATAGGAAAAGGATTTACAAATGAGATGCCCCCACTGGTGGCATGTTTGGGAGGGTAGACGAGCAGACAATCCAAGAAAGGGCATTCAGACAAAAGGAATAGAATAGCAAAGGCACAGATGATGGGTTTAAAACCACATCACGGGTTTGGAGAAATACAGGTGATTTTACATATTGTGTGCATTTACACAGGTGTTCCTCATGGTAAAATATGTACGAAATATATACAACATAAAATTTACTGTTTAAAATACACAGTTCAGTGACATTAAGTACATTCACACTGTTGGGCAGTCGTCTAGAGATGGTGGAGTAAGAAATCAAGATTTGACCTTCACTATGCAGTTTTTAAGAGACACTCATCTGTTGTTTACATGAGAGGTAAACTCTTTGCCTTACTGAAACTAACCCAACACTTAAACTGACAAAGACTTCGTTTCTTCTTTGATAGTGTAAGGATGCTAACAGAACCTGCCTCACAGAGTTGTTGTAAAGGCTAACCATGTAGAATGGTTAGAACAGTGCTGGCACAGAGTAAATGGTTCCTGTTTCATTGTTGTTGATTGGTGGTGGTGATGGTGATGGTGATTTCCCCTTGACTTGGCCTCTCACTCCTCCCACTACTGCCACACCCTGCCTTCTCAGACTGAATATGGAATGAATACGCAATCATTTGGTTATCATATAACATCGTGGAGTACAGAATATTTTGTGAATCTACTAATGATTGTTGTGCTTAGTATCTCAGGGACAGGAGTGGATGAACTGCTGGCCAGAGGCTGTGGACACATTGAGGTCAGTCTCTTCCCCCAGAAACCACACAGCCCTGCCAACCACTTCTGCAAATACGGCCGGTCCTCGTTGTTCACGTATTCCAATTTGGAATTCCAATTTTTCTACTTGCTAAAATGTATTTGTAACTCAGAGTCAGTGCTCATGGCACGTTCACGGTCATTGGCAGAGATGCATGGAACGGCAAAAATTTCGAGTTGCCTAACACGCGCACTCCCAGCTGGGTTGAAACAAGGTGCCTCTCTGCTTTCTCGTTTCAGCTCTCATTCTGTAAACAAGTGCCCTTTTCATGGTCTACTTAGTGCCACGTTTTTCACATTTCTGTGCTCTTGGTTGGCGATGTTGCTGTTTAAAATGGCCTTCAGGCGTAGTGCTGAAACGCTGTCCTGTGCTCCTAAGTGCGAGAAGGTTGCGATGTGCCCAACGGAGAAAATAGGTGTGTTAAATAGGCTTTGTTCAGCCATGAGTGATAATGCTGTTGGCCGTGAGCTCCACATCTATTAAATAAGGTGTCTTTACACAGAGACACAAAGAAAGAAAGCTTCTGTGTTGATGGACTGATGAAAAGGTGACCAGGGGCTCGCAGGAACCTAACCCTGCTCTTCTCCTAGAAACAATGGCTCAGAATTTGCTATTTCCGTGTTTGCAGGGACTTTTACGAACATAACTTCCGCGAGTAGCAGAAATTGGCTGCACGAGGAAGAAAATGGCCCAGGGAGGCCCAAGGTATGTAAGCACACTGGTGAAGAGTACAGGGACAGTAAACTTCCTCTTGGGGACCACATCCTGGTGGAGGAGAGAAGGCTCCCTGCTCTCGTGTTTGTTGACTCAAGCAAGATAGGAGAGATTCCTACGGTGGCTTGGGCACTAGAAGTCTCCATAACTAGCAAAATAAAGGTTTCTGAGAATGGACTTTTGGGTTTGGGGTTGTGGTACACGAACTTGCCTTTCCAGAAAACTGCCTGTGTTGACTCAAAATTGCTTACATTCCAATTCCCTTTTTCCTCGAACTGTAATGTAACTGGGGAAACACGTCCACTCCTTTCCTGGCCAGACCACCCTGTGTCTTTCCTTCTGAGTGGTACTGAGAGAGATATGAAAATGTGCCAAAGAGGACTGGTTTGTATCTGTCCTGGCAGATGAGGACATCCACCTCTGGGACTTTACCAAGCCCTGCCCAGATCCAAAGTAAGGAGAGCCCGAGTTTGCACAATTTAAAAACATGTTGCTCCTCTCACCTCTGTGGGTCACATCTAGAGGTGAGTAGGAGGTGTCTGGTACCATGGTGACATTCTGGAGAGGATGCCAGGAGCTGAAATGCCTGGTGGAGATGGTGCACAGGGAGCCGAGGACAGACACCTCGTCGCTCATCATCTATCTGCAACACCACCATGTAGAGGTGATGTGGAGGTAATGAGATCTACCTGGTGCGTTGGAGGAGAGATCCTTTGTACCGCTCTGGGCTGTACTTCCCTAGGGGTTCACCTGCTCTTCTCTCTCTTTCCCTCACTTCTTTCTTTCCTCCTCTTCTTTCTCTGCACCCTTCCTCCCTGTCATCTCTCCATCGGGATCAGCTCAAATATGCTTTCATACTGACAACATCACACCCTTGTTCGTGATAAGGGTGTGACTTAGAGATAGATGTCTTAGTTCTGAGTCTCTCTTCATCACTCATTAATTGTATACACTTGGTCAGCTCCTTCATCCACTATTGTATGTCTGCCCAGTTCCAGGCACCACTCTGGGCCCTGGAGCTAGTTCAGGAAATAAGCAGAATAGGGAGCTATCCTCATGAAGCTCAGATTCTAGCAGGCATAGGAAGACAATAAATGGAAAATGCAGTAATCATGTACGTTAGGAAATGATAAATGCTAGGGGAGGGGAAAACGTGGAAAAGGATTAAGAAGATGCTCACGGTATGGGTGGTATGGGGGAAGACCGAAAGTGGTTCCCCTCTCCACGACTCTGCGTGCTCACAGTAAATGTGGGCGACACCCCATAGCGCTCCTTCCCAGGAAGTAGTGAGGTGAGAGGGTAAATTGCAAACTGTGAGATGAACATTGACTGTTGGAAGAAGAATCGTCTCTTCCGCACGACCCGAAGTTTTAAATAAACTCCTCCTTCGGACATGAAACTGATACGGGAGGGAAATTCACATGTACCATGTACCTGCCTTGTACCATTCACCATGTCCGCTCTCTTCTCCAGAGACCTCCTCCAGTCTCCAAGCTGAGCATCATTATCCAAGTTTTGTGGCAGAGGAACACAAGGCTCAGAAGTGAAGTAACCTTCCCAAGGTCAAGAACTGGGGGAGATCCAGAGCTGGGCTAAGGATCCATTTCTGCCATTCTGAGACTCTTTCCCCAGGGGATCCAAAGCGTTAACACAGCTAGATGACCTCTAAAATTCCTCCAATTCCAAGCATGCTCGGTGTCTCGGTGATTACTCTTCTGGGTGAGGATAATTGGATGACCCAGAGAAAAACACGTCTCTGAAGGAAATGTGTCCCTTAGTTTCTAACAGGAAGGTCATTTCTCAGCAATCCTGGCAGCATCGACCTCAGGGGACGCTGCCATCAGCAGGCTGGCTGGGGAGGACGGATGGGGAGCTGTGGAAGCTTGACTCAAGGGGTTTCCTCCACCTTGTGGGGTCCTGGACCAAAGAAGAAAATAAAAGCATGAGGGATTTTGTTCGTACCGACAAGCCTTCTAATAACAAAATTATGAAGGATGGGCCCCAGCTGAAGAAGCAGCTTCTGACAGGGAGGTAATTATTAGAAAGGAGAAAGTTTCTTTTTTAAAGACAGAGTACTGCATGCACAGTTGAAAGTACAAGGTGGCTTAGGAGAGGAAAAGAATTCATATGTATATATTTTTTTTCAAGTTCCAAGCTTGTGCACAGAAAGCATTGACAAGCATATTAAACACTGCTCACCAAAAAGCTGACCAGGAAAAATGTTTTTTTCATGCCATTTTCCCCAGTGTTTGAGGTTTTGAGATATTAAATCACTTAATATTATAGATAACGTAGTGTTTTTTGGCTGTTATCTCACGTCTGATCCCTGCCAGTTTATGAATAAAGATAGTCTGATTTACATATTTATTAGCTACATTTTACAAGAAAATAGCAGCCCTGCGTCTCCCATGGTCCATAATCTACACTGACTGGCAAGGACATTTAAAATAAGCCCCTGTCACAAATTCTCATTTTATACTGGTCACAGTGATAGCTGTGCATAAAATTATAATAGGGAGACACTCAAACGTCTGTGCTGAATATCAAGTTTAAGTGTGATGGGGTCATCTGCTAATCTATGGCCTTCTAATGAGGTAAGGGAGTTACTGATACCCCTGAATCCGCACCCTGAGAACACTGTGGCCTGGATCACAGAACAAAGGTGCAGATTATGACATGCTCTGTCTGGAGGTGGTGACACCAGTGTCCTTTGCAGAAAGGCCTCTCACCCAAAGAAGACATTAAATGGAGCACCCTGTGTCTGGGACCCTAATATCTATGCTAGTTTGTCTAGAACCGCTCAAACCACTTGGACAGCCCTATAGACTTCCAGTCATTCTCCTGGGAACACCGGCTCCTTCAGCCAGAAAGCACTGACCGCAATTAGTCTCTCAGTCCAATTTCCCTTATCTTGTAGAAAAATACATGTGTGTAAAATTTTAACGAGGATTTCTCCAACATAGAAGCACCTGCCAAGTAGAAATGATTTGGCCAGGAAGTACAGGCATCTTGATTGAAGAGGAGTCTGTGAAGGTAGAGCTGAGCTGGTCCCCTGTGATTTTTGGTATCTTTTTTATTTCCTACAGCAGAGATGCTCGTCCATGTTGGGGCGGGGTAGGTGCAGGTGGGCACAAGAGAATGAAATTGTACATGAATCCACATTTTTCTTTTCTTTTTTTTTTTTTATTTATTTATTTATTTATTTTTTTTTTTTTTTTTTTAAAGATTTTATTTATTTGACAGAGAGAGAGATCACAAGTAGGCAGAGAGGAAAGTAGAAAGAGGGGGGAAGCAGGATCCCGCTGAGGTGAGAGCCCGATGTGGGGTTCGATCCCAGGACCCTGAGCCCTGACCTGAGCCGAAGGCAGAGGTTTAACCCACTGAGACACCCAGGTGCCCTCCACATTTTTATTTTCTGACTACACCTTTGGTTCTCATAAAATTTGTAACTACCGACATCATCAAATGATGATACAGTGTTATGTTAGGGGCATCGTCTGCACTGGACCCACACTTAAGTATGAAAAAGGAAATCTTATTAAGACGTTGCTGCTTAACTCTTAATCCAACCTCTTGCCTTGTTCCTGGTCATGGGAAGGCTATAAAACAACATGGACATGTAGCACAGAGCTTCTTTAAAAGAGGCATTTATTGTCTCTTTTCTCAATAGCCTGGAAACAACTTTATACCCATTCTAAGGGCAGGCATCTCCTGAGAAGTCACACCAAATGTACTTTGCATCCTTATCAAAGGAGAGCATCACAAGGCTGCTTTAGAGATTGGCTGACCATTCAGAGATCTTGTTTCTGGGCCATCAGTCTTCTCTTAGCTGCTTCAGTCAAAGATTTATTCATTTGCTCAGAGATTCATTCATTTACGCACAGATTTATTCCCATAAACACAGAGAAATGATGAGATACATAATGTACATTTAAGGATCACTGGTTGACGCTCCGTGGGGAGAATGCTGACAAGTACCCGGTTTTTCTTTGCTTCCGCTATCTTGAAACTGGAATCTTCCAAACTGAGCTTGACTATCTAAGGTCAGGGATGTCCTACGGACATGTGGCTCTTGCAGAAAATAAGATGGGTTCTTATCTATTCCTTCCAGGACCTTCTGGGAGCTGGTGCACTATTTAGACAACATGGCTTTCTCCTTGAGTAGGAGAAAGGTTGGCCACTCCTAATGGTAAGAATCAAGCTTTGTCTCCAACACTTAACCTCCCAACCAGAATCAAGACACTTTCAGGAGGGACTGTTGTGCCCCACTTGACCCAACAGGGATTTCCGAGATATTCCATTCTAGGCTTAGAGGGACGGAAGGGAAGGAGACCAAGCGACAACTGAAGGGATAGTGTAGGAAAAGATGAAGGTGAGTCAGGGGTGGGAAAGCCAGTCCTGAGAAGAGGAGTGTCTCACTGCCTGGGTCTCCCATCACCATCTCCTCCCCACCTACCAAGGAGGATTCTTTCTGTACAGTACTCCCCATTTGCCCTTCAAAAACATTATCAAATAGGCAATTCGGAAATTGTGCATATGGGTGTGTGGGGGCGGGGGAGAGAAATAATGAATAAAGAAATGAAGGCAATCAAAAAAGCAAAAGAGGGATGCCTGGGTGGCTCAGTTGGTTGGACGACTGCCTTCGGCTCAGGTCATGATCCCAGAGTCCCAGGATCAAATCCCACATCGGGCTCCCAGCTCCATGGGGAGTCTGCTTCTCCCTCTGACCTTCTCCTCGCTCATGCTCTCTCTCACTGTCTCTCTCTCTCAAATAAATAAATAAAATCTTAAAAAAAAAAAAAAAAGCAAAAGATCAGGGCACCTAGGTGGCTCAATGGGTTAAGCCTTTGCCTTCAGCTCAGGTCATGATCTCAGGGTCCTGGGATTGAGCCCCACATCAGGCTCTCTGCTCAGCGGGGAGCCTGCTTCCCCCTCTCTCTCTGCCTACTTGTGTTCTCTGTCAAATAAATAAAATATTTTTTTTTAAAGCAAAAGATAAGAGGCATTAGTGAGGATGTGAAGAAAAGGGAGCCCTTGTGCACACCGGTTCTGGGATGTAAATTGTTCAGCCACTATGGAAAATGGTATAGAGAGTCCTCAAAATATTAAAACTAGGACTGCCGTATGACCAGAATTCTATTTCTGAGTATTTATCCAAAAGAAACAACAAGAGTACCTCAAAGAGGTATCTGCATTCCAGGTTCATTGCAGCATCATTCACAATGGCAAAGATATGGATAGATGATAAATGTCCATTGGTGGATGAATGGATAAAGAAAAGTGGCATCTATCTATCCATCTAGATAGATACACAGTGAAGTACCATTCAACCTTAAAAATAAAATTAAAAAAAGGACATTCTGCCATTTTTAACAACATGTTAAAATGGCACGTTTTAACATGCTGGAGAATGTTTAACATGAAATGACAATTTAACATAAAACTGGAGGATATTTTGCTAAGTGAAATAAGCCAGGCACAGAAAGATACTGTATGATCTCAATTACATGAGGAATCTATAATAGTCAAACGGGTAGAATTACCGAGTAGAAAGGTGGTTGCCAGGGACTGTGGGAGGAGGGATCTGGGGAGATGGTGGCCAAATGAAACAAAGTTTCATTTGTACAAGATTAATGAGTTCTGGAGATCTGATGTATAGCATGGTAACTATAGTTATCAATGCTGTGTTGTATATTTGAAATTTGCTAAGAGTGTAGAACGTAAGTGTTCCCACTGAAGAGAAAGAGAGAGAGAGAAAGAAGAGAAAGAAAGAAAGAAAGAAGAAAGAAAGAAAGAAAGAAAGAAAGAAAGAAAGAAAGAAAGAAAGAAAGAAAGAGAAAGAAAGAAAGGAGAGAAAGAAGGAGGTAGGGAGGAAGGAAGAGAAAGAAAGAAAGTTCGGAAGGAAGGAAGAAAGGAAAGAAGGAAGGAAGGGGAGAGAGGGAAGAAGGAAGAGACAGAGATAATCATGTGAGGTGATAGATTTGTTAAATACTCTCATCATAGTGATGTTTTACAACATATACATATATCAAAACCACATTGCATACCTTACATACGTACAATTTTTATTTGTCAATTATACCTCAATAAAACTGGGAAAAAATGAAGGTAACAAATTCTGGTATACTTACTGAACTGCTCTACCAGGCTCCCTTGAACTTGACTTGCCCTTGAACTTGACTTGAACTTGACCTGCCCCTCTCTGATGACGAGCACTGCACTCAATGTGGAAGGTAGCTTACCTCCAGCTAATAAGAGCCAGGTTCTTCAGGAATAAGGAAATTCCAGAATGACTGAAAATGTCTAGGCTGAAAGCTCTATATATCAACCCACCAGAAGAGAAGAATAATGAGTACAACCTCTTCCCATGTAAGTCTCCTCGACATAAAATAAAGATACTAATAAAATCTGTCCCACGGGGTCATCATGTAGATTGAATTAACTCATTCATGGAAAGCTTTTAGAACATAAGTGGTCAATAAGTGCTAGCTAGCATTCCTATTATAGCAACACAATTTGGAAAAGATAAAAATGAAGTCCTGCATCCAGAAACTTGCCATCCAGGGGGAAGTCAGGGGTTAAAACAAACAGATGGAACAAACAGGACAATTCCTAAAGTGGAAGTGATGCATCTGGGAAGCCTAGAGTTTTCCCACATTTTTTGGAAAGGAAAAAAAGAAAAACTGCCAGAGAGGATGACATTTGAGCTAGAATATCAAAAATAAATAATATAGGTGTTTTCCACACAATGTGGCTTTTTTTTCCCCCCACCAAGCCAAGGACATAGAATGCACCAAGGCACACGGATACAAGACAATGATGGACTGGCAGGAAGTGCAAATACTTCAGACCTTGTACTCTAAAGTTGCTCATTATGAGTCAGGTGTAAAACAAACTAGTGATAGGATTTTTTTTCTTTTAATTGCCAAAGATTTGAAAACTCAGGCAGGCAAGAACCAATTCACACTTCTTAACTATAGGGAAGTTGATACTATCAAGCTTCTTGTTTAAAGGAAAGCATCAGATGTTTCTGCTCCTGGCTATTATTTAGTTTCAAAGCAGTGGAGTAACACTGTATATATTCTCTGGAAATTATCCTAATTAAGCAAACAACATACAATCTGAAACAGATCCGGTGGCAGTGTTACCAATGTGCAATTTAAACTTGAAAGTATGTTTTTTATTTTAAGTAGCCTGTTTGTATCAGGACCCTCCACCAGGTCATTTCCTGCTGTTATTAGTCAAGTGTTCACCGCAAGAAACAAAACTGTAAAATTTCCATATCTCCATCTGTATCACATTCGTTTCCCTCTATCTATCTATTTAAGACATTTATTATAAGGAATAGGCAAATTGGCTCATACAATTATGGCGGCCGGAAAGTCCCCAGATCTGCAGTCAGCAAGCTGGAGACCCAGGAGAGTCAGTGAGTTAGCTCCAGTCTGAGTCAGAAGGCCTGAGGAACAGGAGAGCAGATGATGTCATTTTTAGATCAAAAGCCTACAGGCTAGAATCCCAAGAAGAGCCAATGTTTCTGTTCCAATCTGAAGGCAGGAGAAAAACCAATGTTCCAGCTTGAGGGCAGTCAGGCAGAAGAAATTCTCTCTTACTCTAAGGAGGAGCACCCTTTTGGGGGCCCTTCTGGCCTTCAACTGATAGGACAGGGCCCACCCACATGCCCAGATTAATGTCTGAGCAAATATCTGGGGACCACGTGGTCCAGGCAGGCCAACACATAAAATTAATCCTCACACTTCATTGGTTTGATCACCACTGCTTGGCACTTGCCTTCCATATGATGGAGTTTTCCTTGGAAATTTTGTTCGTTGCAGTATCAAAGATAATTATTTGACCCCAAACTGAATGCATAAGATTTAAAATCAGGAGAGTCTTCTTCAGAGTTCAGAAGACCCGATTTACATTTATGTAACTGCCTAAATTTCTTATAATTCTGCAGAGAAGTAAAATATGGCAAAGGACCAGCAGAAAGGGTCCAAATATTTATAATTTATAACAAGAAGCTCTGAGTACTCCCATAATGAGAGAGGGGGAAACACTCTGACATCAGAGGACTTGACTCGGCTAAGTTTCCAAGGCAGCATGTGGCTCTTCCTTATAAAATATGTATCATTAAAATCCTGCTCCTGGATAGAGCAGACCTTTACAGCTGCCCACACAGCACAAACTGAAACAATGCTCTGGCAATCACTTCTCAGACCCGGTGTAAACAAGCAATCCTGTTAATTCAGAGCTGGGGTGATTTTTCTCTTGGCCTTCCTTACCAGTCTTCGCTCTGCACATCGATCACACTAATTGGTTAATGGTGAGCTTTGAGCTAGGCTTCCTGCTGCTTGAAATCCCCAGGGAGTTTCATTTTAGGTAGAAAAATTTCTACTTCGCTATCCCCACACAAAACCCTTTTCCTAAAATTGGAAGAGAGTCAAGACTTAATTAAGATTTTTCTCCCCTTAAAGTGTGCACTTGACCACTCCCTTCTGTATCTCCCTTAACGCCTTAGGGACAAGAGTTCATTCTGGCAACATTTCTTCCTTGTGCTCGTGGCCAAGGTAAAACCTTGAGTCTAGAAACTGAATAGACCTTGGTTGAGTAACCCTGTTAAGTGTTCCCACACGATGAAGCCATCTGTTGAAATTTGTACCCTCGTTCCCTGCAGTAGTGTGAATGGTGTGATTTATAAGAAATAAGTGCATACATACATACATACATACATATGTGTATATATACATTTGGGCCCTCATATGGCCAAATTATACTTTTCATATGTATTTCGTCTTTGTGCACAGTTTCTGGCTCACAAGTCCCCAAACTCTTGAAATTTCCTAAAGCCAGAAGATGACGTTCGTTATGTTAACAAAAGCAACTTTTGGACACTGCTCACCATCCCCAAGGTGAGGTCCCTTACCAGGATAACCGGCCGTGTGACTAAAGAGTTGGAACTTTTAGTCCCACCTCCTGACCTCACAGGAGGGGAGAGGAGAGGGGCTGGAAGTTGAATCAGCCAACGACCCATGCCTTAGTCAATCAAGATTACTCCAAGAAGCCTCCCTTAAAACCCTCCCCAAAAAGCTGAATTCGAGCTTCTGGGCTGGTGAATGCATGGAGTTTCAGGGAGAATGGTGTCCTGCCTGGATCGGGCATGGAAACTACATGCCCTTTCTCCATATTTTGCCCTATACATCTCTCATATCCAGGTGTTGGTTTATATCCTTCATCATAACCTTTCATAAACTGGGACATTAAGTGTTTATCTGAGTTCTGTGAGCTGCTATAGAAAATTAGTCCAACCTGAGGAGCTCCAATGTGTAGCTGATGGGTCAGAAGCACAGGTCTTACCTGTGTCTTGCACCTGGCGTCTGAAGGGGGATTAGGGGCAGTCTTGTAGAACTGAACCTTCAGCCTGTAGAATCTGATGCTATCTCTGGGTAGAGTGTCAGAATTGAGTTGAGACAGCATGCTGGTGTCTGAGAATCATTTGGTATTGTGTGTAGGGGAATCCCCCCCCCTTCATGTTGGAATTGGATCTGGGGACCTTAAAAGACCTGCATATTGATCAAATTCTGTTTAAAATTATTTTTTAGAAGAGATGGTTTATTAACAGTGAAGAAGTTTTTTATGTTACAATTGTAAGAATAGCTTTAGGTGCTTTGATTTTTGTTTTCAATAACAAGAAAGATTAGGCCATCAATGGGATATTTTAGAACATTAGGGATATCAGAATGAAGTATCAGTTGTTAGATTCCTTTAACAAAAATGTCTTCATGGTTTTTGCTTCCGTATGTAGAAAAGGGTTCATTTTCTTATTTCAAATCAATGAAATATTCTAGGTGAAACAATTCACTCATTTCCCTATGACCATTTAAAAAAGTTATCTTTTTTATATAAAAGTTATTATACATATTATTACTCCAAATTTTCACTGACTTTGTTTTAGTGTATTAATAAATAGTGAACTCAGTTTCTGAAAGTAAACTTTTTATTTGAAATTTTTTTTAAAAAGTAGGGACTATTTCCCCACCTTCAAGCAGTCATTTTCTAAATTGGATTGGCCTCTCTAAGCACAGGACCCCTACCAGCATGCAAATGCTAATTGCTTATTTTCAGACTGATGGTTCCAGACCAGCGTCTTAGGGGTTTATGAAGAGGTTCCTTTTCCAGGGCTGCCACATGAAGGAAGAAGGCTCTCCAAGGCAACTCTCCTTCTGTTTTACATGTAGGCGTACAAGGCTCCGAAGAAAGACTATTAAACAGAAGGGCCCATGGTAACAAAAGTCTCTAAGCAATTATTAAGGAAACTTTCTCCCTTAATCCTCATGGCTTTTGTTGGAATTAATTATTTGATTTTATGTATTAATAACTAGACTACAATAACAAGCCAACCACAGACTCAGCGGCTTACCACAGCAATGGCTTATTGCTTACGCATACCACCTTATGTGATCGATGTAGGTTGCTGGAGAGTTCTCTTCCACTAGACACTGAGGGACCCAGGTCAACTGATGCTGTAACATCTCCACGTCACAGGGCAAGAGAAGGACTGAACACCATGTACGGGCCATTGAAAATCTACAACGCGGAAGTGATAAATACTCTTTCACAGTCACCATCGGCCAGAAGGGTGGCATGGCCCCATCCAGCTGAAAGGAACTGGGAAGTACAGAATTCCCAGTGCCCAGGAATTAGAGAAGAATTGAATGTCATGTCTTGCGATGTCTTTCAGAGTTTCTCCTTCCTATCATCTCGGGTTTCAGACTCTTCCAACTCCCTTCCAGGCTTTTTCTGATCTCCTGACATCTTAGACCTTTTTCTAGAATTCTTATCATCAGAATCTTGGCCCTTGTTCTCCCCAAATGAACCTCCATACAAGTCACACACACACACACACACACACACACACACAATGGGGAATGAGGTCTGACAATTAGTTGACAATGCTATTGCCAACACCGGTCTGGTCTCAGACATGCCTGTGTGCGTGTATGTGTGTGAGTGCGCGTGCGTGCGTGTTGAGGGATGGGGTTTAGCAGGTTTATCCCCATCCAAATGCAGAAATAGCAAATTCAACTAAAATGATCTGATAGAATTTTTTAAATTATAGTACTCTTTGCTGACAGAGATACAAAAAGGCAGACATGCTCATACATTACAGGTGAGTGTGAACTCCGGTACAATGTTTCTGAAGAACAATTTGGCAATACTTATCAAAAGATTTAAAATTGTGTGTATGCTTTGCTCCAGCACTTCCATTTCTAAATTTGTTCTTGTGGGTAAAGCCCAAAGATTTAGTTGTAAAGTGGTTCAGTAAAACATTATTTATTATTGGCTTAAAACATTCTGGATGTCCAACAAATAGGGAATTAAATAAATCATTTCATATTATTGGACACCACCCAACAATTAAAATTACATTGTGGAAATATATTTACTGACATGAAAAGCTATTCATAAGTTATTGTTAAATATTCCCATTTTGAAAACAAACACACACACACATTATCTTTGCATAAGGGTCAACTTGGATGATTTTTTCAATCTTCTTTTTTTAAAGAAATATTTTATTTATTTATTTGACAGAGAGACAGAGATCACAAGTAGACAGAGAGGCAGGCAGGGAGAGAGGAAGAAGCAGGCTCCCCGCTGAGCAGAGAGCCTGATGCGGGGCTCGATCCCAGAACCCTGAGATCATGACCTGAGCTGAAGGCAGGAGGCTTAACCCACTGAGCCACCAAGACAGCCCTCAATCTTCTTTTAGTTGATCTGAAATTGCCTTCTAGCTGAGACATTTGTATAAAAATATTATTTTGAAGACACTTGAAATGTGGCATTTTGAAGGAGAACTGTTGGTGTGGAGTCACCATGAAACATCTCTATTCCCCCTTAAACCCCCACTGGACAGACCTCATAACCACAACTCTCTGCTCTTTACATTGTATTCACCTAGCAAGCACTCTTGACACTTGATAAATTGTACCCATGGCTTTATGCTTTCATTAATATCATTCTTTAGTTATTTGGCAATGAGTCTCCACAAAAACCTCTCACAACTCTTCCCCCAAAACCTTGAATTTAGACCCCTTTCATCTTGCACATGCATGATTCGAACCAGCTCCATGGTTTCGAGCACCATGAGCCACTCCATCCTTTAGAATCCTATCTCAGCCAATATTCTTTATTATCGTCCAACCCTAAGGGTCAATTCTCCTCCCTTTGTACACTCCCATCATTCCAATCATGGGAGCGGGACTAGATACAAAAGCAAAACTATTTATATTTATATAAACACAGAACTCATGAAACCTCTCACAGCCACGAAACACATCGACGATTCGGTACGGCGATAAAGATAGAAGAACACCATTAAACCAAATTCTTGGTACAGGCTTGTTTAGCCTAACAGCTGGAGTCTGACAATTTTAAAGGTTTTGAATAACCTTCAGTGTTCTTCCCATATTTGTCATGGGTATTTGGCTAATAAGCAGCTAGGCAAAATTGTATGCAAACAAGCTCTTCTGTTTCAGTGTTGAAGTCCATGACTACCCTCACAAAAATCCCCTCTTGCTAAGACTGTGCTAAGTATACCCATAAACGTTACTTATGTAGCAGGTGCAAATGGAGAAAATAGAGTCTATTCTATTGAATTGAAAACAAATGCCTACCTTTCCTTCAGATCAGCCTTTGTTCCTAGGACTCGTGCTATTCAGACTCCTGTTTCATTTGGAAGCAGCACTGCATTCCTGCGTGGTGGGGCAATTTGTCCTCTGCCATGTCAGAATCAATGAGCATTCTTTATTGGCCTTAAGAGTTGTAAGTGAGAGGCATTGCACTGGAAGAAAGAAAAACATGACGGCCAAGGATTTTTCAGCACTTTCCAAAGCTCATTCTACCCTCTGGTGGGGCAACAGTCCTGAGGAAGGAATCTGTGCAAACACACATAGAGCCCTCCCAGGCCAGGCGCATACCAGTTATTTCTGGACCGTGTGTGTCTGCGCGCGCGCGTGTGTGTGTCTGACAAATTTTCCTGCTGGGTATGTTATCACACATCATGGTGAAACTGAGGAGTAATCCATCTGGATTGACTTTATACGCTGAAATATAAGGTTTCAGAATCAGATGCAGTGTATATTTATTTATTTATTTATTGAGGTCGCTCGTTAGGACGAATGGCTGCATTGGAGGTCAAAGCCAAAGAGACATCAGGTTGTTCAATATCTAAGGAGATAACAGGTGGTGACCTAAGAGGCTATGTTTCATTAGCTGGTATCTGCAAGCTCCCTCTAGAAGAATTTTTGTTTTTGTTTTTTTATATATAGATGCATATGCCCCACCCCGGTTCAAAATATACGATTTAGATGAGACCAAGAGGCTAAACTCGTAAGGATAAGATTACGAACCGTAATATGACTCGCAGTATAAACCCGGTGTCCTCTGGGCTGACTGAAGGCCCCTTTTCATATAATATTACTATTTGTTGTGTATAATCTTGGTAGAGGCATCATAAAGTTTTCTGTGATGTTTTTCAACAAGATGGCTAATCACTATTGAAATAAAAGCCTTTGATTAAATCAGCAATAAATCAAATTCACTTACAGCTCCATATTGCATCCTTGGTGACAGAGCCAACACTGGGGAGAGCGTAAGCACCACGTCAGCTGTTCTGCTGTCAACAGCAGTCACCGAGTTAAAGTCTCGTCTTATTTCATCAGCCAGAGGGACTAAAGAAGAGGAAGCGTGTTTCGGAAGGGAGGGATTGGGTTGACAGTTATGGATGGTGATGTCCTCAATAGTGTGCAGTCAGCTCAAAGGCCACAGGCTCTTTGTGCTCCTTCTCTGAGCTTAGGACTCAACAGGGAAGGACAGAGACCCATCAAGACAGGGTTGATCTCCAACAGCAGGAAGACAGCAGCAGGAAGAAGAAGAACGAAGAGGCTGCTATAGCAGAGACACCTGGATTAGAACCAGGAGACCTGGTTTCCCTGTGGGGCTTTGACAAAGAACATGGCCTCTCTGAGCCTTGGTTTCTTCCCTTGAGCCACCGTGGTCATTCCACACAGAGTGCGCGAGTTTTCAAGGGCTGCCATAACACATTACCACAGACGGGGCAGCTGACACACCAGTTTTATTTTCTCACAGCTCTGGAGGCTAGGGTCCAAACTCAAGAGTTGGTTTCTCCTGAGGCCTCTCTCCTCAACTGGCAGATGGCCGCCTTATCGTTCCAGATGTGTCCTCATAGGGTCTTTCCTTCATGCACACCCTGGCATCTCTCTGTGTTCAGATTTCCTTTTCTTATGAGGACAGCGGTCGGATTGGATTAGGACCTGTCCTAACAGTCACACTTTAACTTCATTACCTCTTTATTTTTTACTTTTTTAAAAAAGAGAGTGGACCATCTATGTGTGTACATGTATGAGTGGAGGAGGGGGAGGGGCCAAGGAGGAGGGAGAGAGAGAATCTTAAGCAGGCTCCAAACTCCGTGCCAAGGCAGATGCAGGGCTCCTTCTCATGACCCTCCGATCGTGACCTGAGACAAAATCAAGAATTGGGCATTCAACTGACTGAGCCACCCAGGCACCCCTTCATTACCTCTTTAAAGACTCTATCTCCAAATAGAGTCATAGTCAGAGATATAAGGGGTTAGGGATTAAACATGTGCATTTGGGGGAAGGGTCAGAGACACAATGTAGCCCATAGCGCAGAGCAGATGTAAGTACGTGATGAGGTAATAGATATTCAAGTACTTGATAGATTGCAAGGTGCTATACAGTATAATGCGTTATCACGTGGAAGGAAATGTCAGAACACACTGCCTCAGACCTCCATCAGGAGCGAGGCCTCATGAAAACCACTTCCAAGATATTCTGTTGTGAGGTAGTTGAAGACGGTAGAGAGAAATGGGGGGAAAAGTATAGAGAATATTTTTTAAAAATATTTGGCCCACTGGGTATCTGTTGTCCTTCATAACTGTACCTTGATTCCCTCTGGGAAGTGACCTCCCCAGACCCGTCTACTGGGTGTTGTGACAGTGCCCTTCATTCCCACCAGAGATTCCCACCCCAGAAGCCTAGACCTTCTTCTAGAACTCTTCCTGACTCAAACTCTATCTGTCCAAGGTAGCAGAGCACACACCTTGGTAGGCTTACGGGCTATACTCTCCCAGAGCTGCATTTCCTATCAGAGTGATAGGAGGACAAGGAAAAATTGCTGGATTTCTTTCATTTTATCTTAAAAGCTCTGATAGTCTCCTGTCTCGTGATGTCCTGCTCCCAAGTCTGGTTTGCGGACCTTATTGCTGGTTCTTAATGCTTCCCAATATCCTTTCCCAGAAGCCTCTGCTGCCCAAAGTCGCGAGGGTTTGTATTTTACTGTTTGCGAAGAGTTATCTACGGTAAAGAAGAATGAAAGGATGGAGAAAGGGAAGTTTACAAGAGAGAGGAAGGATGGCAGAAAAGGAGGGTGGACCATTGAAAGCGGTGAGAATGGACAGAAGAAAGGGGCAGATGGAAGGGGCGGAAGAGAAGGAAAGAAGAAAGTATGGAAAGGTCATGAGGCACAGCTACTGACATGTTCCTTGAGTGAAATCAGCTCCCTGCCCAGAGAAGAGAAGATGGTCTCCCCCTCATGCTTGACACACACAATTACCACTCAGAAGATCTTTCTGTTCATGGAAACAAGTGCTGCCCTGCTCCTCTCAAGTCACTTAACACCAAAAGGTTTCACCTCCTCAGGCACCCTATGGTTATAAAGCCCTATATGAGGCTGAAATTTGCTCCCATGCTTTCTGGAGGGACTCAAAACAGGTCTTCTGATAAACTTGCTGATATTTTAGGACTAGTAAAAAGAGACAAGGGGGAGACACCATAGAAAGAAGCTAGCCTCAGTGAGGTCAGTACACTGCAGATGCTGGTGCCTAGTTTTGTAGGTCCAGAAACCCCAATTTAGCCAGGAGACCCAGAATGGACTGCTCAATTCAAACAAATTCACCATGTGATTCATGGGTAGAACAGGATCCAAATTTCTTGATTCAAAAGCCCTAGGATAGAATCAGATGTGAATCCCGCCTTGGCCCCTGTATTCTTAAGTGTGGGATTTTGTGCCACTTCATTAACGTGGCCGAGCCTAAGTAAAACCCATAGTTGGTACAAGAGTTGCATTAGGTATTACCTGAAAATATCCTGGAGCATTGTGGGAACCCAGTACATGTCACTTCTCTTCTCTCATCTTCTGTACCCAGACTCCTCCCCTGAGACCTTCAGATGCTCTTAGCCTCACCTGTTCGTGCTCCGCTACTGCAACAGCAGCTGGATCTGCACGAGCTCTGACTGACTCCATGCCGGCACACCTTGGAAGTGTCTCCCTCCTGCCTATGCCTGTCCTTCTCCATCATGGCCCTCCCTGCTGATGTGGAGGTGTGGGAGACTGCAGAATGCTTCTTGGGGCCACCTGTGCAGAGCCTTGAAGGGTGGAGGAATTACCACCCTAGAGTGAGTCTTTGGCCAAGGAGAGACAGACTCAGGATAAATTCTTCCCTCTTTCTCCCCTCCACTGTCTTGAGACCATATATAATGCTTCTCAGAGGACCGTCGCTTCATCCCCAGGACCCTGGACCTCTCATAATTTGGCAACTAGTGGCACTTGGCCATGGCTAAATTAGTAAGTTATCCTTGTATTGGCTTTTCCTCCTTCTCTCCCTTATTCCCTGATACCTTCACTCCCTGCCTAGTAATAACACAAAAGCCTTTTCCTCAAACCCTGGCTAAAGTGAACTCTGACTCCCTTTCCCTTTCCAATCAGCAGAATATCCTCATTGATCTGTCCATTGTCTGGACCAAGCGACTTTCATGGTACCCAGGAGGTCAAATGAATAGTTAGCAGTTTGCTCCTAGTGGTATATCCATACACAGCAATATTATGCAGCCCCAAAAAGGAAGGAAATGTTGGTGTGCACTTCAGTCTGGGTGAACCTTGAGGCCATTATGCTAAGTAAATAAGCCAGTCACAGAATGACAAAAACTGTATCGTTCTAATGAGGTACCGAGAATAGTCAAATTCATAGAAACAGAAAGCAGAATGATGGTTACCAAGGGCTCGGGGTGGGGGGATAAATGGGGAGTTATTTTTAGTGGGTACAGAGTTTCATTTTTACAAGTTGAAGAGTTCTGGAGATTGCTTGCACAAAATCTGAATGTACTTTATGAGTCTGTTGGGACCACTCCTGCTGTAATTTGTGAAGCATACTTTAGTATAGTCAAGGATTCTGCTAGACTCAGTCTGTATTAATTAGATTATAAATATGACCTAGCTATGATTTAGATCTTGAAAGCCCCTTATTATGGGTTGGATTATGCCTTCTGTCCCAAATTGATACATTGAAGTCCTAACCCCCAGGACCTCAGAATGTCACCTTATTTGGCAATAGGCTCATTGCAAGATGTGATAGCTAAGATGTCATTAGGGTGTGTCCTAATCCAATATGAACAGTGTCTTTAGAAAAAAGGAGAAATTTGGAGATACAGGGAAAACCACACGCAAAGGTGAAGGCAGAGATTCAACAAGACAAGACATGCCAAAGATTACCGGCAAACCAGAGACAAATCTAAGAGAAAGACACATGATAGGTGCTTCTTTCTAGCCTTCAAAAGGAACTAACCTGGGGTGCCTGGGTGGCTCAGTCGGTTAAGGGTCTGCGTTCGGCTCAGGTCATGATGATCCCAGGTCCTGGGATAGAGCCCCGCATCAGGCTCCCTGCTCGGCGAGGAGTCTGCTTCTCCCTCTCCCTCTCCTTCTGCCTCTGCTCCTGACTCGTTCTCTCTTAATTAATTAGTTGGTTAGTTAATAAAATCTTTAAAAAAAAAAAGAAGAAGAAGAAGAAGGAACTAGTCCTACTGATAACTGACTTTAGACTTCTGGTCTCCAGAGCTGCAACACAATACATTTCTCTTGTTTAAGCCACTCGGCTTCTGGCTATTTTGTCACAGCTGCCCTACCAAATCAATCTAGGTTCCTCCAAGGTCTTTTCTACGAGTCAGGTCTCCCCTCTCACATACTGTGCAATATTTCTTTTTTTTTTTTTTTTTTTTTATACCCAGGGACAAAACTGCATCTGTATTTTGTAGAATTTTGGTTCAGAATGCATGCCATCAAAATCACTGTGACTCTTGATTCTGTGATACTGGATTGCATTTGCATCCCTTCCAGGTTTCTATTATCTGCAAGCTGAGCATTTCATCCCCCCAGGGCAAGGACTGTGTCCTCCTTCTCCTGGGATTCAGGGTGTGACTCAGGGGCAATGGGAACGTTGCTGGCCTCACAGGAGGATACACATTTTGCCTGGCTGAATGAATAATGCTGTTTTTATTATTGATGCCACTGACATTTTTATGTGAATGGTGGATTTCCCAGAGGCCAACTAAAGTCAGCAAAATGGAAAACCCTATCTCTTTCTATTAAAATGTCTGGGTGGTAATATAATGAAAGATTCACAGTTTTATTAGAATTTTGTTTAAAAAAAAAAAATAGAAGCCACTAGGGGCGCCTGGGTGGCTCAGTGGGTTAAAGCCTCTGCCTTCGGCTCAGGTCATGATCCCAGGGTCCTGGAATCGAGCCCCACATCGGGCTCTCTGCTCAGTGGGAAGCCTGCTTCCTCCTCTCTCTCTGCCTGCCTCTCTGTCTGCTTGTGATCTCTGTCTGTCAAATAAATAAATAAAATCTTAAAAAAAAAAATAGAAGCCACTAAAAACCAACAATTTAGTCTGTGTCTCTGCTTTCTCTCTTTCTGTTTAGTGGTGGTTTGCCTGCCCCCCACCATATAGATAGATAGATAGATAGATGGATACAGATAGATACAGATATCGATCTAGTGATATTTCTCCCTCTCTCATCTCTAATGTATGTATATACAGCATTTGTTCATATACACATGGAGCGAGAGAAATAACACTAGATCTATCTAGCTCTAGATGTAAACATATTATATATATATATATATCATACACACATTCATGCAGAAAATGGATGGCTTGGCTGAATTCAATACAGAGGAAGGGCAGGGTATGCCTTTTGTATTTGTTATTTTGAAATCATTTACCCCACATTCTCTATTTTGTTTGGCACCGTTTCCAGTTTTCATAATGGGTAAATCTTGCTGTTTGATACTGTGGCACATAAGGGAAGCAGCTTGGAAGTTCATTTTTCTCTCTCCAACCCATCACGCCAGCGGTCACACCACCTGTTGACATACTCCCTTGCTCCTTAGTTACCATTAAGTCTGAGTGATTGTGGATGCATCACGTCCCTTTTCTGGGCAGCTGGGAAATAAGAGCCTGGGGGCAGCTAACCTCTGAGGCTCCTTCAGGGGGGGCTGATTCAGGGATAGTTTGGGGTGATGGAAGCAGAGAATTCCTAGTCATCAATATATGTTTTCAAAATGGCAATTCTCATCTCGAGAAAAGCAATTCCTGCTGGCAATTCAGAGTTGACAGAGGCAGAATTGGAACAGGGTTAGTAATCATAATTTAAATCTCTCTCAAGATCCTTTTTCTAATGTCTGTAAATGAAATATGTCAAAAGCATTATATTCACTGGTGTGAATTTTTATTGAATATCAAGAGTAAATAATATATGAATTGGGAGGAAATTTCTATTCAATCTATTTGGGGCCTTTGGTAGATAAAGCTATTCAATTTGCGCTTTGTTTCAATATCGATGCAGCATTAATATTTATCTACAAATAATCCATGAATATTATTTTTACAGATGCCTGAAACAATGTATGCCTTTGAAAGACAGGTGGGGAGTCAGGGGCTTTCCCAAACCTCCAGAGAGCAACCTAGATAATAATTCTTGCGTGATGTGACCAACCAGGCAATGCCAAGTCCTCCTCTGTGATCATCAGAGACAGCTGCAGCCCTGGTGAGAAGAGAAGGCAAAGGATCTTAGGGGAGCATCAAAGGACCAGTGATGAAGGATCGGTGAGTTCCCATTAGTACAGCAGTAGAACGCTGGGCAAACGTGGAAAATAAACAAAGCCCATTTTTTGCTTTCTCCCTAAAACACAGTCCCCACTAAAATGTTCTTTGAGGAAGTAAGCATATATTGGTGATCAACTCTGCAGAGGAAAAGTTAACCAATGCAATCTCATGAAAGCCCACAACAGCCCAGGGAAATAGCCACGTCAGCCTTTGCTTCTAGATCTGTTAGGCGATGTTCAAGGGCGAAGGTAGGGCAGGAAAAAACAGCATGTATTCAGTCTTTATCATATTCCACATATCGTGATAGATTTGATGAACCCTTACATGAATCCTTTGGCAGATGAGTCCATATTAGTTAGTCTGAGACTAAGATAGGTTACGTCTCTCACCCAAATAAAAAGTGCCCGTGTTGGACTTGAAACCACCGACCCTTGAGTCTCAACGCTTTCCATTCTACTCTGCTGTATCATGGAGTGTAGCTGGAATTTTACATTAATTTATATATTAATTTATATATTTATACTAATTATTTATATTATATATTTAAAAAGTTAACAATGCTGAAAACATGACATTGCACTAAAATCCCCACAGCTCTTTAGGGCAATGGGACATTTGCCCCACTGTCCCAAGTTTTGATGTTATTTCAGTAAGATCCTCAGATTTGCTTCAGGGGTCAACAAACCTTCTGGAATTGTACTGTGTGTGTGTCTAGCTTTCATTTTCAGAAAGGTCTGAATTCCAAAGAAAGTTAGGAATTAATGGAATAGATTCAAGGATTTATTATTAGCCTCCTGGCCACTGGTGCTTTAATAGACCATCAAGGAAATGGATAATAAAAGCCACAGAGAAAGTGGTTGCTTAACATGACCTATCTTAGAAGAAATTTACTGGCAAGATGGAAAGAGAATGCAAGCAAGCTTTGCATGGATCAGATCACAGGCAAGTGCATCCCACTCAGGCATGAGTGCCAAAGCTAGGAAAGACCTTGACCGACCAGCGAGGAACCAGAGAGGAAATAGCTAAGTATCCAAGAAGCCATATAATGCACAGGGCAGTTGGAAGAACAAGGGGTGAAAGTAAGTCTCGGACTTTGCGAATAGGTGTGTAGATTGTACAACTTTGCAGACCGGTATGGTGATCTGGAATAATTTAAAAATATGGAAATTCTACAACTCAGCAATTCTAGCTGTTTGTAGAGGAACTCTTACCGTGTGTATAAGGAGCCATGTAGAAGAACTGCATTCGGGTGTTGCGGGTAATAGCAGAGATAAAAAATAAAGAACCCAAAGAAGAAGAAAGAGGAGGTAGGAGGATGTGGAAAAGAAGCAGGAGGAGGAGGACAAAAAGGGGAAGGAAAAGAAGGAGAAAAAGGAGAAGGGGAAGGAAAAGGAGGGAGGAGGGACAGGAGGTAAAGGAGAGGAGGGAGGGGGGAGGGGCGAGGGGGGAGGAAGAAGACGACTACCTAGGTATTTATCGGCAGAAGAATGGGTTCCAAAAAAGCGTGAAATATTCCCGGAATGGGAAGTCAACAGCCGCTCACATGAGTGAACTAGAAACACAGGCGCCAATACAGACAAATCTCAATGCAAATTCTCAACACAAACGTAAAAAAGGTGACCTACCCTATGATATTCTTCATATCAACTTTAAAATCACGCGGAGCCCCCTGGGTGGCTTGGTCAGTTACGAGTCCGACTCGGTTTGGGTTTGGGGCATGATCTCCCGGCTGTGAGATCGAGCCCCACGCAGGGTTGTGCGCTCAGCGTGGGGTCCGCTTCAGACTGCTCCTCCCTCTCCTTCCCACTCGCTCCGTCTCCCTCTCCCAAATAAACAGATAAATAAAATCTTGTGGGGGGAACCCTTTAAAATCATGCAAAATGTCTAATACGGCGCTTACGTACACATACATACATGTGCAGTAAAAGTATAAAAATATGCTCGGAAATGATCCTACCGTCTTCAGCTGGTGGCTCTCTCAGGGGATGGGCTAAGGAATGGCATTAGAGCAGTTACACAGGGATCTTCGGTTTTACTTGAAATGTTTGCTTTTTAAAACTCTGAAGCGAATGTGGAAAAAATCATACAACTTGGGGCACCTGGGTGGCTCAGTGGGTTAAGCCTCTGCCTTTGGCTTAGGTCATGATCTCAGGGTCTTGGAATCAAGCCCCACATCGGGCTCTCTGCTCAGCAGGGAGCCTGCTTCCTCCTCTCCCTCTGCCTGCCTCTCTGCCTACTTGTAATCTCTGCCTGTCAAATGAATAAATAAAAACATATTTTTTTAAATCGTACAACTTAACAAAGATGGTGGTGGGTACCTGTTACTATTTCTACTAGCATTATCATTTATGCATACATCTGTGTTTGAGATATTTTACTCTACTGGAGCACACACAGATGTGGGAGCTGCCTTCGCTGGAGGGGCCCAGCCTTAGAGGTCATAGGCAATTCCTAAACAACCTAAAACTGAATGAACCGTGGTTCTTTTCCAGGTAGAAGCCTGGCAGAGTCCAGTGCCCTCGCGGCATCCTGGCATGCCCATAAGAAGCCTGCGTTTATTTCTTGACCTGCTTTTATGAGCTACCCCAGAATCACAGCTGAATAGACACCTAGGAAGGTGAGCTGTCCTGAGTCTCCCCGGCCCCACCAGGAAGACCACGGTTGGGGACTGACTTCCAGCCCCGGCTTTGCCTCTGGTTCTCTCCAGAGCGGGAGGATGCAGTAGGCACTTCCCTCCCATGATCGGATGTGGTGTCCTCACCCTGGTCCCCGCCATGCTGCTTAGCCATCAACTGGAGTCCTCCTTTAGCCAGGTTCTAACACATTCCAGGATAAATTCATGACCATACAGAACATCGCGAGCCCAGAACCAAAGTCTCTTTCTTCTTGCCCTTATGGCGCAGCTTTGTTCTCTATGAAAACCTGTGGGCCTGGAAAGTGTCAGATGAGCAAATGTCAAGCAGCTTAGATTGTTGTGGTTTTGTCACTTCCTGCTTAGGTGGCCCTACTCTGCTCCTGCCTGTTCGCTCCCCACCCAGCTGCTGTCAGCTCAGCAGCACCCAGAAGAGCTGCCGGCCTGCACAGCTTCCCCTGGTGCTCTGGGCCTCCCGCTTCTGTGCAAGGTATACCCTGCAACTATAATGGCTTTTTCTGTGTGACTTTCCCTTCTTCCTCCTTTAGAACACAGCTCAGGTGCTGGCTCCCGGAAGCTGGCATTAATTCCTAAGCCCTCAAGTAATCCCTGTGCCACCGTATAGATATACCATAGCCCTTACTGTGTTCTATTGAAATGTCCTGTTTGGGGGCTCACCTCCACCATGGGACTTTCTCCAAGGGGGCCCCAGTGTCAATGTTATTGGCTACAATTTATTGTGCATTGCGGTGCCTGGGTGGCTTAGTCCGCTAAGTGTCGGATTCTTGATTTCCGCTCAGGTCACGATTCGTGAGATCAAGCCCCACGTGGAACTCCGAGCTGGGTGCAGAATCTACTTGAGATTCTCTGCACTCTCCCTCTCTCTCAAGTAAATAAATCTTGAAAAAAAGTTATTGCCCATTATCTCTCACCAGCCACCCAAAAAGCCTAGGCACTTTGCAAATAAGGAAAGCAAGGTTTGGAAAGGTGAAGTGGTTTGCTCAAGGTCATGAGGTTAGAAACTTGCAAAAGGAAGTTTCAGATCCGGTCTGTCCGACCCCCCAAATCCATGCACTTCACCATTCAGCTAGATGGTCTTGTTGGTCTTCCTGCCCAGCTCCCTGCCTCCGCCCTCACTCTCACCAGCGTGCCTCGCATGGGGTTGGCGCTCAGTCAATGGTTGTCCAAAACAGCTGAACTGCACCCAGTTTGTAGATAAGGAAATTACATTTGTAATGCTTACATCCGAGCCAGGAGGAATGAACAGGTCTTTTTACATACATGGATTTTAAATACCTCATTTTTTTCCTAGGTGACCGGATAACCATCTTTCCCAACCATACATGCAAGTACAAGGCAAATTTCAGGTAAGAGGCCTGCGTATTTGCCAATGCTATGTGTTGTCGACGTGTACCCATCTTGCATTTACGCACCTCTGGACCCACATCAACCAGGCTAACAGGCATTCCTTAAAAAATTACAGAGAAAGACCTTTAACTACATTTGCAAAATGTTCAGTAGTTTATAACGTGCCTGCTTACTGTTGCTAAGTCAAGGCTGGTCATGGATTGTGCATCACTGTCCCTTTAAATATGACTCTCCTGCTCTTTGGGGAAAGGGGAATGATGTATACTTCTAATTATAACGGACCAGGCTCTTCCACACTCTGTTTCCTTCCCCGCAGGTTACGCTATTTGCCAATATCTATTTAACTGTAGTGGTAACAGGCAAAACTTCCCAGTCTAATCAACTGGAAATTCTCTGGCTCCCTCCCTCTGTAGAGGAATCATATTTCTGCACTTGAGGTCATCTTTATATAGGAGAGGGGGGCAAGGCTGGGAGAAAATTGGTGTTAAAAATAGAGCAAAGTTCCAGACTCTCTCTCTCTAGAGCTCATGGAAGATTCTGGCCTTTTATTATTCATGCTCAACGCTGACACTATCCTCCTTCCTCGAGAGTGTGCCAGGGATCTTTATGGCACCCTGGCTGCTTCTCACCAGCTGCCGGCGTTGGCATGCATTGAAATGTTTCCTCTTCCTCCTGTCCGTCACATCTAGGGACCCATGGTAGCAGGATGAGTCAAGACAGATGGGGTTTCATTCATCTCTAGGCCTGCTCCCCATTCTGAAACCCTGACCACCTTCCCCACTCTACCCACCTCAATCCCACGCCTAAGGCTGCCGCAGCCCTGGACATCACCTGCCCCAAGGTTTACTCTTTAGTTTACCAACCAGTTAACTCCCTAAATTAGACACTGAAAATACGCTCCCCATGAAGAATTCCTTTTAGGCAGAAAAACCAACTTTTATTGATAATGCCCCTGCTTGTAAATCTAACTCAAAAGTCACTGCAGTGGTAGCATTCCAGAATAGTTAAGAGTATATTTTAAGGCAGATGAAAGCTTTTTAGAAAATCCTGGGTTTGACTACATCATAACTGGAGCTGAGGGAAATAATTAGACAAGCAATCAAAGGGGAAGGAGACTTGGATAAAGAGTGTCTATGCCAAGCTCTGTGCTAGATTCTGAACTCAGAATATCTCGTTTATTTATTACCATCATCCTTTGGATAAATATAAAAATCCAGGAGCGCCTGGGTGGCTCCGTTGGTTAAGCATCTGCCTTGGTCTCAAGTCATGATCTCAGGGTCCTGGGGTCAAGCCCCATGTTGGGCTCCACACTCAGCGGGGAGCCTGCTTCTCCCACTCTCTCTCCCTCTGTGCACACAGTTTCTCTCATAAATAAATAAATAAACAAACAAATAAATGAAATCTTTAAAAATCCACATTCTTGCCATTGAGAATACTGAGCCTCAAGGAGGTCAAATACTCTTCGAAGGTCACACACCTGAGTGCAAATTTGAACCCTGGCCAGGTGACCTCCAAAGTGTTGATTTTCCCTCAATCTCACCCTGGGAGACCAAGTATGGGCCCAGGCCAGATGAAGGTGTAGAATGTGCACGCAGAATCAGGACAAGAGAAGGGTGCATGGCCCTACGAGCCAAATCCAATGCTTAGATTAGGGGCTGTGCCCAAGCAAGGGCAAGCTGACCATCAGAGAAGAACCAAATGGCCAATAGATGCACCAAACACATTTGGCGAGGCACAGAGGAGCAGGAAAGAGGTTCCAGGTTCCAGGGAGGTACAGGAGAGACCCGAGGAGAGTGATGTTCAGGACCAGGGCCTCTATGTGTTTGGAAGCTAGAGGGCGTGACAGAGAATGGACGGAGGACCAAACACTCATTCACTAGACCAGAGTGACTTGGGATTGGGGAGGGACCTATGCCAAGCTTGGCCTAAAGCTAAGTTCTAAGCAAACAGCCCAGGACCTATATATGCTCGGATCAGGGATGAGGCTGAGCCCTCAGGGGGTTCTCTGTTATCTTGGGTCACTGAGTTGAGAGACCTGCAAAGCTGTGGAGATGTGAGACTCATTGACCCCATGAAGGCCTCTGGAAGAGCCCAAATATGATCACAATTCACTGAAATCAACAGGATTACTGGCTCCCTCCACACTCAGTCCGTCAGCAAGCACATCAGCCACTGAGCCTCCAAACACTCCCTTGGGTCCTTTGATGCTTTCATTCCTCTGTGAGTTGGTGCCACTGCACTACTGTGCCCAGGCCACATTCTGTTCGGGGTATAAAGAGATAAAAGCCAGTTGTGTGCTGGAAATCTCAGAAGCCAAGTTGGCAAGACCGATGGAGCGTAGAATCTGGTAGAGAAAATGAGACACGCCTGGTTTGTTATAGCATCGGGTCCCATGTGACGAGGACCCCAGTGGAGGAGTGGAGAAGCAACTCTCACGTAATGAGAGAAGGGGGAGGACTTCCAGGGGCAGGAGGAAGAAGGGGGATAGCTGGTAGGATTTCTGGGAACATGAGACCTTGGCTGTAAGGAGCATAAGAGAGGTACGGGGTCAGGAGGTTTAGGCTGCAGGACTGTTTCAGGATGGGGTGACCCTCCTCTACATGATGGAGTCAAAGTTCTTCGTTACCCACCCTGCCTACAGCCGACTTCAAAATGCCATACCCGACTCTCCCTATTCTTCCAGCATTGGAAATCTGCTCTCTCCCTAAAGCGGACTGGGAATCTTTCCACCATGACGTGGTCTGAGATCAGATTCCTCAAATTTGACTTCATTGTTGAGTCCCCTTTCCTTGAACACAGAGGGTGGTATGCTAGACTTACAGACCTCTCTTCATCAAGGCACACCTCCTAAAAGACAAGGTAGAAAGCCAGGTGGTTCTCCAGATCGTATTTGAAATCTGCATATCGCAGCTTGCTAGTATCCAGTAGGAAAACTTTATTAAGCAAAATGATCATCTGGAACACAAATAATCCCATTCTATGTGTCTATTTCCTAAGAGTGAATTCTCCAGAAGACAAGTGCTCTTGCCTCTGTATTTGTGGGTTCTTTGAGCATGTATTTTCACGGAAGCTTTCCATGACTTAAACTTGTCTTTCTTTTCAAATGGTATGAGAATCTTCAAAGAATTCATTTTTTAAACTCATTTTCCCAAAGGGTCTGGAACAACGACACTGTATGGCTTGACTGCTGGCCTGGCTGGCTCCAAGATGATCTCAGTGGGCTCAGGGACAGCCTTGGGGGTGGACAAGTAGCTTGCTCTGTGTGGACACTGTCCTCTGGCCGCAGGGAAGGAGGCTGCAAGGAAGTCAGCCCTTCTGTGGGGGTAACATGGTTCGGGTCTGTTCTGCAAGGCCTCCGTGATCTACCCATCTGAGGTACCAGAATCCTACAGCCTAGGGTATTACGTCCTTCTGCCGAAGATCTCTCTCCTCAAAAGGAAGCAGCAGCATAAAGCAATGGGAATTAAAATGACACCCAAATCAGGCAAGCAGAGCTCAAATAGCACCGTGGGTAACTAATAGCTATGAGGGCAAAATACTAAACATAACCTCTTTTAAGGCTCTGTTTATTTTTATGAAGAGATCAATAGAACCTACTTCAGAAAGTTGTGAGCCAACAATGAGTCTGCATAGAGTAACCCCTTAGTGAATGATGGCTGTAGATAACATTCCTTCTTTGAATTTCAAAAGTTTAATTAGAATGATTTTTAAGAAAAACTGAATCCATGCACTTTTTAAAAAATGATTTCAAGTGTACAAAATTATATTTGGTTTGCTGAAGGGCTGACAAGGCAAAACATATCTCCATAAAATAGGTTTAAGCCCACATACTTATTATGTGTACAGATATTATGTGCTTGAGGGTGTACAGATGGGAACACACACACACACACACACACCACACCTCAAATTAATTGCAGATGTAATGAGTATTTGGTTCCAGCATTAATTTCCAGTCCCTCCTCGCTAAGGAATTATCATTGCTAAACTGAATTAATATTGCTATCTTGTTATTGTAAACACACTTGCTGGCAAGAGTTTTCCCAGGATTCCTTAGTTACCAGTCCCTAAACTTGATGCTGGCGGGGCTGGACCTGTTGCCCCAGTTCACCTGGTTGCCATGGAAAGAAACAGAGCACAGTCCTTTGACAGAGCTAACAAGCCCCTTTAGGATTTACGCCTGCCCTCAAACAAGAGATGGAATGCCACGCCCAGCTCTGGGATTCCGGTGGGGGTAAGAACCATCTGCCGCACCTCCCCGTAACACCCACACCCTGCTCATCTGACGTATTTAGTTCTTAACCAGATCTTATCACTAATGGAGTTTCCATGTAATTACTCAAGCAGCTGTCTTTGTTCTGTGTCTTTTTTTGTGTATGTGGGGTATGGGGTATTCCTTTGTGCCTCCCAGTGACTAGCTGGCTTGTGTAGTCCCTGGCATAGAGTTGATTAGTGGGATGGATGGATGGATGGATGGATATGAGCGGATGGTTGGGGAGGAGGCACATTTGTTATTATAGTTACCTATATCAACCTTGACCCAGAGACATAGGAGACGTTTTTTAAAATAATCATTTACCCTATATTTAAATATTGTCAATTATCATCTCCTTCATGACCAGAAGCTGTCTCTTTTGATGATCAGTAGCAGGTGGTTGTGCTGCCCTGTACCAGAGCCTGTCTATATCAGCTTCTACCCCAAGGCCATGCTTCAAATAATCTTCTGACCCTGGTCTTTCCCCTTGAAAGGGGTTAGACTATATGTCTCTTTGACATAGTGTTATTTTGAGCCGAAGACAACTGAGAAAAAGCAGATGCAGGTAAAGCTCCCCTTGCTCCCACCATGTGCCTAGAAAGAGGGCATATGTTTCCCTTTTAGGAGGTTTCTTCTCTCCCTTGTCAGGAAGGGAAGAACATCCTTTATCACCAGAAATGGAGATAGCACTGAGTCTGCACAAACAAAACTTTACTGAAAAAAAACCCTTATCTTCCATTCATTTCCCCCCAAATATTTAGCTCTTCAAAATATACCTATTGCACATAGAAGCCCAAGCCCCTTTTCCCTGCCTAGACCTATCTCCACAACTTGGCATCCTCTGTTAGACTGGTCCATAAGCTCCCAGGCCTAATGCCTTCAGGCATTTTCATTTCTTTTCCATGGATGCCTCCCTGGACATGTAAAAGTCAATATAAAATAAAATGTGACCCTGCCATTGCACTCCTGGGTATTTACCCCAAAGATACAAATGTAGTGAAAAGAAGGGACATCTGTACCCCAATGTTTATAGCAGCAATGGCCACGGCCGCCAAACTGTGGAAAGAACCAAGATGCCCTTCAGCGGACGAATGGATAAGGAAGATGTGGTCCATATACACTATGGAGTATTATGCCTCCATCAGAAAGGACGAATACCCAACTTTTGTAGCAACATGGACGGGACTGGAAGAGATTATGTTGAGTGAAATAAATCAAGCAGAGAGAGTCAATTATCATATGGTTTCACTTATTTGTGGAGCATAACAAATAGCATGGAGGACATGGGGAAATAGAGAGGAGAAGGGAGCTGGGGGAAATTGGAAGGGGAGGTGAACCATGAGAGACTATGGATTCTGAAAAACAATGTGAGGGTTTTGAAGGGGTGGGGGGTGGGAGGTAGGGGTACCAGGTGGTGGGTTTTAGAGAGGGCACGGACTGCATGGAGCACTGGGTGTGGTGCAAAAAATAATGAATACTGTTAGGCTGAAAGTAAAAAATAAATTTTTTTAAAAATGTGTATGCCTCTTCCTCACCTCTCTGTTGTCAATTTAATTCACAGATCCCAGGAGCAGAACACAAGAGGATAGAGGAAAAGGCTTTTCTCTCCTACATAAGGTTTACCTCTCTGCTGGCCTGATTTTAGACCACTGGGGCTCAGAATAAACTAACTTTTGTGTCCCCAGAAGTCACTGGAAGGCTTACAAATGAGTACCTTATCTAATCAATATACAAATACCCAAGAGGTCTACCTGCTTGAAAACACTTCTCTCATGTTTGGAAGCAGTACTTCACAGCTGCCAGTTCATTGTCCTTGAGAAAAATGCTTCCCTGTCTCTCACATCTCCTCTCCTTCCCTCTCTCTCCTCCGTGACAGCGCTGCCAGCTCTGTTCCTTTCTTTCTCCTTCCCCTCTCTCTCCTCTTCATCACTCCTGAGGGTCTGTTAGAGACCTCAGCTCAGTTACTAGGATGTGTTAGTATGCTGGCTGGAAGACTCCCTGGCCCAGGTGGATTTCCTCATCAAAAAGTCATCCTTCCAAATCAGTATAACTGCCAAAAGTCACAACCTTTGATTAGCCTTTTTAAAACACCTTAGTAGGTTAGCAAAAAAATAGGTAAGGAAGCTCCAGCATCTAACATCAGTTCCTGGGGGAGTGGTCCCTCATTGTCATATTAGCCACCTGCCAGTCCTTGAACGTTCTTCAGGAAACATCATTAGCTGTGGTTTATGAAGGACATTGGGCAGTAACTGGCAGCCCCTGCCATCCCCAACATCTGTGTGGCCACCAGCCCTGCCTGGGCAGAACCTCAGAGCTTAGAACAGAAGCTAGTGCTCTCAGAATATCCCTATGCTCCTGGACACCTCCTATCTGCCTTATTCTCAGATGAGCCTCAGTGTAGAAAATGAGATGGTGCTTTGGGTTCTCATTCTCCTCGGTAGTTCTGTTGATTTGTAGCAAGAAGGGGGAGTGAGGGCAGCATTGGAGGTGGGGAGGCAACTTTGCAGTATCCTCTTCAAACCAGACGTCTTCCTATGAGTATGAAAGAGACAACACAAAGAATTTAACCCTCACACCCATTTTCCAAGAGTTGGAAGAGGGGCTTTATTTCCATGCTGCTGGTCTTTTATCTTGATCCATCTGTCTGTCTTCAGCAAGTGCCAGAGTTCCCATTCACCTGTTGCCCTTGGTGTCTTTCATTTTGTGAGATCAAGTCTGGATGCTTGGAGTGTCCAAGCCAAGAAGTGTCTAGAGGAATGTCAGCCAAATGTATGTGGGATTCCTGGTAACTTTCCCCCCAGGACCCAGTTTCCTATTTAGGTGTACAATCTAAAAGGAGAGAGATTCTGGAGATTTTTACTCCCTTTTATTCATAAAGGGACAGTGCCCACAGTGAAGGAGATTGTCTAAGTCTGAGCCCCAGGTCTGCCACTGCCATGCTGAGGCTTATCAGGACCACCAGCTTCTGCCAACCCAAGTGTCACAGAGAGCTGTGGGGAGCCAGACTGAGTTCATCCAGGTTAAGCCTTCCTACACAATGTGAGCTCTCAGTGTCAGCGGCTAGACCTCACGTCCACTCCTGCCTCCTGCTGCTTCTCCCCAAGTTTTCTTTGCCTTCCTGACAAGGTCAAGGCAGGAGGTATTTTCTGGTGTCAAAAGTGAATCTCCCAAATGATGTTCCCTAACTCCCAGCAAACTCAAGAACCCTTGGTCCCTCCATGTCTGATAATTTTATCATTTGTTTCCCCCACCTCTGAAAAGAGACAGAAGGGTAGAGGCAAAATTGTGTCTAGGTGGGTCATATTTGCTTTGCTTTTCCATGGCGTAGAATGTCCTTATCTTTTTAAGTCCTTGGTGACCTCATACAGGGGGTGAGGGGGACTATGAAGCTGCCAATTTCCAGTCTTCCAGAGACAGAGCTACAGGGATGGTTTTGGAGAAAGCCTTCTCTAGGACATTTTATCCCAAGGCCATCAGCTTAAAAGGGATATAAAGAAAATAATCCTGAAAATCCTAGAACATTACTAATGAGTTATCAGATAGGAGGGAATTCTGTAAATCCTAGAAAGATAGGACAGTGTAGGGAAGGGCCTGAACAATGAGTCAGAAGACATGGATTTGAAGAGACCCCCTGACCTTGAGAATTGTGGCCTTGACCAAGACAGCTAACTTCTGGGACCATGACCTCTTTTACCTCAATCAGGGGTAATAACTTCTTTTTCTCATGTTTGGTGGAGAGACTTTTTAGGGATTTGTTGGAAGACATTTGAAAATGATGATGTTCCACACAATATTATTATTACAAATTATGAATAATAATGAAAGTAAGAAGAGGAAACTGAAGGTCAGAGTTCCTCAGTGTTTTTCAGAATTGTCAAAGAAAAGAGGACTTTTTCTAGGTCAGTGTTTTTTGAAATGTTATCTAACATGACCCTCAATAAGAAAAACATTTTACATTGTGAGCCAGCCAGCATCCCTATACATATGTCTGTGTGTATATATGTATTAGTCAAGGTTCTCCAGAGAAACTGAACCAACAGGAGATACATCTACAGAGATTTATTATAAGGTATTGGCTCATGTAATGTTGGAGGCTGAAAAACCCTATGATCTGTCATCAGTTGGCTGGAGACCCAAGAGAGCCAATTGTGTAGATTTCAGTCTGAGTCTGAAGAACCAGGCACACCAAGGACAGGAGATTGACGTCCCAGCTCAACAGTCAGGCAGAGAGAAAATCCAACCTCCCTCTACCTTTCTGTTCTAAGCAGGCCCGCAACCAATGGGATCATGTTCACCTGTGTTGATGAGAGGGCGATCTGCTTTATTCAGTCCACCTATCTGAAGGTTAATTTCTTCAGGCAACCCTCTCACAGACACGCCTACAAATGTTGACCAGATATCTGGACATCCCTTGGCCCAGTGTGACAGACACCTAAAATGAACCATCGCAACATACAAAAACAAAGGTTTCACAAAATACTTACCTTGGGGGGAAAGAAAGGACTCTGATCTTTTCCATTCTTTTTGATTCTACTTGAAATTAAATGCTGGTCGGGGCACCTCAGTGGCTCAGTCAAGTTAAGCACCTGCCTTCAGCTCAGGTCATGGTCCCAGGGTCCCAGGGTGTCTCTCTGAAATAAATAAATAAAATCTTTTAAAAAAGGAAAAATAAGGGCGCCTGGGTGGCTCAGTGGGTTAAGCCACTGCCTTCGGCTCAGGTCATGATCCCAGGGTCCTGGGATCGAGTCCCACGTTGGGCTCTCTGCTCAGCAGGGAGCCTGCTTCCTCCTCTCTCTCTGCCTGCCTCTCTGCCTACTTGTGATCTCTCTCTGTCAAATAAATAAATAAAATCTTTAAAAAAAAAATTAAAAAAAGGAAAAATAATATGTTGGTCATAATTCCTTAAATTGATTCAAAAATCACTCTTAGGTCACAACTGCTGCTTGGAAAATGCTAGGCTACTAGATCAGGAGTCAGGAGACCTCTGTAAAGGGCTGGATAGTAAGTCTCTTAGGCTTTGCAGGCCACAGAGTTTCCGTTGCAAAAAGCAGCCTCAGCCAGTGCATAAATGAATGGGCATGGCTCTGTTTCAATAAAACTCCATTTACAAATACAGGTGGCCAGCCCACTGCACACTGTTTACTAGATGAACTCAAGTCCTTTAGGTAAAAATGTACTAAAGGACGATAAGACTACAATGTAAATAGCCTTAAAAACCACGTGGCTCTCTGAGTTCATTACAGAACTGCTTAACAGCCTCCATTTGTCCTCCTGTATCAGTCCACCCTCTCATGGAAAGAGAGTTCTTCCAACAGAATAAACAGCCCGCCCTGGGTCTCATGACAAGTTCTTCTCCCAGTGCAAATTAACAAACTGGCATCTGGTTGTGAGTTGAATTACTGTGAGTCATTGCCCAAGAGCCTGATCAGACCTGAGTGCAAAGAAAAATCATGTTCCTACGCCTACAGTACTAAGGACCGGATTCTGAAATGTCACCTCTCACAATGAACTACCTTCTCTGCCCCTCCCCTTCCCCTCTGCTGCAGCCTAGAGAAGCAAGATGGGCAGAATATGAACTGTGGAAACCAAAGCAATCCCACACTGGAAGGTGCAGTTCCATTTTCATTAGCGTTTTTATTTGACATTGTGTGACTATGAGAGAGGAAACTGCCATGATCATTCTGGTGAAGGGTACATTTTTATCTGAAATTTCCTAATATACAGTTTAAAATCATTTTAAAAATTTGAATATTCCAGAAAAATCATCTTGTTTCTATTTCAAAATGAGCAAACCCATCCTGGACACCCCTGACACAGACAAGCTGTGGTTCTTGCCACTTGCAACATGGGGAACCAATGACCTTGAATTACTTCGTTTTTGCCCCTTGCTTAATGCCTAAAGGGCATAGGGTTCATTCTGAGACCACACAGGGGTCAGTAAACTCTTTCATAAGGGACCAGATAATAAATAATTTAAGTTTTGCAGGGCAAGAAGCAAAAGCAAAGACATGATGTAGGTATTTATAGAACCATTTACAACTTAATCATTTTAAAATGTAAAGATCATTCTTAGCTGAAAGGCTTTACAAAAATGAGAGTAAGGCTACATTTAGCCCATAGACCATAGTTTGTGAACCGCTGGCTTAGAAGGATAGAGGGCAGGACAGGACCAAGGCAGCATTATTTAACTAGAAAAAAACACGACAGATTTGGCATTTGAAATATATGCTTTCAATGTCATTTCCCCTTTTGAAAGGTAGTATTAACCGAAGAGAATTTCTTAAATTGGAATAGAGATATTGACTAGGTTAAAAATTAAATACATGAAATACATGTGGTTAGAAGACATCAAGGTACAATTATGTGGATAAATTTCCTTAAAAATATTCTTTATGATGTAATGTAGAAATATTGCATTTTAGTATTGTGGATTCAGGAAAACAAGTCTTCAACAATCCATTGAAGATACAAGTATGGAACTACAGAATAAAATTTCATAAAAATTCTATATTCTTGAGACCCATATAGTGAAGTGAAAAAGGGAAATGTTTAGAATCCGACCAGTAGAGCAGGAGTCACCATGAAGACCACATCTGGGTGTCCTGCTATAGGACCTTGAGCACGTGCTAATGAGTTATAAAAGCCAAACCATATGAAGATAAGGTTCAAAGAAAATCAGGGATGAAGAATTATAGTAGAGGTGGATAAAGAAGAAAGTGTGAAATAGTGGGGGATCCGACTGAAAAATACAAGAAAGAGGGGCACCTGGGTGGTTCAGTGGGTTAAAGCCTCTGCCTTCGGCTCAGGTCGTGATCCCAGGGTTCTGGGATCGAGCCCCACATCGGACTCTCTGCTCAGCCGGGAGCCTGCTTCCCTCTCTCTCTCTGCCTGACTCTCTGTCTGCTTGTGATCTCCATTTGTCAAATAAAAAAATAATAATAATTTAAAAAAATTAAAAAAAAAAAAAAGGAAAGAAAGAAACCCAAGTCCTCGTGAACATTTGGGATCATGAACTCTTCTACCAAACCATCCTCATAACCCCATGTTGCTGCATCTGTACTGCCTATCATCATTACTGAATAACCTGAGGCAGTGTAACTGGGAAGAGAATCAACTGAGAATTTTAGTCAAGGAGGTAAGCATGGTCTTGACTGGGAAGACAGACCCAAACATCAGGGCCAAAGGATAAGGTGAGTCTCAGAGTAGGAGAATGTGTGCAAAGAGCTGAAGCCAGAAGGAGCAATGATGTGTAGGCACGCTGGACCTACGGTGTGCAGGCATGCAGATGGAAGGGCTGCCGTACAGAGATGAGTACCGTGCAGGAAAGTGATGAGCCTCAAAATTTAAATGACACAAGGAATACTGGGTCCAGATGGTTAAGATAACAAAAACATAGCCACAAAGTATAAGACCGTATTTCCTAGGGGATTATCTCAAGATAATTTTGATTATTCGCTGTTGTTATGCTCATAAATATATATTTGGTGTGTGACATCTCCATCCGAGATGGCAGACACTTAACAAAAAGTGGTCAATAAGACACAGTCACTAATTGATTGTAGTTCTCCTTTCCCCTGAGCTCAGATACAGTCTCAAAATTCTTCCCAACATGGTCCTTCAGTATTTCACTGAGAGTTCATTGTGGTTGTTACATGAAAGGAAACACGTATGCCATCCTAATACATAGCTTTAGCTTGAGTTTACATTTTTAGCACAGTATCCACCAAAATTTTATTTTGATCACCACCTTGATTGCTTATTACATTCAGTTCAAGAACTTTACCTGAGGTCTTGCTGCCTGGTTAACTTTTCAACAAACATTCACACTGAATTTGCCATATGCTGTCTCATTTGGATAAATGATAGGGAGTCTTCAGATACGGTTAATCATTATTAGTTTTATTTCCAGTGTAAAATTCCAAATGATATAGAGGGTTTAGGATTAAACTGCATTCATCTCTGAGGTCTGGAATGCTATTTGTATTAAGGTTAGTGGTTTTTTTAAATTAACATATATTATTTGCTTCAGGGGTACAGGTCTATGAATTATCAGTCTTACATAATTCACAGCACTCACCATAGCACAAACCCTCCCTAATGTCCATCCCCCAGCCACTTTATCCCTCCCTCCACCACCCGGCAACCCTCAGTTTCTTTCCTGAGATTACGAGCCTCTTCTGGTGTGTCTTCCTCCCCCATCCCATCTTGTTTCATTTTTTCCCTCCCTACCCCCATGACCCCATGCCCTGCCTCTCAGATTCCTCGTATCAGAGAGATCATATGATAATTGTCTTTCTCTGATTGACTTATTTCACTTAACATAACACCTTCTAGTTCCATCCACGTCATTGCAAATGGCAAGATTTCAGTTTTTTGATGGCTGCATAGTATTCATTGTATGTGTGTGTGTGTGTGTGTGTGTGTATACCACCTCTTCTTTATCCATTCATCTGTTGATGGACATTTAGGTTCTTTCTATAGTCTGACTATTGTGGACATTGCTGCTGTAAACATTCGGGTGTACATCCCCCTTTGGATCACTACATTTGTATCTTTAGGGTAAATACCTGGTGGTACGTTTCTTGGGTAGGAATTGTAGCTCTATTTTCAACTTTTTGAGGACGCTCCATACGGTTTTCCAGAGTGGCTGCATCAACTTCCATTCCCACCAACAGTGTAGGAGGGTTCCCCTTTCTCTGCATCCTTGCCAACATCTGTCGTTTCCTGACTTGTTAAGTTTAGCCATTCTGACTGGTGTGTGGTGGTATCTCACTGAGGTTTTGATTTATATTTCCCTAATGCCAAGTAATGTTGAGCACTTTTTCATGCATCTGTTGGCAATTGGGATGTCTTCTTTCCAGAAATTTCTGTTCATGTCTTTTGCCCATTTCTTGACTGGATTATTTGTTCTCTGGGTGTTGAGTTTGGTAAGTTCTTTACAGATTTTAGATACTAGCCCTTTATTGACATGTCATTTGCAAATATCTTCTCCCTTTATGTCAGTTGTCTTTTGGTTTTGTTGACTACTTTCTTTGCTGTGCAAAAGCTTTTGATCTTGATGAAGTCCCAATAGTTCATTTTTGCCCTTGCTTCCCTTGCCCTTGGAGATATTTCTAGGAAGAAGTTGCTGTAGCTGAGGTCAAAGAGGTTGTTGCCTGTGTTCTCCTCAAGGATTTGGATGGATTCCTGTCTCAAATTGAGGTCTTTCATCCATTTTGATCTATTTTTGTGTGTGGTGTAAGGAAATGGTCCAGTTTCATTCTTCTGCATGCAGTTGTCCAATTTTCCCAAAACCATTTGTTGAAGAGACTTTCTTTTTTCCAATGGACATTTCTTCCTGCTTTGTTGAAGATTAGTTGATCATAGAGTTGAGGGTCCATTTCTGGGTTCGCTATTCTCCTCCATCAATCTATGTGTCTGTTTTAGTGACAGTACCATATTGTCTTGATGATTACAACTGTGTAATGGAGCTTGAAGTCTGGAATTGTGATGCCACCAACTTTGGTTTTCTTTTTCAACACTCCTCTGGCTATTCAGGACCTTTTCTGGTTCCATATAAATTTTAGGATTATTTGTTCCATTTCCTGGAAAAAAAATGATGGTATTTTGGTAGAGATTGCATTAAATGTGTAGATTGCTTTAGGTACATAGACATTTTTACAATATTTGTTCATCCAATCCATGAGCATGGAACATTTTTCCATTTCTTTGTGTCTTCCTCAATTTCTTTTATGAGTACTTTATAGTTTTCTGAATACAGAATCTTTGCCTCTTTGATTAGATTTATTCCTAAGTAACATGATTTTGGGTGCAATTGTAAATGAGATTGACTCTTTGATTTCTCTTTCTTCTGTCTTGCTGTTGGTGCATAGATATGCAACTGATTTCTGTGCATTGATTTTATATCCTGAGACTTTACTGAATTCCTGTATGAGTCCTAGCAGTTTCAGAGTGGAGTCTTTTGGGTTTTCTACATAAAGCATCATATCATCTGCAGAGTGAAAGTTTGACTTCTTCTTTGCCAATTTGGATAACTTTTATTTATTTTGTCTTCTGATTGCTGAGGCTAGGAGTTCTAGTACTATGTTTAATGGCGGTAGTGATAGAGGACAGCTCAGCTGTGTTCCTGACCTTAGTGGAAAAGCTCTGTTTTTCCCCATTGAGAATGGTATTCATGGTGGGTTTTTCATAGGTGGCTTTTATGATATTGAGGTATGTACCCTCTATCCCTACACTGTGAAGAGCTTTGATCAAGAAATGATGCTGTACTTTGTCAAATGCTTTTTCAGCATCTACTGAGAGTCTCATATGGTTCGTGTTCTTTCTTTTATTAATGTATTGTATGACATTGATTGATTTGCAGATGTGGAACCAACCTTACAGCCCTGGAATAATTCCCACTTGTTCATGGTGAAAAATAATCCTTTTAATGTACTGTTGGATCCTATTGACTAGTATTTTGGTGAGAAATTTTGCATCTGTGTTCATCAAGGATATTGGTCTGTAATTCTTCTTTTTGATGGTGCCCTTGTCTGGTTTGGGGATCAAGGTAATGTTGGCCTCATAAAATGAGTTTGGAAGTTTTCCTTCCATTTCTGTTTTTTGGAACAGCTTCAGGAGACCAGGTATTAATTCTTCTTTAAATGTTTGGTAGAATTCCCCTGGGAAGCCATCTGGCCCTGGGCTCTTGTTTGTTGGGAGATTTTTGATGACTGCTTCAATCTCCTTATTGTTTATGGGTCTGTTCAGGTTTTCTATTTTTTCCTTGTTCAGTTTGGTAGTTCTGATGTCTCTAGGAATGCATCCATTTCTTCCAGATCATCAAATTTGCTGGTGTATAGTTGCTCATAATGTGTTCTTATAATTGTTTGTATTTCTTTGGTGTTGGTTGTGATCTCTCCTCTTTCATTCATGATTTTATTAATTTGGATCCTTTCTCTTTTCTTTTTGATAGGGCTGGCCAGGGGTTTATCAATCTTATTAATTCTTTCAAAGAGCTAGCTCCTAGTTTCATTGATTTGGTCTACTGTTCTTCTAATTTCTATTTCACTGATTTCTGCTCTGATCTTTGTTGTTTCTCTTCTTCTGCTGGGTTTAGGCTTTCTTCGCTGTTCTTTCCCCAGCTCCTTCAGGTGTAGGGTTAGGTTGTATACTTGAGACCTTTCTTGTTCCTTGAGAAAGGCTTGTATTGCTATATACTTTCTTCTCAGGACTGCCTTTGCTATGTTCCAAAGATTTTGAACAGTTGTATTTTCATTTTCATTTGTTTCCATGAATTTTTAAAATTCTTCATTAATTTCCTAGTTGACACATTCATTTTTTAGTAGGATGCTCTTTGCATCCATGTATTTGAGTTCTTTCCAAATTTCCTCTTGTGGTTGAGTTCTAGTTTCAAAGCATTGTGGTGTGAAAATTTGCAGGGAATTGTCCCAATCTTTTGGTACCAGTTGAGACCTGATTTGTGACCCAGAATGTGATCTATTCTGGGGACTGTTACATGTGCACCAAAGAAGAATGTATATTTTGTTGCTTTGGGATGGAGTGTTCTGAATATATCTGTGATGTCTATGTGGTCCAGTGTGTCATTTAAAGCCTTTATTTCCTTGTTGATCTTTTGCTTAGATGATCTGTCCATTTCAGTGAGGGGTATTAAAGTCCCCTACTGCTATTGTATTATTGTTGATGTGTTTCTTTAATTTTGTTATTAATTGGTTTATATAATTGGCTGCTTCCATGTTAGGGGCATAGATATTTATAATTCTTAGATCTCCTTGTTGGACAGACCCTTTAAGTATGATATAGGGCCCTTACTCATCTCTTACAATAGTCTTTGGCTTTAAATCTAATTTACCAATAAGAGTTGCCACCCTAGCTTTCTTTTGATGTCCATTAGCATGGTAAATTGTTTTCCACCTCCTCACTTTAAATCCAGAGATGTCTTTGGGTCTAAAATGAGTTGCTTACAGACAGCATAGTGATAGGTCTTTTTTTTTTTTTTAATCCATTCTGATATCCTGTGTCTTTTGATTGGGACATTTAGCCCATTTACATTCAGGGTAACTATTGAAAGATATGAATTTAGTGCCATTGTATTGCCTGAAAGGTGACTCTTACTGGGTATTACCTCTTTTCTTTTCTGGTCTATTACTTTTAGGCTCACTCTTTGCTTAGAGGACCCCTTTCAATATTTCCTGTAGGGCTGGTTTAGTGTTTCAAATTCTTTCAGTTTTTGTTTGTCCTGGAAGCTTTTTTTTTTTTTTTTTTTTTTTTTTTTTAGATTTTATTTATTTATTTGACAGACAGAGTGTCCTGGAAGCTTTTTATCTCTCCTTCTATTTTCAATGAGGGCCTAGGTGGATATAGTATTCTTGGATGCATATTTTCTCTTTTAGTTCTCTGAATATATCATGCCAATCCTTTTTGGCCTGCCAGGTCTCTGTGGATAGGTCTGCTGCCAATCTAATATTTCTACCATTGTATGTTACAGACCTCTTGTCCTGAGCTGCTTTCAGGATTTTCTTTTTGTCACTGAGACTTGTAAGTTTTACTATTAAATGATGGGGTGTGGACCTATTTTTATTGATTTTGAGGGGATTCTCTGTGCCTCCTAGTTTTTGATGCTTGTTCCCTTTGCCACATTGGAGAAATTATCTGCTATAATTTGCTCCAATATACCTTCTGCCCCTCTCTCTCTTCTTCTTCTGGGATCCCAATTCTACTTTTTCTTTTTTTTTTTTTTTATTCTAATATTTTTCATCTTATGGCATTACTTATCTCTTGAATTCTCCCCTCATGGTCCAGTAGTTGTTCATCTCTCTTTTTCTCAGCTTCTTTCTCCATCATTTGGTCTTCTGTATCACTAGTTCTCCCTTCTGCTTCCTAGCAGTAAGAGTATCCATTTTTTATTGCACCTTATTAATAGTTTTTTTAATTTCAACTTGGTTATATTGTAGTTCTTTTATTTCTCCAGAAAGGGAATTTCTAGTATCATCCATGTTTTTTTCAAGTTCAGCTAGCCCCTTGATAATCATTATTCTGAACTTTAATTCTGACATCATACTAATGGCTGTACTGATTAGGACCCTAGCTTTTGGTACTGACGCTTGTTCTTTTTTTTTTTTTAGGTGAATTTTTCCACCTTGTCATTCTATCCAGATAAGAATAGATGAATGAGAGAACAAAATTTTAAAAGGCAGCAACAACCCCAGAAAAATTTACACTAACCAAATCAGAAGAGACCTGAAACCAGGGGGAAAAGAAAGGAGAAAAAATATCTATATCTATATCTATATCTATATCTATATCTATATAATTTTAGACTGGTGAATAGAACAGGGCCACACACTTGATTTTTGGTAAATTTTTATCTGTTAGAAGAAACTACCTCCCAAAATTTTAAAGAAAGAAAAACTTATATATATAAAAAAATAAGGGTAAAAATGATGAAGGGATGGAATATGGGTGTAAAGATGAAAATTTTAAAGGATTCTAAAAAATAAATTGATAAGATATGAAATTGTTGGGAAAAAGGAGGAAAGAATGTGATCAGGCTGGAAACTGGAACAAAGCTATGCACTAGATTTAGGCTGTATTTTGATCTGTTAGAAGAAACTGCATCCCAAAATTTTAAGGAAAGAAAAACGTATATGTATACAAAAAATAAGTTTAAATACAATGAAGGGATAAAATATGACTATATCAATGAAAATTTAAAAAGATTTTTTTTTTTAGATTTTATTTATTTATTTGACAGAGAGAAATCACGAGTAGTCAGAGAGGCAGGCAGAGAGAGAGAGGGAAGCAGGCTCCCTGCTGAGCAGAGAGCCCGATGCGGGACTCGATCCCAGGACTCTGAGATCATGACCCGAGCCGAAGGCAGTGGCTTAACCCACTGAGCCACCCAGGCGCCCCTAAAAAGATTTTTAAAGGTTATTGATAAGATAAAATGGTTTTTAAAAAACACTGAAATGGGAAACAAAAAATTTAAAAAATAGAATAAGAAAGAAAAAATTTTTAATTTAACTGTGGAAGACTAAAGAATCATGGGGAAAAAGCCACAAATTCTATGTGTTGTATTCCCATAGCTCTGAAATTTTGCAGTTCTCATCATTTGGTGAACTTGGTTTGGCTGGACATTCTTGCTGATCTTCTGGGGGAGGGGCCTTTTGCCATGATTCTCAAGTGTCTTTGCCCGAGTTGGGATTGCCCTGCTCTTACCAGGGGCCGGGTTCAGTCACTGCTCAGCTTTGCTCTTGGAGCTATCAAAGTGGCAGAGAAGAGTATTACATGAATGAGAGCCTAACATTCTAGATATTTTTCCCATTGAGGCATTTGCTAATTCTAAAGCAGTTTAGAGCCAAGAGACTGAAAAGCAGAGTATAAAGTTTAGGCAGAGATTTTGGTAACCTCATAGAGCTTGAGAGACAGATATTAAAGGTCAGAGCTCACCAAATAGTCTAGACTTCCAGTTAGAACTGTAGGAGAGGTAAACCCTAGGAGTAAAAGTAAGATGGAAGTAGACCATCCTCCACAAAAACTGAAACCATTGTTCAAACCACTCCATCCCAAACTGGATTAAGGAGATCTGGCCCAATTTTAATTGGCTCCTGGAAAGAAAAAATAAATCCTCTATGGAGAAAGAAGTCAGCCAGAGATTAGGAATTCAAGGTTGGTTTTAAAACTCAGAAATCAATTCATTATTGATAATTCTTCCCACTAATATAATAAAGGAGAAAAATAAAAGAACTATCTCAATATACGTAGAATAAATGTTTGACAAAATCAACCCTGGTTTATGATCTTTTTTTAGAGATTTTTAACAGATTTTATTTATTTATTTGACAGAGATCACAAGTAGACAGAGAGGCAGGAGGGGACAGGAGGAAGCAGCAGGGAGCCTGATGTGGAGCTCAATTCCAGGACCCCAAGATCATGACCTGAGTTGAAGGCAGAGGCTTAACCCACTGAGCCACCCAGGCACCCCTCTGATTTATAATATTTTTAAAAAGCAAACCATCTATAAAAAGGAACCCCCTTAAACTTATAAAGAATATCTACAAAACACCATTAGCAAAGATTATATTTAATGATCAACTATTGTAATTTTTACCAGAGACTAGAAGTAAGACAATGACTGTTCTCTCTCCACTCCTATTCAACTTTGTATTAGAGGCTGTGACCAGCATAACTAAAATAAATATACATGGATTAAAATGGAATAGCAATAAAGCTGTCATTCCCAGAAAACATGATTGTATACATAGAAAGTTTAAAAATCTACAAACTATTAAAATTAGTAAATGAATTTAGCAAGTTTTTGGGATACAAGGTCAATATAAAAAATAAATTTTATTTCCATATACCAGCAACAATTTAAGAAATGAATTAAATGAGTAACACCACATAGAAGAACACCCCCAAAATTTTCAAATACCTAGAACCAAACTAATGGGTAAAACCTATATAATATAGGAAGAACAATATTAAAATAATTTAAATAAAAAACTAAATGATTGGAAGGATATATTATGTTTCCTGGATTAGAAGAGTCACTGATGTAAATTTTTAAATTTTTCCAAGTTGACCTGAATTCCAGCAGGCTTATTTGTTTGTGCATGTGTGTGTGTGTGTGTAAATGAAGAATTGAAATTTTGAAATTTGTATGGAAATGCAGTGATCCACGAGTAGCTAGATAAACTTGAAATATTTATGCAATCAGATATTTAAACTTACTGTAAATACATTGTAATTAAGATATTAATCAGTATAAGCATAGATAATTGGACCAATGAAACAGAGTAAGAGTCCAGAGGCAGACCCATACACAAACGGGCACTTGATTTACGACAGAGAATGCTGTTGACAATAATGACCCTGGATCAGCTGAAAATTTATATAAACAACAGCAAAGGAGAGCAAAACTTGGGTCTTCCCTTAACTCACATACAGAGCTCAATTTTAAATGAATTATAGAAGATACAGGAGAATATTTTCAGGGCTATCCAGTTTGGCAAAGATTTTTTAAATAGGAAAATAGAAGCACTACTCATAAAGGGGAAAATAGATACACTGGACACTACATAGAGAATGGAATTATAAATCATAGATTTGGAGAATATATTTTAATTCATATTACTAGTAAAAGATTCCTATCCTATCCAGAATTCAGAGAGAATTTATGAATAAGGAAAAGGTCATTAGAAATAATAGGAAATAGAAAAAAAATCAATAGAAAATGAGCAAAGGATTTGAACAGGGACTTTAAAAAACATAAAAACCAGGGCACCTGGGTGGTTCAGTTGGTTGAGCATGTATCTGACTCTTGGTTTAGGCTCAGGTCATAATCTTAAGCTCATGAGATTGAACGAACCCCACATTGGGTTCTGTGCTGAACGTGAAGCTTGCTTAAGAGCCTCCCTCTTCCTCTGCCCCTCCCCAGATATGTATTTGATATATATTCAAATAAATAAATATATGTGTGTGTGTGTGTGTGTGTATACACAGCATATATATATATACACACATACCACTAGGAAAATGCAAATGAAAGCCACAATAAGATACCACTACACTCTCAGAAGAATGGGTAAAAGTAAAAGGATTAACCATACCAAATGTTGGTCAGTTATGGAGAAACTGGATTCTTCCTACATCCACAGTGGGAGCAGAAATAAGTGCAACTACTTTGGAAAAGTATTTGGCCTTCTCCAAAAGCTTAACATACGTGTGCCCTGTGATCCAATAGTTCCATTCTCAGGAAGAGAGAATCCAGCAGAAATGCACACATAGGTCGATCAACAGACATTTTGAGAACAGCCAAAAATTAGAAACAAGCCAAAGGTCCATCAGTAGTAGAATGTATAAATAAATGGAATGTTTTAGAGCAATGAGTTGAGTGAGTCCCTTCTTCATGAAAAATATGAGTGAAACTCACAAAGGTAATGAGCAAAGGAATTGCATGATTTCATTTATAGAAAGTTCAAAAACAGACAAAGTTAATCTATGGTGTCTATAAATCAGGAGGGGGGAATTTTGGCAGAAGAGTATGGTGATAACTGGACATGCAGTAGCTAACTGCCTGATTTCCTGGGGACTGAGTAAACCACTCAGGATTTTCTTTTTTTCTTTTTTAATATATATTATATTTAAATTCAATTAGCCAGCATGTAGGACATCACTAGTTTTCAGTGTAGTGTTCAATGATTGATTAGTTGCATGTAACACCCAGTGCTCATCACATCATGTGCCCTCCAGAATGTTAAAACAGAGTTGTTCCCAAGCAAACTGGGATGGTCATTCACCCTAATAGGCAGGGTCCCAGGGGGTGCCTCTGTTGGGCTGATGAAGCTCTCTTTGTATATCTGCGTGGCAATTACACGGCAGTCATTTGTGATAAGCTCTCCGGCCAAACATTTATGATTTGTCCCTTTTCTTTCTTTGTATAGGATTCATTGACATAGGTATTAAGCAGTTCAACCTATCTATTGATAAACATAGAATGATGTAGGGATGTGTAGAAAATGAATTGTCCCAAATTTACTTTTCGATTCATGTGTGCTTTTCCTGTCGACTGGGAAGGCATCAAGCTAAAACTTACTCATTATATATTTGATTGGTGCCTCCCCCCCAGGTAGGCACCCTTCCAGGGACTGGAAATACAAAGTTGAACAATGTTCCTATTCTCAGGGGACTTTGATTCATGTGGCGAGGACAGGTGATAAACAAGCCCTTGATTATATAACGTACCATTAGGTAGTTAAATGCAACAACAACGAATTAAAAGAGTCAACATAGAGGGTGACCAGGACTGAAATATAGGAAAGAGTGGTCAGAGAAGTATGTTCTACGTAAGGGACATTCACTGAAAAATCCCAAAGGAAGTGAACAAGCTAATATCTTGAGGGAAAAGAGAAGGAGAAATCCAAATGTATATATATCAATTCAATATATTTAATATATTAATTCAATTAGTCCTATATGCTGGCCAATTGAATTTAAATAAAATAGATATTAAAAAAGAAAAAAAATAAATGAAAAATAAAAAAGAATGAGTACAAAGTTCCTATGATGAGAGCATCAAATCCATCCCTTTCGAGCACTTATTACAAATGAAACTGTTTGACGTCTGCTTTCCCACCGCCACTGGTGTCTCCATCCTCAAAGGGACAATATCTGACTTCTTGTTCCCTAAATTTTCCCACTTCCAGGCATGGTGCGTACACTTCGCCGGTACGGATTTGTAGAAGGAGTAAATCACCCAACTGCATTTTTACACACCCTTCCGTTTGTTCCTGGGCCGTCCTTTCTGTCCCAGGAATCTGTGTATTTGTCCATCATGATTAAATACTGGGACTTTAGGGGCGCCGGGGTGGCTCAGTGGGTTAAGCGGCTGCCTTCGGCTCAGGTCATGACCCCAGCGTCCTGGGATCGAGTCCCGCATCGGGCTCCTTGCTCGGCAGGGAGCCTGCTTCTCCCTCTGCCTCTGCCTGCCATTCTGTCTGCCTGTGCTCGCTCTCTCTCCCTCTCTCTGACAAATAAATAAAATCTTAAAAAAAAAAAAAAAAATACTGGGACTTTAGAGTTTGTCTTAACATGCAGTGGGAGAGTCGCTGGAGGCGCCATTCAAGCAGTGGGCTATGCCCCAGGGATACAACTCTAAGTAAAAATAGACAGACGGAGTCCTTGTTCTCACGAGGGTCAAATCCTAGTAAGATCATGGAGGAAGAAGAGCGTAATTTCACAGGAGAAATTGGCAGCGTTTTCTAGGTCTGAGGAGTCAATGCGTAAAAGCGGGAAGTGGGTAGATTATCTTCTCAGAATGGGTAAGTCAGTCTGCAGATCAGACCTCAACAAATCTCCAAAACGAGGCTCGGGTGTTTTATTCGAGGTGAGCTTCTTGGGAGTTCTTTGTAGGATCTAAAAAGGGCGTGTTATTTCCAGTCTGGAAACCAAGGGGTGAGTGTTGGTATCTGAAACGGAGCCCAGAGTAAATGCCTGCAGGGGCTGTATGACCGTGGTGCACCGGGTGATCCGTTCATCTGATCCTCCGGAAGCAGCAGCAACATAAACACCTGGACTGCTCCCCTGTGCCCTTACTTTGAACCAGAGCAGACCTGGGTCCAAGGGTTAAGGGCGGATTTGAAAAATTAAACAGCTATCTGAGAATGTCCCAGGTGATAACCCAGTTGTGCCCCTTAGCCGGGGCTTGCTTCTCTCCACTGCGCCAGATGGGGATAGTGTTGCGGTCTGTCCCAGATTTTGGGGGGTGAGATGGTCAAAGGTAAAAACACCGTTGTCCCAGGCCAGGTGAGGATGCCAAGGCAGATTTAGAAACCTTGTCAACCCCGTGCTCGGGATAGCAACGAGCCATGTGTTTTAGCTTTCTCATCTCGGTTGCAAATATTTCCAGTATTTTGAGTTTATGTTGTGCTCTTGCACCACAAGCTTTCACCCCATTAGATGAGCCTGGGCTCTCTTTTATTTTATATTTCATAGTTTGGTGCAAAGTTTGATTCTGATCCAGTTTTCATAACCCAAATCATCACGCCCCATATCATGTTCAGAGACCATTTAAGTCAGAGACCATTTAAGTCAATGGAGCTGTTTTACAATGCAAATTACTAGCCAGTTTTGCATGTTTGGGTTTTAAAAGCTGGGCTTTTGTAAAGCAGGATTATAACCATAATGAGGCCTCACCTCCTTGGTTTTTACTGGCAAGCCTGGATGCTGGGGGTGGGGGATGGGGAGGTGAGATCTCAGGAGGCTGCCTGGTTTCTGTATTCATCAGCAGGCTGTTATCTGGGTGCGGACTCATTATCAGCACCTCATTGTCCTCTCTTTCCACGCGCTCAGATTCTCATCTTGCAGGGAGAAAGGATTTCTCCCAGGGCCTTGGGATGAAAATCATCCTTGGCCCTTCCTGGATTCTCTCCCTTACTCCCGGGAACAGGAGAGCGTGTTGAGTATTATGTGCCTAGAAGACTTTGAGCCAGCAGACAGCACTCCCAGAGTACTCTGCAGTCCCTGTCTTCCTGACCAGAGCCTGTTGCTGGACTTGCTCTTGTCAGAGACCAGGCTGTGACCTTCCAAAGGGCAAAAAATCCTGTCCGTTTCCATTCGGATGCATGCCTGTCGTAGTGGACACATTAGGCAGGTGGATTTCGCTGGTGAACAATGAAATGGAGCTGAACTTCTATTAGCACATGATGGTTACAGTGATTTTTTTTTAAACATTTTGTTTATTTATTTATTTGACAGACAGAGATCACAAGTAGGCAGAGAGGCAGGCAGAGAGAGAGGAGGAAGCAGGCTCCCCGCTGAGCAGAGAGCCCGATGCGGGGGCTCAATCCCAGTGATGAAGTCCCAGAACCTAAGTCAGGTTTGGGGGGTGAGGTTCAGAGCTGACGACTAAAGAAAGAATTCTTAAGACATCTTTGGTGCAAAATGGTGGTTTATTAAAGCACGAGGACAGGACGTCCTCAGCCAGCCTCCTGCTCGCTCCCTCATCACCAGGACCCTGGGATCATGACCTGAGCTGAAGGCAGAGGCTTTAACCCACTGAGCCACCCAGGCACCCCAGAGTGATTTTTTAAAAGTAATCCCTATCCCAAGGTGGGGCTCAAACTCATAACCCCAAGAGTCCCATGCCCTACCTACTGAGGCAGCCAGGCGCCCCACATTGATTTTTTTAACTGCTACATCATGTGATTTACAAATATGACACAAAGGACTACTTTAGACCTTCTTTCTCCAGTGGAATGCCCTGAGAATAGGTTTTCTGTTCTTTCTGCCCTTCATTTACCTTATTAAAAATTCATAGTTTCTAATTTATATGGGCATACAGAACACATATTTGTCTCTTTTCATTCTCGAGAGTCAACTAAAATAGGAGAGAAGTATAAAAAAGATTAAACCACTAACAGTAAAGAAATCGACTGGGGAGTGTAGGAATTAAGAACAACATGGCCAGTGAGAAATTTCCAATACTTTCCAGAAGATCAAAGCCAATGGGAGCATTTGATAAACGGAACAACGGAACAACGTGGAGAAAGCAGTGTAAGGACCTATTTAGCCAGAGGCTTCCATCAAGGTTAAAACAATAATGTTGTTTAACCCTTAAACTATCCTTGCTCCCCTTCCCCCAGGGGACTTCCTTAAAAACAAGTCCCAGAAACCAGCCCCAGGTAACAAAGTCCAGCTACAAGGGTGGGTCAGGCCAGGTGGAGACATCCAATCAATGGGGGGTTGCATACTGTCTCCCTAGCTACCAAGGAGGATGGGCTCCGCCCTTTGGGAGCCTTTTGGGCACCAATTCTGTTTTTTAATGAATGAATAAACAATGTCAGCAGTCTTTAGGGGCATTAAAAAAAGGGGGGGTCAGGGTCCAAGTATGTCACCAAGGATCAGTGCAGTCATAGCTTTATCAGAATAGACTGGAAATACCCAAGAACCCACAGCTCAACAGATAAATCACCAGTGTCGTTCTATGTGGGTCAAGAGCTCTTGTTGATATTTAAAAACCCTCTTGGAAATGCAGGTGTATTAGTTACACTGTAGTGCCATTTGCTTTAATCTTATAATCAATACTAACTATTCAGACTGATATCTGAAATAAAATCTGCTCGTGTGTGCATGGAGAGTGGTTATCTTAATAAGAGACTTCAGCTTTTGTGAAGTAGAGCATTTGAGATAATCATATCACAACTATCATATTCAAATGCGTACCTCAAGCTAGGCAATCTCAAGTGTTTATCTCATTTTCTTTCAAAATCTCTATCAAAAAGGGTATTATTATCCAAGTTTTACTGTAGAAGGAAACTAAAGATAAGAGAGGTTAAGGACCAGTCCAAGTTCAACTCTGCCATCCAGTGATAGGATCAGGATTTAGACCAAATTGGCTGCTTTCACCTATGATTGGGGCTGGCAACACTCTTCTAGAAGGGGCCAGACAGTAAATACTTAAGGTTATGCAGGCCATAGGGTCTTGGTCTGAGCCTTCAACCTTGCCAATGGAATGTAAAAACAGCCAGACAATAAGAGAGCCAATGAACATGACTGTGTGCCAACAAATCTTCAACTATGGACTTCAAAATATGAGTTACATATCGTTCTCATATGTCGCAAATATTCTTAGTTTAATTTTTTTCAACCATTAAAAAATGTTACAACCATTTTTAGCTGCAAGCTCTGGATATATATACTTACTCTTATATATAAAGTAATATAAAATATATATAAAATCTCATCCCATCACCTTCCTCTTGAACTATGCTAGTTCATTTGCATGATTTATCATCAATGCAGTTTTGTTTGTATGTGAATGCAAACTACTTCAGTTTTTACTTCAGTTTAAAATGTTCTCATTTTTTATATGTTTTACTAACAGAGTATTCCCATGTGGAAATCATTGATTTCTTGCTCTTCCTTCATTTATCATTTTATTAATAGTTTTGATATCAATAGTTAGCCAAATTCTGATTCTTGATAAAATTTCATAAAGAACAATTGTCTTATCAATAAAAAAAAAAAAAAGGCAAAAAGCAAGTAGTGGGCTGGAGTTGACTCTTGAGCTATAGTTTTCCAACTGCTGACATATTTCACTCTACCTACCCCCACGTTGGAGGCAATAGGGTTGCTAAGGGTTCCCAGGAAGTAGGTGTGAGAAAAAGTAAGGAAGACCTGGGGGGGGGCGGGGATGTGTCCCTTGAAGTCTAGCTCAGGAATGAGGGGGCACTTGTGTACCAGAAGAACTTCATCTTTCTGTGAAATCTAATTCTCTATTAGTAGGTAGGCTGTTGCAATATGAATTGAAATGCTAGGAATAACCCTTTGAGATATCCCTCTCACCCTTTGCGAAGGGAGGAAGCAAAACAAGAAGCGGAACATGATCACCTTGCATCTGAAAACTACGTGGTCCAGACTCCTGCACTCACTGATTCCTTCCTCTCCACCTGTGTTACTTAACATTGACTATGGACAATTGAAAACACAAAATAACAGGGGTCTGAATTGAAAGACCCCTCCCCTAGAAAGACCCCTCCCTTAGTAGACAGATAGGATAGCTAACCACTTGTTTGCTTTTCTGTAAACCGCTGGCTTTTAGGTATAGACCAGGTTATTAATTAGGTTATTAATTGCTTATTAATCACTCTTTTGCCCTTCTGTAACCGCTTGGCTTATAGAAATAATAGAGACGCCATGATGGCATTCCTACCTTCCCCCTTCTTGTTTCCCTTTCCCGCCTCTCTCCTCCCGCGCGCGGGCCCTCAGAACCAATCAGCTTGTTCCCCCTTCCCGCCTCTCTCTTCGCGCGCGGGTCCTTAGAGCCAATCAGCAAACTCCAAGTATGCCTTTTTCAAGTTCAAACTGTCAACCAATCAGTTGCGCCCCGCCCAAAACTTGTTTGTACCTGTCTATAAATACCCGGCACCACCCCAGCCGGGTGTGCTCAGCTAGCAGGAGCTGCTGACCACCCGCAGGAGCCTGCGTAACAATAAAGAACCTCTTGCTGATTGCATCCAGTGGCAGTGTTGGATTCTTGGGTAAGGGGACAGAATGACAAAAAAGAAGTGCATTTCCTTCTTCTAGAAATTTAAATAGCTCAAAATGGATCTTTCTATCTTACTGATCTGCTCTCAATTGGCTTTCAACAGGTGGCCCAAGATGACTGCTTCCTTCCGGCCATCATGTCTGCATTCCAAATAGAAAATTATAGAAGAGCAGGACTTCTTCTTTTCAAGGCACTCCCATTTCTGCTTATATCCTGAGAGTGCTGAACCCGGCTGCAAGGAAATTTGAGAAACACAGACTTTGATTGTTGGCATTCAAGTATCTAGCTAATATTTGGGTAGCAAGAAGGGGAGAAGATAGTGGTGCATCATGAATGGTTTCTGCCACAAAATTCATTGCTACCATCTGCTATTGACTTTTGCCTCTATGACACTGATACAAAGGGTTCTAACCACCACCTCTGTCTTGGACCAAGCCCAGAGTTGCTCATCCTGACTGCACCTTACACTTTCCCTGTGCATATCTGCTTCTCCTGGCCACCAATATCAACATTCAGCTTCTCTTTCTGTTTATCCTTTTTCTTTACCTTTCCCCCATTATTACCCTGTCTCCTTTCAACTGGACTTATGATACTACATTTTAGCAATAGACTCTGGGGCTAGAGTAGAACCTTCTAGATTGACCTGATTTCCAAGACTTTTAACCCGATCTCCTTGGGTGGGTTTTTCATCCATTTCACACTGAATGTGTCTGCAGACTGAACCTGTTACCCTTAAGCTAATATTGAATATATGAAGCGCAGACATGAATCCATTTTGATCCCAAGGATACATTAAAAAGTGATAAAGGGAAAACCACAAATACAGAGAAAAATGCTTAAGTGCCATTATTTTTTTCAAAAAAATCAAGTTTAAAATTTAAAGAGCTACAATATGGTTTCATTACTAGACATTATTAAATCAGTGGTAATAAATTAACTATTTGATTTGCAGATGTGCAAATCTAAGTTTTGAAAAAAGTATATTTATTAGTTGAATGGCATTCTGGAACATAGCTACTGATAGAATAAGTTCATCAGGGCGCCTGGGTGGCTCAGTGGGTTAAGCCTCTGCCTTTGGCTCAGGTCATGATCTCCGGGTCCTGGGATCGAGTCCCGCATCAGGCTCTCTGCTCAGCAGAAAGCCTGCTTCCCCCTCTCTCTCTGCCTGCCTCTCTGCCTACTTGTCATCTCTCTCTCTCTCTGTGTCAAATAAATAAAATCTTTAAAAAAAAAAAAAAGGATAAGGTTGTCAGTGGAATTCCTAATATGGGTTTCATTTTTTCAATACTGAACAGAGCAAATGAGACACCGCCTTTTGTTCTCTTTTATTCATATTTAAAAGTACAATTGAATGTCATTGGAAGAGATATTTTAAAAAAATGTATTATAGAGGCTTTTCTTTGTAAGAAGAGGGGACAGTTCCATAGAATAAACTTTTCTCCTGAAAGCTATCCTCTCCCAAGCTAAAATATCCTGTGGTTATAAAGTTAAAATGACATAAATACGCAATGGGTTTGTTGGATGTCCAGGATTATAAGGATAGCAAGTAGACTGTTCCAGAAATACCAGTTATATGCAGCCACCCAAGCACCCCGAGGCCAGCAAAGCTCCTAGAACTTGTCTCTCTCTTATTGATCAGATACCTTTGTTTATAGTCTGAATGTGCAGCTTTGAGTTTAAGAAATGGGAAACAAATGCACACCGTAGGAGAAACTCGTTTTACTAATGAGTCAAGTTTAGTGGATCAACCTTTTGAGGTTTAAAAGTGTTGTGATTCAAAGTATTTTTTTTATCTTTTTCCTCACCTTTGCCTCCCCCACAAAGCTTCTCCAAATGCTTTCATTACTTTTCAAGGCAATGTCTTCTGAGTCTGATGTCTTCTGGATGTTATGCTGTGCAGAAACTGACCTGGAGGCTGCCCAGGATGATTCTGTTTATATTTATTTGATTTAGTTTTATACTTTCTACAGATAAGGAAGAGAATGGCCTCTGGCAATGTGTTCATCACTCAGTTTAAAGCATGGGACAAAATCCCTCCTCCAGTTGCTAGCAGGCAAGGTCAGGGCTACAGAAAAGATATAAAGATACACACACACACATTTATATATATGTATATATGTGTGTATGTATATATATGTGTGCGTGTCTATATTTATACACACGCATATATATAAACTGCAGTATATGTTGGAAACTAAGTGGGCATGAAACTAGGGACATTAGAGTACAAGTGTTTAGAAAAGATTACCTCCCATCCCCACAGCTTTTCTCAGTGTATCTGTCCCAGATGTCTTCAGATAAGAACTAGGGCCCTCTTCTTGTTTATGAAAACCCACACACTAAGGCGGCCATAGTGCTCTTGTGATGGTGGCCAGGGACTCTTTCAATACCAATCCTTCTTGGGTCCACATTTGTGTATATCAGGTGTTTTAAAGAACTTCTCAAAGAAGGTGGTGGCTAAATATTTTAAAAAGGTTTTTTTTTTTTAATTTAATTTCTTTTCATGTGACAGAATTCATTGTTTATGCACCACACCCCATGCTCCATGCAGTATGTGCCCACCATAATACCTACCACCAGGCTCCCCCAACTTTCCACCCTCTGCCCCTTCAGAACCCTCAGATTGTTTTTCTGAGTTCATAGTCTCTCCTGGTTCATCTTCCCCTCCAATTTCCCTCAACTCCCTCTCCTCTCTAACTCCCCTTGTCCTCCATGTTATTTGTTGTGCCCCACAAATAAGTGAAACCATATGATAATTGACTCTCTCTGCTTGACTTATATCACTCAGCATAATCTCTTCCAGTCCCGTCCATGTTGCTACAAAAGTTGGGTATTCATCCTTTCTGATGGAGGCATAATATTCCATAGTGTATATGGACCACATCTTCCTTATCCATTCGTCCGCTGAAGGGCATCTTGGTTCTTTCCACAGTTTGGTGACCGTGGCCATTGCTGCTTTAAAAGTTTTTTGTTGAAGTGCAGTTGACACATTTAATTTTTTAAAGTTGAATATTTGTTGAACTCTTACTTCCATACCATGTTATCCCTTCCACAGGAAGCAAAGACATTGGTTGAGAATTTTCCCTACTATGGTTTTTAAAGATTTATTTATTTTATTTTAGAGAGAGAGAGTGAGTGAGTGGGGTGGAAGGGAGGGGCAGAGGGAGAAAAATCTTCCAGCAGACTCCCTGCTGAGCACAGAGCCCTACACCACCCTGAGATCTGGACCTGAGCTGAAATCAAGGTTCAGTTGCTTACCCCACTGAGCCACCCAGGCGCCCCTCCCTCCTATCGTTTTTAGCATCGTGTTCAAACAGAGTAACTTTGTCACTGTCACTGCTCTCTTTGTGTTTAATTGGGCTTTGAAGGACCATTAGGAGTCTTCACCATGAAACAGCTCCTGAGGAAAGCAGGGAGGGTTGACAAAATATTTCCAGATGCCTAAAATTAGCAACCGGTGTAACATAAAAGAGGCATAATAAGCCATCCGGGGTCACCAGTGAGGGCAAGACAAGGGTTAAGTGAGGAACGAGTCGGAGAACTGTGAATCAAGAATATAGTTCCTATAAATACTTAAAAAAGGCAAGATATTAATTTCCGAGGTAGCAGGTTTATGGACTTGTTTTAGTCATTATCAAATAAAAGTCAACAGCTATGTGATGAGATCCACCAAAGCTTGTACTGCTTGCACCGTTCTGTTCCTATTATGGAAAGGAATAGCTCTAACAAGCAATGGAAACACCACATCTCAGCAATTACTCTGGCTTTGCTGTTGGTATGATCCTCATGTCACTAAAAGCCTATTGGAAAGCAGCAATTATATTGGAAATGTAACGCTCTGTTATCATCAGAATTACTTCCTCCACATGTTGCTAATTCAGAACAGACACAACATGGACTTCTTTAGTGGCCAGTGGGGAATTGACATTATCTTGGACCTTGTCCATATCAAGAGAGATTTCCGTTTCCTAACACATTTTCCATAAATTTACTGCAGAGGCCTAAATTGAATACTGGGACTTCAAAGTCAAGGGCCTTTAAGGAGATTAGATAATCAGAGTTGGCTGAATCAAAAGGTTGAGTTGCTGCTGTCTGCCTCGGCATGTCAGGATCCTCCTAGGGAGCAGTGGTCAAATCTGAGGGGTCCCTGCTTCATGGTCTATTATCGTAACCAGATTAAGACAAAGAGATCATATCGGACTCATCCCTGTCCAAGGGAGAAATGGCCTAAAATGAAAGAAACCAGTATATTTCTGTGAGATTCAGGGTGGCTCATGGGTTGAAAAATGTGGCTGATGGCCCCTGGAAGCCCCAGCAGCTATTTTGAGACAGAGGTTGGACTGTACTTGGTGAAAATGGCCCAGAGCTATAATGACCCTGAAAGGTAGCATTATCTTCGGAGTCTGCATGTAGTTTATTGTTTTAAGTGCCATCACCGTAGGTCCCCAGTGCCTTGGTCAGCCCATCCAGTAGAGACATTAAGGAAACCACAAACTTCTTAGTCTGTGTCCATCTTCCAGTGAGCCGGCTCCTTTGCTGGCCTTCTGGGACCAGTCAATTATGAAATAAGATCATACATTCTCAGTGGTAAGCCTACCCAAGGGTCCTTTGGGGTGGGACAGGAGAGGGACGGTGATTAAATAAATGCACCCTTGGATGAGTTCCCATTGTAAATGGGTCCTGAAGTTTAATGGACTGTGGTGCTATAGGAGAATCATCGATTGGCTATGGACTGTGGTGTTATAGGAGAATCATCGATTGGCTATGGAATGTTATTGTCTCTGCACAGGTGTCTCGAATCATTCCCCCTCTCACTCTCCTCCTTCATTCCTCACAATCCTGCTACATGACTTTCCGAAACACGGCTTCTTCTTATCTCCTTTCTCATTCTCTGATTTGCCCATAATCAGCAGGTATGAAAGAAACTCAGTACTGAGGAAACGACAATCTCTTTTACTAGGGACTGGGTGGTCCAAATGAGTGCAGCATCCAAGGTTTGGCCTCTGAGAGCAAAAATCTCTCTCAAAGAAACCAAGAACCAAAAAAGGCAGAGGATGTGCCCAAGTTAAAAAGCTTGAAAGGAGCACTGAGTATGGTAGAAAGAGCAAAGCATGGGTGTCAGAAAAACCTGTGTATCAATTTCAATTCTGTCCCTTATAAATTGTATGGCCTTGAGAAAGTCATTTCACATCTATGACCTTCAATTTCCTTGTCTATAAACTGAGTATAATAAAAGGTTATTATAAAAGTTGCAAGAAATATATATTGGGTCTGTGTCTGGGACATGGTAGGTATGTAATGAATATGAATTTACTCTGTCATCATCATCAGGGCAGAGGACCATGCTGAAGATCTCAAACTCAGTTGGTAAGTCCAAAGGTTAGGCACAAGTACCAAAAATAGTCAAAATCAAGAATCTGAATCAGAGTGAAGTGATTCCTGGACCGTGTGTCATGAAAGCTGAAATGCCTATAGTCTGTCTACACTGGTCTTGAGTCACATGGTATTTAAATGGGTCAGGCTTGTTTAAGTGTATAGGGTGGATCAACACCCTCTACCAGTGGGTGAGTTTGGAGCTCCTCTCCTGTCCCCAAACCCAGGATGCCTCTAGTCTGATGGGAGCTTCTGGACACCATCCATCCAATGGAGGTGCCATCTTTCTCTCCGCTCTGCTGGGGTTAGGCTTCTGTGCGCATGAAGGTGAAGGAGCGATGGAATGCAGTCCTCTCCATTGATCCAATTCAGTTCTTTCAGAAGAGGTGTTCAACTACTTTATCACTCCAGGGATAACCATGAGAGATGAGAGGACTCTGAAGGGGTAAGTGTGGGGGAATGAGGGAGGAAGCTCTGTTAGGGAGGACAAGATATCCAAGACTAAAAAGCAAAGAGTTTATTGCTTCTTTTTTAAAAAAATTACTTATTTATTTGACAGACAGAGATCACAAGTAGGCAGAGAGGCAGGCAGAGAGAGAGGGGGAAGCAGGCTTCCCGCTGAGCAGAGAGCCCGATGCGGGGCTTGATCTCAGGACCCTGAGATCAGGGCCTGAGCCAAAGGCAGAGGCTCAACCCACGGAGCCACCAGGCGCCCTGAGTTTGTTGCTTCTTACATTCAGTATTTATGAGTGAATTTTGGATTTAGGAAAGTGATGTCTTCATTCTGAAAATTAAGAATGGACTTTAGGTAACCACTAACATTAGGGAAGAAACTAAACCCTTATATTTCTTCATTCTCTTGTCAGTAAAATGAGAAAGCCTAAGTCTAGACTTTTAAAAATCATATTAACTTTTTTTTTTTTTTTTTTTTTTTTGTATTACACCCTGGTGTTATGGGCTCATTAATAGCTGCAACTGGTTGTGTAAGAAACAGAGATTAAGGCATATTTTATACTATATCCCAGAGGTCCCCACCCAGAAGTACTTAGCCAAATTCATTCCAAATTAAGGAAACTTTGTATTGCATGTATTTATTAAATGGAAAAAAAACAGCAACAAAAGCACTTGCGCTTCTTCTGTTCATGCTTCCCCTAGGATTAATTTAAATCCAGAAAAAATAAGGAGGTTATGAAGACTCCCTTTTGCAGTGCTTGTTTTTCTAACATTGTATGCTATTTCGTAACACTGATAACACAATATGAGGACCAAAACCAAGCTAGTCTTATTTAGTTCTACTGAATTACTGGTTTCTAAGCAAAGGTGGGAACAAAGCCCATAGGAAAATTTGACCTGCCAGATACAGCACAGACAGGGGTCTGTGAGAATTAATGGAAGCCCTTTTGAACTTTTTTCACTATCATTATCCAATTTATTTAAACCTAAAAAAAAAAAAAAAAATTTCATCCATTTCTGTCCTGACATTGGCAACCAACAATTTGTTCTTTGTATCTATGAGCTTGGGGCCAGGGGGATGGGGGGTAGAGGTATTTGTTTGGTTTTGTGTGTGTTTTGTTTTGTTTAGATGCCACATGTAAAAGAAATAACACACTTTTCTTTGTCTGACTTATTTCACTTAGCATAATGCCGTTGAAGTCCATCCCTGTTGTTGCTATGGTAAGATTTTGCCTTTTTTGTGGCTGAATAATATTCTGCTGTGTATATGGGTAAAGCCACCACAGTGTCTTTATCCATTCATTTATCGGTGGACACTTAGGTTGTGGCTGTTGTAAATAATGCTGCAGTAAACATAGAGGTACATGTATCTTTTCAAGTGAGTATTTTCGTTCTCTTTGGATAAACATACCCAGAAGTGGGGTTGCTGGATCATAGGGTAGTTTCTACTTTTAATGTTTTGAGGAACCTCCATACTGTTTTCCACAGTGGCTGAACAATTTGAATTCCCACCAACAGTGTACAAGGGTACCCTTTTCTCCATGTTCAGCACGTTCCTTGTCAACATGTGTTGTTTCTTGTCTTTTTGATATTAGCCATTCTAACAGGTATGAGGTGGGACCTCATTGTGGCTTTGACGGGCATTCCCCTGATGATGAGTGGCACTGAGCATCTTTTCATGTACCTACAGGACATCTGTATGTCTTCTTTGGAAAAATCCCTATTCAGATCTTCTGCCCATTTTTTTTCTTTTTTTTTTTTAATATTTTATTTATTTATTTGACAGAGAGAGAGAGATCGCAAGTAGGCAGAGAGGTAGGCAGAGAGAGGAAGGGAAGCAGGCTCCCTGCCGAGCAGAGAGCCTGATGCGGGGCTCGATCCTAGGACCCTGGGATCATGACCTGAGCCGAAGGCAGAGGCCCTAACCCACTGAGCCACCCAGGCACCCCTGCCCATTTTTTTAAATAGACTTTATTTATTTATTTGACAGAGAGAGAGATCACAAGTAGGCAAAGAGGCAGGCAGAGAGAGAGGAGGAAGCAGGCTCCCCGCTGAGCAGAGAGCCTGATGTGGGGTTTGATCCCAGGACCCTGGGATCAGGACCCGAGCCAAAGGCAGAAGCTTTAACCCACTAAGCCACCCAGGTGCCCCTCTTCTGCCCATTTTTAAATCAGATTGTTTGTTTTATTGTTATCGAGTTGTATGAGTTCTTTATATAGTTTGGATATTAGCCCCTTATCAAATATATGATTTGCAAATATTTTCTTCCATTCAGTAGGTTACCTTTTCATTTTGTTGGTGGTTTTCTGTGTTGTGCAGAAGCTTTTTAGTTTGATGTGGTCCCACTTGTTTGCTTTTATTTTGTTGCTTTTGCTTTTGGCATCAGATCAAACCCTCATCAGTAAGACCTATGTCAAGGAGCTTACCACCTATGTTTTCTTCTGGGAGTTTTATAGTTTTTGGTGTTACATTCAAGTCTTTAATCCATTTCGAGTTAATTTTGTGTATCATGTATGATAGTAATCCAGTTTCATTTTTTCGCATGCCACTTTCCCAACAGCACCTATTGAAGACACCGTCTTTTCCACATGGTATATTCTTGGCTCCTTTGTTGCAAATTAGTTGGCCATATATGCACAGATTTACATCTGAGTTCTCTGTTCCGTTCTATTGATCTATGTGCCTATTTTTATGCCAGTGCCATAACTTTTAATTACTACAGCTTTGTAGTATAATTCAAAATCAGGGAATGTGAAACCTCCAGCTCTGTTCATCTTTCCCAAGATTGCTTTGGCTGTTTGGTATCTTTTGTGGTTCCATACAAATGATAGGATTATTTGCTTTATTTCTGTGAGAAATGCCATTGGAATTTTGATAGGGATGGCATTGAATCTGTGTATTTCTTTGGGTAGTATGGACATTTCAACAATGGTAGTTATATTTTCTGTCTCTTCGTTGAAGTTCTCCTTGTATTCATCTATTCTTCTCCCCAGTTCACTGAGCATCTTTATGGCTGTGACTTTGAGTTTTTTTTAATCTGGTAAGTTGCTTATTTCTATTTTATTAAGGGTTTTTTCCCTGAGGTTTCATCGTGTTCTTTCATTTCAAATATATTCTTCTGTTTATTCATTTTGCTTCACTCTCTGTGTCTGTATCTATACAATAATCTCTCCCAGTCTTGTGGGAGAGGCTTCATGTAGGAGGTGAAAGTTGTCCAAACTCATCCCAGCTCCTGGTTATCTCTCAGACCCCAGGAGCTTGTCCAAGCAGCCTGTTATATTTTAATAGTTCCCTGTATTCAAGGATGTGTCAAGAGGTTAGCATCCCAAAGGGGAGAATGTCAGTACCTAAATTCAAATCTACTGGAAGCCAGACCCTCAGGCAGCAGCTTTTAAGAGTATGCAAATATACGGGCACCTGGGTGGCTCAATCAAGTGTCAGACTCTTGGTTCTGGCTCATGATCTCAGGGTGGTGGGATTGAACCCTGCCTTGAGCTATGCGCTCAGTGTGGAGTCTGCTTGAAAGAGTCTCTCCCTCTGCCTCTCCCCCAACTTGCACTCTCTCTCTCAAACAAATAAATCTTAAATAAATAAATAAATAAATGCAGTCTTCTGGAACCACCGTCATAAGCCCCACTTGCTGCCAGAGCCAGGCAATCTAGAGGCATCCCCTGGGGAGCAACCACAATAACTGGGGCACCAGCCATAAAAAGCAGGGCACTAGACGTGGGTAAAGCTCTCCTCCAGGAGACACTGGCACTGTACAATGCGGCAGAGGGTAAGCATGAAGATAGCACCTGCCCTTCAGGTCTCTGGAAAGGATGACAGTCAACTCCTAGATGTGTATTTAATTAGAAGCCTGCCCCTCAGGCCACAGTCATGATGATTAACTAATAGGCCTCCTTCACAGAAATCTGAGCTCCTGGGTCTGCAGCCTGTATGCCCCAGGGGTGACAGCTGTTTAAGACTTTTTTCTCAGAGGGTCCTATGGGACCTGCCATCATAAACCCCACTGGCCACAGGAGGGAAGTGATACAGAGGTGTCTCCTGGCAGGTGTTGCAAAAATAGGGGTGTGCGGACTCCCTTTGGGTGACACAGATTATTGCAATCTCTTGGGGCCAGGAATGCAAGCTCCAGCTCCCCTGGCCTCCAAAGCCAGGAGATCAAGAGGTGTCCCCTGGGGGGTAGCCAATAACTCAGTGCACACGATGCATGTAAAATCTCCAAACTTAAGAGTGAAGGAGGTGTTTGCTTATATTAGAACCACAGCCCGAGAGGCAGGCATCGAATTTAACACGCCCCTCTAGAAGCCTGCTGGACACTCTCCAGGGATGGAGACTGGCAGATGCCATGTTCTCGCTTTCCCTCTACCATACTCCATACGGACTTTCAAGAGTAAGAATCCCACCTGTGTTTTGTTTTATTTTGAGGGCTATGTGATGGTTGACGATGAATACAGACACCCACCATTTATATTCTGCTATATGCCTGGCACTGTGTTAAGCATCTTTCCATTGATCACCTTAATCTTCATGACTATCTCATGAGGCCCGTGGACATTATCTACTCCATTTGAAGAGAACAAACTTAAAGCCAGAAAATGTGAGTCATGTGCCCAAGTTCATACAGCTAGAAAATGGTGGTGGTCTAGGACAAACTGGTGCATTCACACATTGACTTAATGAATATTGATTAAGCACCTATGATGTTCCAAACACAGTATTAAGTACTTTGGTGCTGGGATGATTAAAAACAGATACAATCGTTAACCTCCATCTCCCAAGGAAGAGGAAGAGGAATGAGTTGTACCAAAAACAACAACAACAACAACAACAACAAAACTATGTGTTAGAATAGCAATAAACAGAGGGACTGGAAAGAAGAGTTACATGGCACTTGGAAAGCCTGTAATTGAGACATTTGACCTAGTCAGGAAGGTTGGGAAGGTCTTCATGATGTGTCTGAAGCTGGGCAAAGGGCATATCATAAACAGCCCGTGCCAAGGTCATATGGCAGGATAGATGATGGGGACTATGAAGGACTAAGAGAAAGTCAATGTGATTAACACAGAGAAAGCAGAGGGAAGAGTGGTACACAGTGTAGATGGAGGGCCAGACAAGACCACGCCATGGAGAACCTTATGGGCCACAATGAAGAATTTTCTTCTAAAAGCAAAGGAACCTCACTGAAAAGTTCTGAGCAGGGAAAACATTGAGGTACTAATTTAGATACAAAATTTCTTCCTTTCTTTGCCAGTGGAAATGAGGTCAAGTAAAACACCCACATTATGGAGAGGTGAGAGAACAGAAAAAACAGGGGACAAGGTCTTATGCTGCTTCTCCTTGAGGGGAGGGACGTAACCACAGGTCATTAGCAATAGGGTAAACACTCTGCAGGGACAAACATTACATGAAAACCCATGAAGGACCCACCTTGGCTTCTCAAATGCTCTGCCAGTAGAAATCTTGTCCCAGTTCTCCGTTGTTCTCGAAACACAGTTACACGAGAAACAGATGAATTTTATTTGCTCTGTCTATAAACCAACAGATTTAGATGCTTATTCACCCAGTGTGGTAGTAAGACGAAACAAGCACATAAATCAAACACACAATGAATAACTACAGATATCCTGCATCTTGAGTGATTATTGGTGTTTTTGTGTGATGGGGGGCAGGGAGGGGTTCTCTCTCCGTTAAAGGACCCCAGGCCCTTTTAGACATACAGGCTTCCCCTAGAAGAAATAAATGGCAAGTCAAAGTTGGTTTCAGTTCTTTTATTGAAGTGAGCATATGCTCATCAGCTCTGAGAGAGAATGTGGCCTAAGAGAAAGAACTTGAGCAACTTAGGTGAATTTCTAGGAAAATCAGACATTTTGCACTTACTTCTGTCCTCATGAATGTTAAGTTTTTGAACTGGAAGTTTCTTTATAGATTAAAAAGGAAAAGAATCTCAACTTCAGTTCTCTGCACTTCAGAAAGGGCAAGGCTGCATTACAGTTCTTAAAAGACACAGAAATGGAAGGGGAATCAAGAACATTCTAGAAAACAGGTTTTTCATTTTCTTTAGACCTTAGAAAAAGGTCTCAAGGGTACTCATATAAGGGTAGCAGAGAGTACTCATATAAGGCTCTTCCATGATCTCACTGTTTACTGTTCACAGCCTTGATACTCACATATTATTTTCTACAAAAATAGCAGGGACTCTCAGTGAGCCCTACATGATGCTTCTGAGTCTGGCCTCCACCAGTGTCCCCAGTCTGCTCACATCTCTCCCCTGTACTTTATATGGTGGTTTTAAAATATGTCCCCAAATTGACATTCTTCCCTCCAGATGGTGGGGCTCATTTCTTAACCCTCCTTTGGAGTGTGGCTAGACTTCTTGACGCACCTCTAAGATAGAATATATTAGAAGTAGCAGGATGTGGTCTATGCAAATAGGCCATAGAAGATATCACAGCTTTATCCTTCCTCTCTCTCTTAGAACACTTACCTTGTGGGAAGCCAGCTGCCATGTCGTACAGACAGACACTCAGGCAGCCCTACTCAGAAGCCCACATATGAGGAATGAAGGCTTCCCACCAATAGCCACACGAGTGTGCCATCTTGGAAGTGAATCCTCCAGCCCCAGTCAAGCTTGCCAATGACTGCACCGGCAGCCGACATATTGAGGGCCCCGAGCCAGAATCCCATAGCTAAACTCAATCTCTAGCCCATAGAAACTAAGAAAATAAAAGTTTGCTGTTTTAAGTCTCTCCAGTTTGGGATAATCTGTTACATAGCAATAGAGAACGAATATATCTCATAATAATAGTAACACAAAAAATTTAGGAACATTTTATTAGAATATGATCTCCTTGAAAAAAAGAATCATGTCTGCCTCACCATTGGAACCTCTGTGCATGGCCCAAAGTCAGCACTCAATACGTATTTGTAGATTAAATGAATGATCAGACTTTAGTTATATTGGGGCACCTGGGTGGATCAGTGGGTTAAGTCTCTGCCTTCGGCTCAGGTCACAGTCTCAGGGTCCTGGAATCAAGCCCCGCATCGGGCTCTCTGCTCAGCGGGGAGCCTGCACCACCCCCCCCCCGCCGCCATTTCTCTGCCTACTTGTAATCTCTCTGTCAGATATATAAATAAAGTCTTAAAAAAAAAGGTTTTAGTTACACTGACTGGCACTATATTATTTGTTATACATGTGTTTTCTCATGTAACTCTTATAACTATTCCATAAGGTATATTTTTTATCTCTGTTTTACAGATCAGTAACATGAGACATAGCAAGACAGTGTGCGCACATTGTGGAATCTCTGACTCCGGGACCTACGGCTTCCATGGGAGTCGATGGCAGTCCCGTGGACTTAGATCTAGCCGCCATGAGATGTGATTTTGCACTTGCTGTGCTCTCAGCTAGAGCCACGTTCCTCTCACACTTTACCTCAGAACTCTGACAACTGAGCCGAAATGTGCCCAACTCCCGTGGAGGTGTAACTGCCATATGGTCCCGCCAGAAAGCATGAGAACAAGCTCAGTTGTTTAGGATGGGAAGACCCAGTTCTGCTGCTAGAGGAGGAAGGAGGGGCAGGACCCACACAGAGCAAATAGCAATGAGCCATTGTCCCTATCAGCAGGGCCTGCCCCACTCATCGTGGTTTTAACACAAGTCAGATCTCCAGCATGGGCAGCAAGCCTTTAGGCTGGTTCCAAACAGTGGAAGCAAAGTGCCCAGATCTAGGCACGATCCACAAGAGTCCACCCGGATTCTCCAAACACAGCACACTCCAGAGAATTCAGTTCTAAGGCTCTAAATTGCATTCCTGGCCCCTCTCTAAGCCTTGATGGAAGACTGTTGAGTTGTTGAAAACCAGGGTATAAGAGATTAACCTACCAAATCCAATCAACAATTTGCAGTGAACACTAACCAGATATGTTCATGTCTAAATGCACAGTGTCTATGTGGTAACCTACTTTTTCCTTTTAAAACCTAAAAATCTGGAGTGCCGATGTAATTTAGGAAGAACCTGAGAATTTCCCTTTGTGCTGTTTTGGACTTTCTGCAGATTTCATGAAATGCTGTAGCTCTGGGATGATATTTCAACTTGAAAATATTCTTACTAACCTTTGCCCTTAATATCTTAGTCTTTCCTTTAGGATGGCTAATTTTGTGTGTGTGAAATTAATTTTTGAATAAATTTCCAGAAGCTTTTATGGCCCATGAGAGAATCTTGAGATGCTGTACTTTGATATTTTCCCAATAGGCAGCTTATTTTTCTGATGGGAAAAGAGGAAAATAGGGAACACCTCTTGTTTTTTAATGTCAAAATAATTTTTAGAGGAATATTTAGTAACATAGAAAGACGCTCACTAGTACTACAAAAAAGGTAGGTTACAAATCAATATGTATATTATGATGTTCTCACATTAAATATATAGATTCATGTTTATATCTACAAAAGACCAAGCTGGACATGAAATATAATAGTTAGCCCTCCCTTTCTTAAAGAAATCTATCGATATTTTTCCTTCCAATGTCTCTCGAGTGTCTACTATGTGTGGGGACCAAGGTACGCTAGGCTTCAAGTATCTAGAGATAAGATTCAGCTCTGCTCTCAGGTACCTCACGGCCCAGTGAAAAAGTCACTGAAATAAATAGATGAAACTAGATTTATAAAAGGCAGTAGGGCACAATGGTTCTTACTATGCACTTACTATGACTAACACAGATCCAAGTATAAACCATGGTTTTATACTTAAAATGGGCTCTTAAGTGGATTTTCTCACTTCTCCAAGCTTTAATGTCAAGCTGTGCAAGTGGGGATAGAACTACCTACCTCACATGACAGTCATAAAAAATCATCTGAATGCAAGTTAGCAATTGGACCTGGCCATAGTAAACACTCAGTAAGTGGCCACCGATGGCTGTTATCATGGAGGGCAAATGGAAGCTCAGAGGAAGCCAGCAGGCTCCTGAAGATACAGATCCCTGAGCTCACAGTCATAGGACTAACCCTGAACTGGTTAAATCACTAACCTAGAGCTCGTGTTCTTTGCAAATCCAATGTGGGTGAAACCTGCCATTGTTATCTGCCAAAAATGTCCCTGTTTGGGCAATGTCATCTGACGAAAATGTCCTACAACACCCAACTCCTGTTTGATGAGGCCTCTCTGTTTTAGGTGGGTTTGTTTTTTTTAAAGCTTTTAGCTTCACTCAAGTCCACGGCCTCTTCTGAAGACCCTGAAGTAGCCCCCTAACACGTGGCAAATCCCAAACCAGCTTAATGGCCTCCACCAGAGTCCTGGCTTCCCGTGTTTCTTCCTTTTCATTTCTCCTTTCTGTCTTTCTTTTACAGGAAATTTTAGTTCCTATCATAACTAAAAGAATTCCTGAATCTTACCTCCTCAAGGGTGGCATGGTGACGGAGTGAAGGCACAGCCCTTAGAGTCAGGCAGCCCTGGGTCGGAATCCTATGGCTCAGGGCCCAGGAATGTCAAGCAAATAATCCACACCAGTCCCGTCCCTGTGTGTTTGCAGGAGAGTGAAAATGACCTCATAGGTCTGTCATGGAGATGAAGGTCACTAGTCCAGTAACCAACCCTTGACACACCCTCAACAAATGTTGGTTTTCTTCCTTTTTCCATAAGAACAATGTATTGACTGTATTTACACACAGACTTTGAGGGCTCTGCCATGGAGTGCCAACAGGTCCCTGTTCTCCTTTCATACACATCCAGAGGTAAAGAGGTCTTTCAGATGCTTTTAAAGTTGCAGCCCAGCTGAGCTAATTAAGTCGTTTTGAGGGGAGGGTGCATACCTACTCATTTTTAGCATCATCAGATCGTAGTGACAAGAGGAGAAAGGAAAACAACATTGGTCAAATGGACCGAGAGCTCCATTCATTACCATAACCCAAAAGCCTGAGAGAAAAAGGGTTGAATTGAAGGATGAAGAAACTCCAAGGTCAAGCAAAATGACCCAAATGTTTTATTCATCCGTTTATGCAGATTGTCACTCATTCAGCAATTATCAGGTACATGCCGAGCACTATCCTAGAGAAAATGTAAGGCAAATCCTGTTTCCACAAGAGAGAATTTGGTAGAGAAAATCAAACCTACATCCTTGACCTCTTCTCTCTTCACTGGGCTCCACATTCCATTACCTGCAAGTACTTCTTAAAGGTGCTCTCTTTTCCCTCTCCTCCTTAATGTACCTGCTTTCCGCTGAATCCAAAGGTATTCTCAAAGGATACCAAAAATCTTTTAACTGTAGAATCCATGGGCTCTTCCCTGCCCCCGCCCAGCTCTTCACCAGCCGGGTTCCTTGCTGGTTTCTACATAGTTGAATGCTCCTTTCTCGAATTTCTTTCCAGGCTCACTGGTGTTGCTTCACTTTGATTCATCATCTTCCTTGTTGGCAAAGTTATTTATCACAAATCCAATTCTGCCCTACTGTTCTCCTGTTTAGAATCCTCTGGCATTTTCCTTTGACCTATGGGATAAAGTATAATTTCCTTAATGCTACCTAGAAATGTCCTTTGGACCTTCATCCAACCTGTCCTTCCAGCTTTGTCTCCTGTTAGTCTCCTTAGGAACCTTATGTCCAGTGATGTGAGATGACTTTCTTTCAAGTTGGTCATGCTCATCTAACCCTCCATTCCTCTGCTTCCATGGGCTTCCTCAGATGGAGATCTTTTACTTCTAGAACATTCCTGGGCTTAACATTAACTTGGCCACCCTCAAAACTGCTATATGCCTGTCTCCATCTCTAGCTTTGAGTTACTTTATAATAGGAACATACTTTTTCTCTTGATGCTCTAAGGTCTAGCAAAATGCCTGGCTTATCACAGCAGGAAAAAAAAAAATCAAACTCTATTGGATAAATGAGATTTTGTTGGCTTACCTCTATAATTTCTCAACTGTCTGTATCTTCATTCACTTTCTCTCTGTAGTCTCCCAAATTAGAGAGGTAAGTCTCTTATTTAGACTGTCAAAGAGCTGTTACTATTCTGTGTTCTATGACTCCTCACTAATATTCATTCAGCCAGAGCAACGTTCCTAATGTCTTACTTACACATCAGCAGTTGGTAAATAGCCATTGATTCAGTCCTCCAATGATGTCCTGCCAACCTAGCTACCACCATTTCTCTCCAAGACTTTAGGTTGGAAGAACCTGGCACATCAGGGGATTTCTAAGACCTTGCCTCCAAAGTAAGACCAACATCGATTCCACATGATTGTTCAGCCTATGTATCAGTGTCTGCTTACAAAGCTGCCCATGGTTGACATGACATATCAAATAAAGGCAAAATTCCTTGTCATGGTATTAAGGTCTTCCTAATTGGATACCAATTTCAGCCTTATATACAAATAATATGTTTGATATTCTATAAAAGTATATCTCAAAATGTAATATGTTTATGAATCATTTGGGGGAATTTTGCACCAAATGTAGATTCTGATTCAGTAGGACTCGAGTGAGAGCCCCAGACTGCATCTCTACCAAGAGCCAGGTAATGTTGATCTGGCCTCTGCTCCACAGATCACAGCTTTGAGTAGTGAGAGACTCAGTCCAAACCACCTCTGCCCCTGTGTTCCTACTTTACCTTCCACTTGGAATGCTTTCTGGGCTCCATTAATTAATTGATTACTCCCTCAAAGCCAAGCTCAAATGCAGCCTTTTCACTAAAATGTTCTCTTATCTCCTGAAGTAAATATGAACTCTTTCTCCTTGAAGTTCTTAGATGTTTGATATGGGAAATCAATCACCCAAAAGGCATAACTAGCAAAGCTTTTATATATATTTCCAGTTTAAGACATGTTTTATTGTTTTCCTATTATTTGACCCAATCATACCCTACAATGACCTACACATTCATCACTAGTTCTACATAGTAATTAAAGTACTTGAGCAGGTTCTCGTTCATTCATGATAAAATAACCAGAAAAAATGTGAACAACCTAGACTGTGAAGAATTGCATGATAATAATTTTTGTTCATAGTAATAACCCAGAAGCACAAGGAGCCTAAAATAGCTCCTGAATTATCAAAGAAAGGTTAAAATTACATTCAGCATATTTTAGTGTGAAGTGAATTTGATCGTGTTCTAAGTCTTTGAAAACTGACATGTGGCATATGCGTGTGTGTCTGATATGTTCCAATTCTTTGAAAACATATAAGGACTATATAATTGTCTTTTACAGTCATGTGTAATGTTCACCACCCTTAGCACCAATTACTTGCTTACCCCTACCATATGCACGCACACACACACACACACATGTCCATGCATATAGGCAACATGATTTCTCAGGGAAAAAAAACCCAGAAATCTAGTATTCTACTGTATTCCTAAATTCCCCAAATAAACTCCTCAAGGCCCTGAGTTTTTTCCTAAAGCTGAAAACCTTACAGTTATCTGGACGCAGCCTAGGACTGGTTCTTACTCTATTTTTGTGTATTCCCATAATTAATGCATATTCATTCCATAAAGATTTGCAGTGGATTACAAAGCATACACAATAAAATTTCAAAAACAAATTAAGTTAAATATGCAGAAGAAAAAACAAGGGTTGAATGTGAATGACGCCAGAAAGAGTGGCTGCCTGGCCGTGAGTTTTTTAGGATGCTACTTAATCGTCAACCTGGAGCAAGGATGTCAGCACATGTAGCTTTCCCTTCCTCCTTCCTCTTCTGCTCCGAAAGGCCACCAAGGCAGATGAACGGGAGTTTTCCTTCTTCCTCTTCTCTGGGGCTTGCTACCTATACTCCTCATTCAAAGGTAGCATATGCTTCCCTGTCTTCCCTGAGATTATATCGGTATTGCTGCTTAATATATTAGGGAAACTAAGTCATGCAATTCTTTCTTTTTTCAATACATTCTTCCCCTAATAAATAAGGGCATTTCTCTTTGTCCAGGAATCTAACTCCTTCCAAGAAAGTGGGAACTAGATCTTGTCCTGCACTTGAGTCCTTGTCCATCTTCCAAGTCCCCAGTGTCCGGCCAGATGAACCTCATTATTGGCTGAAAGTCTCACTTCCCATCAATGGGGATCCCTTCTTAGTCTCAAGAAACTTGACTTTCCCAACACTGGCTCTCTCTTCAATGGGATCTGGCCACACAATCAGGCAAATCTTTCCTCTGCATGGGCCAGCTCACCAGCCAACACCACCTGCCTCAGTCTGCCTGTGCCTCTCAAGTATGGCATAAGAAACAGGTGCTGGTTCATACTGTCACTCCCCTCATCCCTGTGCAGTTACTTTTAGGGAGAGGTCTTTCCAGGAATGTTTAATAGTTTGTATATCATAAGTATCCATATTTCCCAGGGTGGGTCTGTCAAAAAATTAGGAGAGCCAGGGAGGCCTGGGTCAAAACCCTGAGAGAAGATAGGCAGGCTCTGCAGGGATTCTCAGCAGATAGAGCGAGGGGAGGGTCATAGATCTTTATCCCCAAGGCCCCCTCATGGATTCTTAGTCTTTGAAAGACGTCCCCTCCTAGAGAAGAAAACAAACTCATCTCCATGGCATAATCTCAGGTCAACAACAAAGGGCCTGGGACACATTTGGAATGGCCATGCTGTAGAGAGGGAGATAGGAGGCCATTGCCTGGCCAGAAGGAAGACTCAGAGTTAGTTAGCCCTCTTGAGTATGCAGAGCCACTGAAGCGTGGGTTATCCATGGGACGAGGCCAGTGGCAACCGAAAGCCCAGGCTGTCTTAATCAGTAGAAGGAGTGACCATACTTAGTCCTCAAAGCATGAGGGGAGGACCTTCTTTTGCAAGAGAAGTAGGAAACTGAGTAGAGGCAGACCAGCCAAGGTGCAGCTGAGCAGGATCATCCAATGGCCTTCTAGCAACTGAGCATTCAGTGTCTAGAGGATCTACTGGGGTCCTCTCCTTGGCTGATCTATTGTCTATGGAAAAAGCACTGGGAACTTGTTAGCACCTGAACAAAGTCTTGAACTTTATTAAAGATTTTATTTACTTATTTGAGAGAGAGAGAGGAGGGATAGAGCATGAGAGGGGAGAAGGTCAGCGGGAGAAGCGGACTCCCCGTGGAGCTGAGAGCATGATGTGGGACTCAATCCGGCAACTCCAGGATCATGACCCGAGCCGAAGGTAGTGGCTTAACCAACTGAGCCACCCAGGCATCCCACAGAGTCTTGAACTTTCTTGAGTGGAGAGGAAACTGATGGGACAGGCGGAATGGACCAGAAGTTTTCCTGAGCGGGCCGCCCTTGAACACATACCCTCCCTTGTATTCTTCCTTGCTTTGCTCTCTGTCTTCAGCTTTTAAGAATCCTTTGATTCCTGATTGCCCATAAATTGTCTTCGGCATGGTTCAAAGCTTCAGGATTTATACTGGCCTGTTTCTTATAAATGTACCTTACCTCTTACACACAATTTGCCTTGATCTCAGTAATTTGTCTATGCCTTGATTCAAAGCCTTGGGCTTTCTTCTATCCGGCACAATCACCTGACTCTTCCAATCATGTTTTATTTTCCTCAGGCTCAGTTTCCTACCCTTTACCGTCAATCCACTGTCATTTACCTCACTGCATGAAAATACCCAAAATAGTCAAAGTGCCATCTCTGTGTGAGTAATGAGGAAGAGAGAGTCGTGTGAGGATTTCCTGTATGACCAAGTTCTCAGCACCATGTGAACTGCCTATGTGATTACCAGGTGGTCACGATAATGATCCAGAATATTCCCTAATTCCTTATGACTTATTACACCGTTGAAGCACAATTCGTCAGAATTAGAAGGGAACTTGGAGTTGATAGGGCACAACCGGACCATTTTACAGGGAGGTAAATAGTGAACCAGAAAGCTTCAAGCCTTTGCCCAGAATCTTAGGGCTAATCAATAAAGGTGCTAAGGCCAACACCTAGGTTTCCAGAATTCCAGGTCTAATATTCTTGCCACTGCAGTAAAAGCTTATGCAACACACCTACGTAAACAGTAAATAGAACCGGAATTTTTTTTAAAAGCCAAGACTTCCGGGCACCTGGGTGGCTCTGTTGTGAAGCGTCTGCCTTCAGCTCAGGTCATGATCCCAGCGTCCTGGGATCAAGCCCCATCTCGGGTTCCCTGCTCCCGGAAAGCCCGCCTCTACCTCTCTCGCTTCCCCTGCTTGCATTCCCTCTCTCACTGTCTTTCTCTCTGTGTCAAATAAATAAATAAAATCTTTTTTAAAAAGCCAAGACTTTGGGGGCACCCGGGTGGCTCATTTGGTTAAGTGTCTCACTCTCGATCTCAACTGAGATCTTGATCTCAGGGACATGAGTTCAAGCCCTGCACTGGAAGCTAAAAAAAAAAAAAAGGCCAAAACGTCAACGGCTGAAGCTCAAGAAGAATTTTGCTTTACTCACTCACTTCCTCCACTGTTACTTATCCAGTGCCCGCTCTCTACCAGCACTCTACCAGGATAAGGAGACGAGGCATGGGCGAACCGATGCCAATGCCATCTATGGATATTAGACATCAAGCAAATATTTGTGCAAATACATTATAGCACGTTTCCTTTATTTTAAGATGCAACTATTTCCTTCAAGATCTCAGCATGTCCAATATCAAGTCTTCTAGTTACCATCCCTACCATCGATTTGACCTGGGAGTCAGATTCTTCCAGAGCTTATTTGCAATTGTTTCTTTTAACTGGAGCTAATCCCAGCATGGAACCTGCCCCCCTCCCCCCGCCCCAACCCCACCTAACCCTCCTTACCTACATGCTCTGCTTGAGGTAGACCACACTTACAGTCAGACTTCAGACCACAAGCCTGTGTGATAATCACCTTCTGGCTCAAATTGCCAGGAGACAGAGAGTTTTCTACCTTCTTCCCCTAGGCGATGAGGTTGAGGTTTTTTTTTTTTTTTTAAACAGTTCCTATAGGTCCATACAATAATGGCACATTTTACAATCAATGGCATTTTAAATTTTGTGAATTATAGTGATTACAAATTGCTGTAAGAATTGTGAAGGATAATGCAGAGTGGCCCAAGGAGGTGTATAGGCTGACCTCATTTAGATGGAGGGCCTTTGTAAATAAATGGTAGGGAAGCTGTACTAGCTTGTGAGGGCTCCTGTAACAGAATCATAGGCCAGGCAGCTTAAACCACAGAAATGTACTTCCTCACACTGTTCTGGAGGTTCTAAGTCCCAGATCAAGGTGTAGGCGGGGTTGGCTCCTTCAGAGGCCTCTCTCCTTGGCTTGCAGATGACTGTCCTCTCCACATTGTCACTTGGTGTCCCTTCTGTGTATCTGTGTACTAATCCCTTTTCTTAAAAGGACCCCAGTTCCCTCCAATTAAGGTCCACCCCATGACCTCATTTGACCTTAATTAGCTCTTTAAAGAACCTATCTCCAAATACAATCACATTCCAAAGTACTGAGGGTTAAAACTTCAACATATTGTTTTTGGGGACATACAACCCAGCCCATAACATGAGCTGAGTCCTAGGGAATGGGACAGATGACCCAGGAGCTGAGCATTACATACAGGGGAGACTGCCTGTTCAAAGCCCACTGCGACAAATAAAGGGCCAGAGTTAATTTTAAATTCCTTTACTGCGAAATACTCAAAGGAAAAGAATGTCATTTCAGTGAATCAGTTTCTCTTGAAATCTGATACAGAAATATGATGGATTTCTATTTATAAATTACTTTTAAAATTCGGATTTTTTTTTAAGTGAATAGGGTTATGTTTTTTTATTATAATTATCACCCACAATTTCCTCCGTCTGAACTTGATTCTGTTCCCTGTTGCTGTGCTAAATGCACTGTGAATTGACATGCAGATCAGTAACACGATAAATTACCACCATTACATATGCCTTTTGCAAGGGGTGGTGTTAAAACCATTTCCTCTCACTGCTTTTAGAGAATAGCCTCATTTCCAGGGGCCAAGCATTCCAGACAGGCCAAACAGCCTGTGGAATAAATTATGATTTGTAACAGGCTCATAGAAGGACACATTCCATCTGGAGTATGGAGGACGCCATTCCTCTTGGCGCATCCTTTTTAAATCAGTACAAAAGCCTATACCCATCCCTGCACTCCTGCAGAGGGGTTTCCCGGGACTTCAGAAAAGTGATAGTGACTGTTGGCCACCTGTACACGTGACATTCCTAATCAAAATCACAATGAGATATCACAATACGCTAAAATCAAAAACACAAGAAATAAGTGTTGGTGAGGATGCAGAGAAAAAGCTGGTCCTTGTGCACTGCAGGTGGAAGGCAGATTGGTGCCTCTCTTGTGAAGAACAGTAGAGCATTTCCTCAAAAAATTAAAAATAGTTGGGCACCTGGGTGGCTCAGTGGGTTAAGCTTCTGCTTTTGGCTCAGGTCACGATCTCAGGGTCCTGGGATCAAGTGCTGCAGCCGGGTCTCTGCTCAGCGGGGAGCCTGCTTCCTCCTCTCTCTCTGCCTGCCTCTCTGCCTACTTGTGATTTCTCTCTGTCAAATAAATAAATAAAATCTTTTAAAAGATTAAAAATAGAATTACCACATGACCCACTAATTCCACTGCTAGGTATTTCCCCAAAAGAAACAAAAATCACTACTTTGAAGAGATATATTTACCCCAACGTTTACTGCAATATTGTTTACAATAGTCATGAAAAGGAACAGCCCAAGTGTCCATCCATAGATGAAGGGATGAAGAAATTGTGGTAGACATAAGCAATGGAATATCACTCAGCCACAAAGAAGAATAAACTTTTGCCATTTGCAACAACATGGATGGATCTAGAAGATATAATTCTAAGTGAAATAAGTTGGAGAAAGACAAATACCACATGATCTTATTCGTATGTGCAATTTAAAAAACATAACATAGAAAAAAATGAGATAAACAAAGAACCAGACCCTTTTCTTTTGTTGTTAACATATAAGGTACTATTTGCCCCAGGGGTACAGGTCTGTGAATTATCAGTCTTACACAATTCACAGCACTCACCATAGCACATACCCTCCCCAATGTCCATCACCCAGCTACCCCATCCCTCCCCTCCAGCAACCCTCAGTTTGTTTCCTGAGATTAAGAGTCTCTTATGGTCTGTCTCCCTGTCTGGTTTCATCTTGTTTCATTTTCCCCTCCCTTCCCATATAGATCCCATCTTCTTTCTCAAATTCTTCATATCAGTGAAATCGTATGATAATTATCTTTCTCTGATTGATTTATTTTGCTCAGCATAATACCCTCTAGTTCCATCCACATCATTGCAAATGGCAAGATTTCATCTCTTTTGATGGCTGCGTAGTATTCTGTTGTGTCTATATACCACATCTTCTTATCCATTCATCTGTTGATGGACATCTAGGCTCTTTCCATAGTTTGGCTAATGTGTACATGGCTGCTATAGACATTGGGGTGCACATGCCCCTTTGGATCACTACATTTGTATCTTTGGGGTAAATACCCAGTAGTGTGTTTGCTGGGCTGTAGGGTAGCTCTCTTCAACTTTTTGAAGAACCTCCCTACTGTTTTTTAGAGTGGCTGCACCAGCTTGCATTCCCACCAACAGTGTAGGAGGAAGAACCAGACTCTTAAGTACAGAGAATAAACCAGTGGTCACCAGATGGGTCGTGGTGGGGAATGGGTGAAATTCGATAAAGGTGATTAAGAGCAAATTTACCCTGATGAGTGCTGAGACGTGTATAGGCTTATTGAATCATTACAGTGTACACCTAAAGTAATTTAACACTTTGTGTTAATTATATGTGAATCAAAAAAAAGTGATCACAGATAAAGCCCGATCCGCCCACCCTCCCTTCTTTTTTCACGTATGTGGCTCTATAGCAAACAGGACCCAAGGATTCTCTGCTTTTACTGCATCATCTCAAAACTCAAAGATCTGAAATCCAGTTTATTTTAAGATTAGACAATAAGGGCATCCTTGCATTTTCAGAGATCTGCTATAAGAACTTGACAAAAGCATATGCTGCCCGACATTGCACAAGTGTCCAGTCACAGCACAGCCCATCCAGATGAAATGCTCGGTTCTTTGTCAAGCAAGCACTCTGACGCCGAGTGACCAAAACACTCATGTGAATTCCAAGGAATGAGTTCAGCTTTTGCCCTGCTCTGTACTTGGGTTGTGCGGGAGGCAGACCGAAGTGCCCGTCTGAATTTCCTAGGCTGGAACGTGAGGCTTGGGAGACTTCTCCGCAGATCCCTCCCTTGGAGCCAGGGCCCCTTTATCCAAGGAGTTGCAGAAGCTGCAGTGAGCTGCTTCTCTGGTCCCTCATCCTCTGCCATCCTCGGTCGAGACAGGAGAGGTGGTCCCCAGCAATGAGATGTGAGACCACTGCTCTCCCTGCAGCCAAATCTTGAGTTGGATGGAAGAGATGGGAACTTCTCACCAGTCAAGCTCTAACTTTATTTCATCTGGACCCCAGGTTGGTCATGATTCACACTCCAGAAAATGAAATCTCCCTACTCTCTCCTCCCTACTTTGTGCTACTGTGATCATTTCACGCAGGGAAGAGAGTTTGGCTTTGACAAAGAGCAGTGGTTGCAGATTGGCTGATCGTTCATTCATGCAAACAGTAATTAACAGGCACCTACTAGATGCTCCGTATTGTTCTATGTATGAGACACACTCTGTTCGAGTGTCTTGTACTGAAGCTGCTGTGTGGTGTATCTTCATGCTTTTCTTCATTTTCTCTTCTCCTACTCTTCCTTCTTACTTTAAGTTTTCTATAACTATTTGATTATTAGATCAAATAATTGTATGTGGTTTGAAAAGAAAAAAAAGAAGAGTGAGGAAGTCTCAGAATGGTTACGTCCGGACTTCAGTTGTTAATTTCAAAAGCCGCTGTATTCCTTCAAAGATAAAAAACAAGGCCAATATTCAGCTGTTGTGGTTCTGAAGTCCTTTCAGAAAAAAGAGTGAACTGACAGCAACAAAATTCCCAAAAAGTTGATTAAACCTAAATTTCTTTCACCTGGGAAAAACCGTAGGCTTCTGTAGTGAGATAAACCTTTTATTTCGAAGCTAACCTTTGAAGTTTGAAAATAAAAGCTAAAGACTTGTGGCCCAGGATGCCAGGCTGTTGCGACCTAAAGCGCTCACCGGAATTTCAAAGAGAAATGATAACAGGTGAGCGCTCCCGCGTGCACGAACCCTGGGAACCCAGCACCAAGGATCGTGCAGGACCTGCCACTGATACACTCATAGATAACAGATCGGCTTCATGGTGAAAGGTTGAAGGTACAGAACCCTTGAAGGGAAATACCATCTGATCTTGCCTGCCTATGACCCGGAGTCAAAGGCAGAAAAAAGGATTCTATCCTCTTTCTGCTCTCCTCCTGGCACTGACCACAGAGAGGCCGGGAGAGGGGTTCCCGGGATAGACCTAGATAGATTCTAAGGTGGATCCACAGGAGATAGAGAGCCCCAAGCCATGCTGCAGGGGGACATTTAGGAGGACCCATTAAGTCAGATTCTGGGAGTGGGGATTGAGAACCAGGTATTAGCATGTGTTGAAGACCCCCTGTGTCTCTAATGCACAACAAGGGAGAGAGGATTGCTTGTCATTGAAGACAGGACATCTGCTCTGCCATGATAGCCCTCCTCTGCCCCCTCCCACAGGGACACCACGCCACCTGGCCAAATTCCTCTGTCTCTTTTAAATTACACAGTTGGAAGAGGAGGGAAAGGACTCAGGCCCTTTCCTGAGTATATAAATATGCTCAAGCTTCTTGCATTTTTAAATCAACAAGCAAGCCAACTCACCTCCATAGACTTCGGGTTCCCTCCTAGCAAAACCTCTCTCCTCCCTTGCACACACAAGGCGTTGGAAAAAGAGCCCCTTGTAGGCACCTACTGTCCACACCTCTTATTCTCCACTGTCAGTATTTAAAAATATGTTGATATTTTGCTCGTCATGGACTTTTTGGCATTAATTTTGATATTTCAAAAATACTGCCTTGATATTTTATTAATCTTGATCACTTTGTTTTTTAGCATCCCCCCCCCCCCCCCCCCCTTTTGCTCCCAAGGAGAATGCCTCACTTGTCGAAGTCCCGGTCCTGTCCTGTTTACTCCTCAACCCATTACAGTCGGGCTTCTGCTCCCCAAAATGTAATAGAAACTAACCTCGATGTGTCTTTAAAGGACATTTTTTTACTCCCTGTTTCAGTTGACATTCTTTTGAGCATTTCAGGCACATCAAACAACAAGTAAAACATACACAAATGTAATGATTACCAAAAAAAACATTACTTACACCTAAACCCAGTCCTAACTTACTTCTTAACTCCCTTTCCCATTTATTATTTTAATATCACTTCTACACTTCGTAAAACTACAGCAGTACTTAATTACAAACCTTCCCAAGGGTATAGTATTTTTACCCAGACCAGAGAGAAAATGAACATCAATTCAGATAGCGAAGCTTACAGGATCTTGTTCATCAAAGGATTCCGGTTATGGCACAAAGGCGTTATTTCTCCCAAGGCTATTCCAACCCAAGCGAGAACTTCAGACTGAAACTATCTTTTTAAGATAATCTTTTCTTTCTGCATCAATTAAGAAAAAATGTAGTTCCAAGTTTTTCCCACAGACTTTGGTTTTCAGTAGCTTGGAACATCCCCATGAAATGCTCAAGTCTTTCTTGGCCACCATGACATGCCCATTGTCTGGTCATTGTGATGATTGGGTCATTGCGATAAGTTGGTTTATTGACATTATTTAAAATGTATGGGGGCGCCTGGGTGGCTCAGTGGGTTAAAGCCTCTGCCTTCAGCTCAGGTCATGATCTCAGCGTCCTGGGATTGAGCCCCGCATCAGGCTCTGCTCTGCAGGGAGCCTGCTTGCTCCTCTCTCTCTGCCTGCCTCTCTGCCTACTGGTGATCTCTGTCTGTCAAATAAATAAATAAAATAAAGAAATGAGCACTCTTTTTCTTAAAAAGGCATTTGGACTTTTCATCATCTTGGAACAAAGTTTTGAGCCTTCTCTCTGCCGAGTTATTTTGTGTGAGCATGGATGCCAATTAAGTTCCTCTTGTTCTTGGTTCTGTATATTTTCCTAGGGCGATTTGGCTAAACTCAGTTCCCTACACTTTCCTCCTCTACTCCAGGCATTTACTCAGAAAGACATCAGTTTCATTGTCCATGTTTTAGAATCAAACCCTTAATAGAAGAAATAGAATACCAATTTATGTTAACCTCCTCTCGTTAAAATTAATAAAAATTAAACAGGCCCCTTTATAGCCAACTTCTCTGCTCATCCTAATTACTTTTAGTGTACTTTATATGAACTTTTCTCTTAATGTCGATATGAAATTATGGGCTTTCACAAACTCAACATATTTCAATTAACCGCAATTATGATACCCATTTTGATGCTCAAATTCCAATCTGGCCGGTGGGAGACCTCTAACCTAGCTCTCTTGTTCTTTCAGCACCGTTCCTGGTGTCTTGGAAAGCACTTTGCTTTTTGGCAAAGAGAGGGACCATTCTCTTCAGCGCGTATTTGCGCGCAGGCGGGCACATGCGCGCACACGGGACGTGCCTGTTCCAAATCTGGGCATTTAGCACTTCATGTCAGAATGCGCAGTAAACCAAATGATGCTGCTGTTGAAGCGCTTCTAGCAGGAATAATACTGCTTTTTAACGTCATGTGTTCACATTGATTTTTTTCCCCTAATATTATTAACACAATTAAGTCTCTGTACTTTACTCACATTGTAGCAGGTTTTATTGAACTCTAAGACTTTCTAATATATTACGCAATAAATGACCTCCGCTTGAACCTTCTTTCTACCAATGATACTGGCTTTTGTGTTTGTCTTCACAACACACTGACATTCAAGGACCCTGAATACTTGGGCTTTGTTCCACCATCATGGTCCCCGATTTTCATCTCGTCTGGGAGGAATTCTCAGCCCCTGGGCCATGTACCTAAGTGTTTCTTGCCCCGAGAAGTAATTGTTTCCATGGTGGCATGTTGATTTTCCTTAATTCCAGGAAAGGCTTGGCCTCATCACACTCAAAGGCTGTTCTTTGTTCAGAATTCAGTTTGGGAGGACACCATATCTCCCTTTGCCCACATGTTTCCCTACTGTATCTGCCCCATCATTGATGTCCTGTGTATCTAGGACTACAAAGAAAGAAAGATGTGATCTCTGGAGAGTCTCAGTGACAACCTTTAAAGGGCAGTAGTATCTTTTCCCTGTCTTACCCTGGTTAATTTCCTTCTAGAAGTCTTTATTTTCTTATATTTTTCATGAGCATTTTCTTTGGTAACTCCAGATTTACTGATCCCTTTGTTGTTGTTCTGGTTGCTTAAGATTTTATTTATTTATGTGACAGACAGAGATCACAAGTAGGCAGAGAGGCGGGCAGAGAAAGAGAGGGGGGAAGCACGCTCCCCGCCCAGCAGAGAGCCTGATGTGGAACTCGATCCCAGGACCCTGGGATCATGACCTGAGCTGAAGACAGAGGCTCTAACCCACTGAACCACCCAGGCGCCCCACTGATCTCTTTGTTTAAGGGATCTGGAATTCCACCAGAGTTTGCACTGGTTTTGACATCATCATTACCTTGAGAGTTGTGCCAAAGGTACCCATTACCTTTACACAGAGGAAGAGGGCTCTGGACGAGAAAAAGGGAGAACTTCTGCTTAAAGAGATAGGAGAAAGTAAGAGAACACAAAGGGACACATATCTGACTTCTTATTCAAAATAACCTCAGCCGGATGGAGTTTGAATTTGACAGCGGCCTGGGTTTCATTTTATGTCTTTGAGTTGGGGCAGAGCGCATGAGAAATGTCAGTTTGCTGGAGGCTGCCCATTAAACAAGGCAATTTAGGTCCAGAAATGATGGAGTGGGTATAAATTTTTTTAATACGAATAAAATTTTAAAAGTTATAATCCTAATGCACATTTATTTTTTTAAGTGGTAATTTAGAAATGTAGATGAACATAAAACCTGCCCGGCTCTATGCCAGGCACTGGACATTGCGTAACTCTTTCAATACTCATAGCGACATGCTGGGATGGGTCCTATTTTTATTCCCATTTTAAAGATAGGTAAATTTGGGGAACCTGGGGGGCTCGGTCATTAAGGGTCTGCCTTTGGCTCAGGTCATGATCCCAGGGTTCTGGAATCGAACCCCGCATCAGGCTCTCTGCTCAGCTGGAAGCCTGCTTCTCCCTCTCCCACTCCCCCTGCCTGTGTTCCCTCTATTGTTGCTCTCTCTCTATCAAATAAATACATAAAATCTTAAAAAAATAAATAAAGATAGGTAAATTGGCACTTAGAAAGGCTGAGTAAGTTATTCATGGTCATAAACTTGTAGATGGTCAGTTCAAATTCAGGTGATTCCAATTTAGGTAGCCTGATTGAAGAACACATGGTCCTAAACACGCTGTGGGTTTTTGTTTTGTTTTGTTTTGTTTTAAGATTTTATTTATTTATTTGACAGAGAGAGGTCACAAGTAGGCAGAGAGGCAGGCAGAGAGACAGGGGGAAGCAGGCTCTCTGCAGAGCAAAGAGCCCGCCCGATGCGGGGCTTGATCCCAGCACCCTGAGACCATGACCTGAGCCAAAGGCAGAGGCTTCAACCCACTGAGCCACCCAGGCGCCCCTAAACATGCTGCGTTTGTATATAATAAAAATCTGACCATACCACACATGCAATCTGGAATCCTCCTTTTTTCCCCTCTTATGAGTTTATTAAGGGCTTTTCCCCCTTCTTATAATATTTTGTATTGAAAAAAATATGGGTTAATACTTGGGGTGCCTGGCTGGCTCTATTGGTGGAGCATGTGACTCTTGATCTCCGAGTTCTGAGTTCAAGCCCCACGTTGGGCACGGAGACTACTTAAAAAATAAAAATAAAAGTGGGTGAATACTGTCTTTTCTTGAAAATGTAATGTAATTTGGCCAGTCTTTATTCATGGATGTACACTTTCTTCCCAATTTTTCAGTATCAGAAATAATTATTCAACAAACATTAAACAACAAACACTAAAGCATTGTACTTGTATTTTTGCTTGTGTCTGATTATCTTCTTCAGACAGATTCATTGGGAGAATTATCAAGCCAATGGAAGTAAACAATTTGACTCCGTTGATAGACATCACCAAATCACTTTCTGCAGAGTGGCACAAATCCACACCTCTCCCAGGACCTCATTAATGAGCCTTTCTAGCAAATTCCCCCCAGCGCCAAAAATTTTCTTTAAAAAATGTTTTGCCATTTTGTTGGAGGGTGAATAAAATGTGTCTTGTATTTGTTTTAATTAGTATTTGTTTGATTAGTCGTGAGTGTGTCTCTTGTTGCATGTTCATTGGATTTGGTATTTCTTTAAATTTTCCACGTGGACCCTCTGCCCACATTTCTTTCTGAGTGTCAGAGTTTTACTTAACGCTCTGTAAGGGCACTTTATGTTTTGATGATAGTACCCTTCAGCTCTACTGCTAAACAGCTTCTCCCAATTTGTGAGTTTATTGTCGCGAGCAGTGTTTCTTGATGTAGGGGAGTTCTAATTGTGTAGTGGGAAAAAGTCTGTCTGGCTTTTCCTTTATAATTACTCCTGTTGCTCTTACGGGTAGGATGCTTTTCCCTCTCCAGAGATCTGATAATTATTCCCTTATATTGTTGTCTATGTGTGCTTCTTTCATCCATTTGTTTTTATTGTTGTTTTTGCTTTGGGCTATTGCACTGGCAAGGCTATAACTTGAGTTAATCAATTTTCTCAACCATTTGATGAATAACCTGTTCCTTTCTCATTTTTTGTTGTTCTTGCTTTATTAAGCTGGGCTATATACTAGAGTCTATTTCAGGACTGATTGCTCGATTCTATCAATTGGTCTGTCAGTTCTTGAGCGCGTACCATACTGCTCTGTTGGATGTTGCTTGTGATATATTTTAATACCTGATAGGACATGCCCCCTTAATATAACTGGCCCAGTTTTCCTATTTCAATATGTTCTTCATTTTTTTTTTTTACTTATTATTCGTCTGTATGAACTATAGAACCACGACTTCATATAATCCAGATAATACTGGCTTACCTTTTTGTTTGCACATTATCATTGAAATATATAACATGTTATTGCAAAATTATGATAGTATTAGTTGGTCTTTTGTTAGGCTATCTTTGTTGGTTTTGTATTAGTGTTAGGCTAACTTTGCATAGTGACTATATTTCCAGCTTTTGTTTTTATAGCTGGAAAAACCGTATTACATGGAGTTATCTGTCTTTGTGAAAGTTATCACTGGTGAAATTTTAATGCAACGGGATATCTTTAGAGGTAATTATCCTAGGGTCAAATCAAGTTTGCCACTGAAATATCTATTTAATTCAGTCTTTCAAATTTACTGACACATCGTTTTTGAATAATACTTTTTGATTTGTTAAAATTTTCCTCTGACCTTATTTTTACACTTTTTTACTTTTAAATTTTGTTTTCTCCTTCCACTTCTCATATATTCTTGAATTGTGTTAAAAAACCAGTTCTTGAATTTGTGCATCAACTTTATTGTTTCTATTGTTAATATTTCATTCATTTTTTCTATGCTTACCTTTAGAAAATCTTTTCTTCTATTTTCCTTGTTCTAAATACATGTTAATTATGTATAGTACAAATGGTTTGAGATGTATCTTTTTTGTCTACTTGTTTTTTCAAGTCTAGTAATTCTATAAAGGGTCTGCATAAAATCATCATGTTTCTGTCCATTTCTTCTTGTACATCTTTGCTTTATGTATTTGAGGTACAAAATACATATGCCTTTTATATATTTATTGAAAACTGCATATTTTTATGCACACTCTGACTCATGTGTTCAGTCTTTATGAATTTAATATTAATATCTTCATTTTTTTCTTGTTTGTATTTTTCTGGTAAATATTTATTTTTAATGCTTTAGTCTATTTGTATCATTTTGTTTTGGATACATTTCTAGTGAGTAGGTAGGTGATGGTTGGATTTTCTTAGCCCAATACTGATTTTTTTTTTTCTTTTCAGCGTAACAGTATTCATTGTTTTTGCACTACACCCAGTGCTCCATGCAATATGTGCCCTCCTTAATACCCACCACCTGGCTCCCCCAACCTCCCACCCCCTCCCCCTTCAAAACCCTCAGGTTGCCTTTCAGAGTCCACAGTCTCTCATGATTCACCTCCCCTTCCAATTTCCCTCAACTCCCTTCTCCTCTCCATCTCCCCTTGTCCTCCATGCTATTTGCTATGCTCCACAAATAAGTGAAACCATATGATAATTGA
>NC_081569.1:10390592-10439244 GCF_022355385.1 Mustela nigripes
GGGGGGGTGGGAGGTTGGGGAAACCAGGTGGTGGGTATTGGAGAGGGCCTATGGAGCACATGGAGCACTGGGTGTGGTGCAAAAACAATGAATACCGTTAATGCTGAAAAGAAATTAAAAAAAGAGAGAGAGAGAGAGAAATCAGAGCCAGGAGAGTCTCCTGGGCAAGAGCCCCACACAATTTCAGTCTGTTACTGTAAATGATACTGAAAGAAGAGTGATTGGCAACAACAATTTACTTATTGACATTGTACTAGGTTCTTCTGATAAAGATTCCCTTGAATCCCTGCGGCCCCCATGTCATTACATTTTTACAGACAGGAAAAGAGCCTCTGAATTTTCCAGACCAAAGTGAGTAAGTGCCAAAACTACTTTCAAAAACCAAATTTCCCTAACACTAAAGCCCATGATTTTGATTACTGTGTTATACTGTTTTCTTCCCAACTTTATCATTGTTCTTGGTTGTCATTTCCCCAATATTTACAAGCATATATTCTCTTGAATTATTCTAATTAGGTTTTTCAAAACCACACTCAAATGCATAGATTCTCTAACTATCAAGTCCATGAGTACTATGATAACTTTTGATGCCTTCTATAAAATGAGGAATGGAGTGACCTTGCTTCCCCACATATTCTTTTCCCCCATCTTTGCCAAAAATATAATTTGGAATTATGGATCTATTTTTTAGTAGTCTTACTTTTAGTTATTCTATTTCAAGAAAGAATGGCAAAAACTTTCCATTTGTACTGCTTTTTTATTTACAACTTTTTTTTTTTTTTTTTTTTTTTTTTTTTTTTACTTAATTCGGAATGTTTAGCTGGGACTGTCACAATGTTTTTGAACCCTCTTCTGCTATTCTGGAGTTTTTGTCTTTAATTATTATGTTGTTCCCAATTTACGTATCTCTACGTAAATTTTCAAGAAAAGTGCAGGGGTGGTATCTTTTTTGAGCTCTTGATTAGAATATCTAAGAATGCCTTTTTTGTTTTCTTTGCAAATTAGCAACGTTTCAGCTTGAGTCATAAGCATTTTCTCTCAGCACCGTTTAGTTTAGACTTTGTTCCGTTATCATCTGGCATCCAGTCTTGTGATACACAGTGGATTTAGCCTGTTTTCATTTGATGGTAAGTTTTAATGTTTTGTCTGGATGCTGGCAGAATTTAAAAAAAAAAAAAAGTCCTTTATATTTAAGCAAATTTTCTAGTTTGTAAGTAACTGTGAATCTTTCTTCATTAATTTTGTCTGGAAATGGTGCACTATTTTCAACTGTGCATTCATGGTTTTTGTTGTTGTTGTTGTTTTCAGCTTAAAAACTTTTCTTCCATTCTTGGTCTTTAATATTGCAGCAACCCTGTTTGTTCTGGTTATATCTTTTGGTGGGGAGCTGTTTCTTATCCATGTAGTAAGTCTTTATTTGTGATCTACCAAATCACCCATCTTATTTTTTTTTCTTTTTAAGATTCTATTTATTTATTTGACAGAGAGAGAGAGAGAGACAGAGAGGGAATATAAGAAGGGGGAGGGGGAGAGAGAGAAGCAGACTCCCTGCTGAGCAGGGAGCCGGATGTGGGGCTCTATTCCAGGACCCTGAGATCATGACCTGAGCCGAAGGCAGACGCTTAACAATGGAGCTCCCCAGACACCCCCCCAAATCATCCATCTTTTCTCTTCTCATTTTTGTCTTTGTTTCTCTTCTCCGCATTGATAGAAAACTTACCTAGCTTGCTCTCTATATCATTTATTTGGTTTTCTGCAATTTTGATTCTGATCTTTACTGCCTCCAAATCAGATTTCAATTGCACTATTTTATTCGTGGCTTACCTGAGGCCTATTCTTATTTGCCAGCTTCCTCTTCGAATTGCGTTAGAATCTCAAGCATCATCTTTTTCATCTAACACTTTATTATTTCAGAAAGTACATCTGTTTAGTATTTATTAAGAACACAAAACAGCAGGATTAAATCTTTTGTCTTATCTAGTCAAGGTTCCTTTTTTTTTTTTTCTTTTTTATACAAGCACACTTTCTCTTTGCCTCACTGGTCTAGGGAGTCCCTTGATTCATGTTACAAAATATTTTTCATGGACTCAATGTATCTTTATCCACCTCCCAACACAGGCACAATCATTCCTTCTTAAACAAAGAGATACCTAGCGAAGTTGGTCGTATTCTGGATCTGCTAGAATCTTCCTTTTAAATAGTAAGCGGGAGAGCAAGTTATGGTGTGTACCCTCCACCATGACTTCCAGTGCCGAGCTAGCAATGGGTACTGCTAGGTGGTGGCAGAAATTTCTCTTGCTTCCTGATTTCTTTGTAAATGGGAGGTGAATTAATTAGCCAATAATTTGAAACATTTCATAGTCTTTTTGTGGCCTGAAGCAGTGCGTGAGGGGCTTTGATTCTAAGACTACAGTGCTCTCAGTTTACATGGCAGATTGTATTTTCCAAAGATGGTCACAGCTATATATATACCATCTCATAGATTGTTTTTTGTTTTTTGCTTGTTTGTTTGTTTGTTTGTTTGTTTGTTTTTGAGATTTATTTACTTACTTATTTGAGAGAGGGGGAAGAGAGAGAGACTACAAATGGGGAAGAGCAGAGGGAGAGGGACAATCAGACTCTGTGAACGTGGAGCCCAATGCGGGGCTTGATCTCATGACCCTGAGATCATGACCTGAGCTGAAATCAACAGTCAGATGCTTAACAGACTGAGCCACTCAGGCGCTCTCTGTCCCCTAGGTTCTTGTAACAATGTGGCACTGATCCACCTTCATCAAAAGGTGAGTTCTGTGATCTCTCCCCTTGAGTCTAGTTGGAGCTTTGTAGCTGTCTCCATCAACAAAATGCAGCAGAAATGACGCTGCATGACCCAAGAGTAGGTCATAAAAGTCCCATGGCTTTTTTTCTGAGGCATGGACGCTAGGATTCCTGAGTGGACATGTATGAAGTCTGGCTTCCTCAAGGTTGCCATTTTGGAGAGATCGTGAAGAAAGACAACAGAGATGCCAGGAAGGCACGGCTCTTCTAGCCTCTAGCTGTTTGAGCCTTGCTGGTCCAGGATGCAGGCATGGGACAGTGAGGGAGACCTCCATGATTCCAGCCCTGAGCCTTCCAGGAGGGTCCAGGTCTCCCTACCAAGCCCTGCCCAGATTGTAGATTCTTGAGCAAAATGAACAAATGGACGTTGTTGTTTAAATCGCTGAGTTTTGGGATGTCTTGTTACACAGCATTAGATCATCGAAAACATGGGCTTCCCGTCCCCACCCCCCGTCTATATCAGTATATTACCCATTCTCTGTATGACTATATTACTTTATATCCCAGGACATACTTACTCCAAAACCACCCACCCCTTTCACCGAGGTCCATTGTGCTTTTCTGGAATTTACAATCACATAGACTTAGCGAGATGCCAGCCTTGAGCTGAGTGTCCTTGGGCAGACAAGAGGTGACTGTCAGGCTTTCTGATTGGGGAATTACCCCAGGTCCCTCATGCAGAGCCTTCCTGTCCTTTCTCCCTGTGGGGGAAGGAGGGACTCTTCCTTGGTAATCCCACTCATCCTGTGTTAAGGGGCATTTACCTGAGAAACTGGGTGGTCCATATTTAGGATCTGGGGTTTCAGCCCAATTAAGTCCTGGTGGCCTTTTTGGGTTTTCATGGACATTTTAAGGGGGGCTGGCAGAGGGAATTTCAGGCAGCCCTCACGATCTTGAAGTCCAGCATCCTACCTTTCATTCTGAGATTGAGAGATGTTGTGAGAACAATAGTCAGACGCAAAATGGACTCCTCTCTGGGTCCCCTGGCCTTGTCGGGTCCCCTGCGTTCTGTGGGACCCCATGGTGCGAGGGTTCCAGGAGAATGAAAATAATCTGCATCTTTTTCAGAGCCAACTGTTTCTCTTCAAACTCCCTTCTAAAGCCCCAAACACAAGGAAAGGGGGAATACACAGAAATCTACAATGCTGCTGGAAGTCGCCTAGCTTTGGGCTCCTTTTGATAGCCTCCTAAGCTGGTTCCATTCTACTCAAATCATCCTGTGCATATGAATCGCCTGGGGATCTTGTTAAAATTTAAATTCTGATTCAGAACATTGGGGCTGAGGTCTGAGAGGCTGCATTTCTAGCAAGCTCCCAGATGACCCCAGTGCTGCTGGTCCACGGACCACACATTGAGTGGTGAGGCTCTGGAGAGTTTCCGTTGCTCTCACTTCCTAAAGGCAGCCAAGAGAGACTCTCACTTCCTGCCTTGCTAGATGTGGTTTTACAGCTCTCATGACTATCATGTCCTCTTTGCCTCCCAGTGCTTATGGGCTCCTCCTGCCATTTAGTCCTGTTCCACAGCTGGGGCGGGTAGCTGAGGTGGGGAAGGATCACTTCTTGTATCCTCACTGATTTGTTTTCTGCCCAGTAGTTACTAAACACTCTGGGCCTGACTCCTCCAGGGCCAGAAACAGAGATGAAGACACTGATCAGAAGCTTCTCAGGAGAAGAGCAGTGAGTGCCCTCCACAACAGGATGAACACCAGGGCAGAGGAGGACATAGATGGTAAGGGGATGTAGGTGGTAGGGAAGCAGTGGGGGAGGGGAAAACATCCAGTGAGAATGTCACCTCCTCCCCTACCAGGAGGAGGTGACATTCTCACTGGATCTTAAGGTACTAGTAGGTGTGAGCCAGCCGAAGAAAGGGGAGGAGGGAACAGCATTCCAGGCAGAGGAAATAGTAGGTGCAAACATTTGAAGGAGAAAGCATGGTGAGCTCAAGACACTGCAATTAACTATGACCAGAGCATGGTGTGTGTGTGTGTGTGTGTGTGTGTGTGTGTGTGTGAGAGAGAGAGAGAGAGAGAGAGAGAGAGAGAGAGAAGGGCTGGGGAGAGGGGTACGGTAGTATATTAGCGTGCTTGGGCTACCCTAACAAAAGATCACAGACTATGTGGCTTAAACAACAGACATTTGTTTTCTCTCAGTTCTGGCGGTTAGAACTCTGAGGTCAAGGTGTCAGTCAGCATGTTTGGTGCCTCCTAAGGCTTCTCCCCTTGACTTGCAAACCCTCTCTTCTCCCTGGGTCCTCACATGGTTGCCTTTCTGCCTGAACTTTCTGTGTCCTCATCTTCTCTTTCTGTAAGGACATCAGTCTTCTTCGATGAAGTTCCCCCTAAGATCTCCGTTGACCGTACTCTCTTCTTCAAAGGCCCTACCTCCGAATACAGTCACATTTTGAGGGACTGGGGGCTTAGAGCTTCACCATATGAATTTGGGGGGCTGCAATTGAGCCCGGAATAGGCAGTCAGAGGTAGGATGGCCTTCTTCTTCGTTTTGTTGCTCTCTTTACCCTTCCGTAGGGGGGAAGCTGGACAGGGTTTGGAGGACAGAAGCTGGGCGTGGGGGAGGACCCTCATCTGAGTAGGGGTTTCCACTCCCTCACCTGTGGAGGTTGTCTCTATGACTCATACTCTTGGTTTAGGTTTTAGAGGCATCCCACACCTTGGGGTTTTCTTTCCTGGTCTTCTCATATGTCCTTTGTTCCAACAGCCGGAGGGTTCCTGGGCTGCTGTGTGCCACGACCACCTGGTGTACCCAACACTGGAGCCAACGGCCCCTAGGGGGACAGACAACTGTGACCACTTTCTGCTGGTCTGGGGACCCATGAGACTCTTGGCATGCTATCAGCCTTGAAAACCTACACGTCTTTGCCAGAGAGGCTGTTGGGCCTTCTGAACATTTGCAGGGCTGCTTTATTTCCTTGGTTCACATTTACTATCAGTAGCCATCCTTAAAACACAAGGGTGTGTGTGCATTTTTGAGACTGGGAGCAAAACTGGGACACTTGTCCTTGAGAGAGAAAAGGCATTGTGTCAGTGAGAGGCACTCCAGGATACGTCCTGATATAAGAAGGAGCCACGGGGATGGAGAAGCTGGTCCCTGGGGAGTATACCTGGAAGGAAGTCTTCTATAAACCTTGACACCCTCTGGTCATTTTCCTGTCCTAATCCTAAGTATTAAGCCTCTTGGCAGGAGGCCTGTTAGATGCTGAGCAGGACAAGGGCTCCTTTATTTTTAAAGGAAAACACTCTGCTCTTCAGAAGCTAACAGTCTATTTGGGTAAACATTCTATGCACCCACATAGCAATTGAAGACAACCAAGAATGAGCTCCCCAAATACACTAATATTGGTAAATGTTTATCATTTGTATTGCTTCTTTCATCTCAAGGCTCATTTTACATAAATAAAACACATTTCTAAATCCCGAGTTTTCTCCTATCTGTTCTCCAATTTCCCTGAACGTTCTTTTTTTTTTTTTTTCTCTCCCTTTCCGTTTCCCTTGGATTTCGGAGGCACATTCTTAAAATTACATCTACACTGATGTTTATTCTTTTCACTTCTTTGCTGAGCTTTAGGATATATTCAAATTAAGAGATATAATTTAAAATGTAGAACTGTGAATACAGTCAGTAGCAAACACCCGCTATGGGCTCTGAGTAGAAAGGCATATGCATCAGGCTAGAAAAACTCTGAGGGAGAAAAAATAAGCTTCAACTCAGCCCAAATATTAGTTTCAAGTCAAAGAAGTTGGCCTAGCCCCAATTCTATCCTTGGTTGGACACAATACATGATTGCTGTATTTTCAGAAAAAGAAAAAAAAAAATCCATCCATAGGGTGAGAATCTAAGCATCTATTTTCCATCCCAGTGACAATCAGAAATCATTCTTTGCATTTATTTTTCAACTTTGTATTTGCCTGTGAACAAAATTGAAGCTGGCAAAGGATGGTTCATGTGAATTACTTGAACAACAGTTTCTCATTGTGTTGAATTACATTGAGGCTGCTTGCTGTGAAATCTTGCCACAGCTCAGGAACAGTGAAAGATATTGTCACTTCTCTTTCCCGTGGCCATGAAGTTAACCCACTTCTCTCCCACATATATGAACCGATGGTCCTTTCCAAAGTGGGGGAGAAAAGCTTCCCAAATCCTAATCACCAAGCATTTATGTACAGCTTATTAATGTTTTCGGAATAAAAAAGCCGGTCTGTCTTCCCCCGTCACCCGATCTTTGTGCTTCCCTACATCGCATTTCCAGATTACATGGCTTCTCAGTGTTTGGAATACCTCTAGTTGCCAAGAAAGAGAGGAGTCATGGAGCCCCAGCTCTAGCTAGCAGTATTTTCATCTAATTTAGGAAAGTCCAATTTAGAACCTAGCCCAAAAAAGTAGCAGAGAGGCAAAAATAATGACAAGGGTCCTCCAGGCGTTTGGGTTGCCTAGGGATCCTAAATTTATCACCCACCACTAGGGGGGTAGAGGACGAGAAAGGGTCCAGGCTGGAAGTGGTGGCTGTGGCATTTCTCCAAGGCAACATTTAAGGTTGCCCAGTTGAGGCGTGGGTTGGGATCTGAGCTCTGTTTGCCTTGTTTGCCACAGGAGGGTCAATGGTTCATTTCAGAGGCTGGTTGGAGGGGAAGCCACAGACCATGGCGGGGCTAAATCCCCTCTTGATCTCCCTCCTCCTCCTGGGCTTTCCTCCCAACTTGAGGTGGGAAAATGCAGTTTTCTATTCCTGCCACTTGGTAGCTGTAAGCTCCTAAAAGCTACTTGCAGCTTTTACTCATGAAAATGGGTCTAATCGGAACAGTTCTCCCTGCTGTGAGATTTGAATGTTACACAGGGCATTAACATACCTAACCAGCAGTCACGTTGCCATGCAGAGACGAGGGTGGCCAGTCTTTTGTGCTGCTTTCTTTGCGTAGGGGAGATGCCAAGTAGAAGAACCTGAGCTCGTGAACCCACCTCATCAACCCTGGAGCCCTCATCTACAGGTAAATAAAGGACAAGCGAGGAGGGAAGGAAATTGAAGGTATTAAATTCTTCTTTCTGATGGTTGTGAGGCTGACACCTGATTTCCTTCAGGCTGACTTTGATTACGCTTCAAGTCTTCAGGCACAGGATTATTTTCATGCCTGCTTACCGTTAATTACATGGAGAAGCTACAACCCTAATCCAGAATCCTCTTTCTGGCAGCAGAAGTGTTTGAATACTCCAACGACAGTTAAGTTTTGACCTAAAATAAATGACCCAAACTGAAAAAAGCCTGTGTCCTTCTTGGACTACACACAGGGTAATGTGGTATAGAGTGAAGAGAGCTAGACTTGGATTCAAGTACTTTCCCTTTTGAGCTGTGTGACCCTGGGCTAGTCATTATATATCTCTGAGTCTCCATTTATAAAGTAGAAACCGTATACTGAGTTCTGCTGTCCTCAAGAGACAGGGACTGGTTTCAGAGGCTGGCCCTGCCATTGAGTGGATATGTGACATTGGCAAGGCTACTTAACCTTCCCAGGACTCTGTTTTCTTATCTGTAAAATGGGCTAATAATAGTATTTAGCTTAGAGGATGGTTGGGAGGCATAAAGGGTAGAAGCAGGTAAAGTATTTAGAATTGGACCTGACCAGAGGAAGCACAGGAGAAACATTACCTCTTGTTGTTACAAAGTATGTAAACAACACTTACAGACCATGATGCACTCAGCATGCTATTTCAACAGCTTCGGGGACAAGTAAACATCTCTGCTTTGCAGAGGCAGGAAGGGAACTAGCTCATCGAGGGTCTTCTCATGGAAAAGAATGGAGGTACTCCCCTGAAGCCTGCTGGAGAGGGCCCAGCAGGTGGGCCAGAGGCAGGACTCAGTAGAAATGTCAGCTGTGCCTGACGGTAGGGTGCAGGGCATAGGGGAGGAGCTGCAATAAGGGAACAGACTCTCTGGGAATGCCGCAGCCCCTGGTGACATGAATGGGGGGAGGGGGAATGAATAGTAAAAGATCTCTGCTGGGGGGAGCCAATTCAGACAGCAGACAGCCAAGACCAGGAGAGGGGAAGCATCTGAAAGGGACACCAAGTCTAGGTGAGATCATGTCTGGAACGACAGGATGAAGCAGTTTATATTTAAATGGTATGGCAAGACAACGCCCCCACATTACACCATCCATTCTCATTCAAGTTCTTCAGGAGGAAATAAACATTATGGAAGTGTTAATTGCTATTCAGTTTCAAATTTTAGCTCGCATTTGTACACAGGAGCCTAGGAGAATGGCACATTTTCTCTGACACATTATTAAGTAAAGGCTTTAGAAAGAATTGGTTGAACCCCCCCAGTGGCCCAGGCAGAAGTTGCTGAGCCTTCCCGGTACTGATCCAGTCCTCCCCAGTGTTTCTGAGCTCCCCAAAGCTGTGGGACGACTAGCGGATCCTACTGGCTTTGACTTGTGGCCCAAACTCCTGGTAATGATTATAAATAAAGAGCGGCTGCCACCGGGCGCAGGCTTTCAGGCCAAGGACAGGGAAGTGGCCCGGGCCACAAAATTAGGGGAGGGGAATGGGGATCAAAGCAGGCCTGTGGCGAATCGTTTCCCGCGGGCTGTCGCCTCGGCTGCATCATCATTCCTGAGGACAGGCTCCGGGCAGATGGAGGGCTGGACGAAGCCCTCTGCTGGGGTCACTGAGACCGTGCAGCCACCCAGACAGCGTGGCTGGGGGTGGCTGATAATCTGTGCGGTTCCCGACGGGTTAATCGAACTTCCCCCTTGGGGGTGCTTCAGTTGCTTTCTCTCCTTGCGGTCAGGAGCCCTTTACGTACGCCCAGGGGCCCCGGGGAGCAGGAGCAGGGGCCAGCCGGCTGCGGAAGCCTCAAGCAGCTCTGACCTCTGGCACCTCCCCAAGCCCCGGGGCGCAACATCTGTCCCCAGAAATAGCCGGGCGGAGGGGAAAAGAGCGCGCCCACCCCTTCCTGGGTACTCGGTCTTCTCTCTCTTCCTAGAAACCGGCTCTCCCCTCCTCGCGTCTAGCGCCCGGGATCCCGAGCTCTCCGTCTCCGTCCAGCCGGGGCGCCCCCGCACCCCACCGCCGCGCCCCCAGTTGTACGCGCAGCACAGCCCAGCGCCCGCGGCAGCGCGCCCCGAGCCCCGCAGCGCCATCTAGGGGCCGGGCACCGCCTTCCTCCCTCAGGGGCACCCCCCCTTCCTTCCGCGCGCGCCCCGAGCTGCTCCCCCTCGCGCCTCCCCGAGGGCGCACCGGCGGCGGGGGGCGGCCCGGCCTCGGGGCAGACGCACAGGAGGCGAGCGCCGGCGGGCGAGGGGAAGCGGGCGATGGCAGCGGCGGGCGTCCGCGGGCGACGAGGCGGCGGCGGCGGCGGCGGGCGGCGCGAGGAGCCCCTGTGATTGGCACAGCCCGAGCCGGAGGAGGAGGCGCGGGGAGGGCGGAGGAGGAGGAGGTGGAGGAAGGGGGCGAGCGCGCGCGGCGGCGGCGGCGGTGGTGGCGGCGGCTGCGAGGAGCTGTGCCTTTCACCTCTTCAGCCCCGGCAGGACAGGGGCGGCCGCCGCGGGCCCGGGGCGGGGACAGCACGCAGGCTCGTCGCGCACACCGCCGCCCGGCAGCGGCCCCGATACCCGGGGCGAGCGGGAAAGCGGCGGCGGCCGCGGCGGCGGGGGAAGGATGCAGGGGAAGAAGCCGGGCGGCTCGTCGGGCGGCGGCCGGAGCGGCGAGCTGCAGGGGGACGAGGCGCAGAGGAACAAGAAGAAGAAAAAGAAGGTGTCCTGCTTCTCCAACATCAAGATCTTCCTGGTGTCTGAGTGCGCCCTGATGCTGGCGCAGGGCACGGTGGGCGCCTACCTGGTGAGTCCCCTTGCCAACTCCGCCGCGGGGGCCCCCTCCGCAGCCCGGCGCCGGGGCTGCCGGCAGGCACGGGGAAGGGGCCGCCCGGGCCCGGGGGCAGGCGGGCATGACCTCGGCCCGGCGCGGAGGTTGGCGAGTGGTGCAGAGGCGGCCGCCGGGGGAGCTGCCGGCCCGGGGCTGCCGAGAGAGCGGGGAGCGGGCGGGACCGCGGATGTCGGCAGCTGCTCGCGCGGCCGGCGGGGGCCGGGGGTGCCCGGGGAGGAGAGGCGGCGGGCAGGTGGGCGTGAAACCGTTCCCTTCCCCGCCGGGGAGGCGCAGCCAGAGGGTGACTTCAGGAGCCCCCTCGGAGAGGCAGGCAGCGCGGTTTTCAGGTGACCTGCACATGGCAAGAAAAGCCAGTTAGCATCCTGCGTCCTCTATCTCCATTCCATTCGCCTCGAGAACAAATCCATTATGCATCATTTTCTCCGGGCGCTTTCTCCATGCGCCAATTACGGGGGGGATTTAACAGCTTAGAGTAAAATGCGCCCGAATGTGGCCCTGATCCGAGCCAGGACTGCAGGGGGGGAATATTCCCTCTCCCTATCCCCATAGCCATCTTTCGGCGTCTGGGATAAAGTTACAGTACCTGGAGAGCAGCTGCGAGTTTGTATAGTTCTGCTACCCATGCTCAGACCTCGATTCCCCACCGTGGTCTCTCGCCCACAAGGTGTTTGCAGTATTTTGCTCTATGTACATCCTTCCAAAAGGGGATATTAGTGCCCAGACGGCCCAGGGGTGCATAACATATCAGAGGAAACAGCTTGTAATGACTCAGCACTGTCAAATACCTACTTTGTCCTGCCCCGCGCAGGTGGTCCCAACTTGAGTTAGACTCTGAGTGCACGTCCAGACCCAAGTACAGCCCTGCCTACACGGGAGAATATTTTTGTTTTCGGAGTGTACAGTGTTAAATCATTACTTGGTGATTGACCTGCGACTGAAATCAAATGTCTGAGACTTTGAGTGTGGGTGGACAAGTTTGATGGAGATAGAATTGGACAAGATTTTGGCTGTTGGATAAGGGCATCTACAGACAGAATCGTGCTCTTTCTGATGTACCAGTAATCCCTCCTTCCTGGCCTTGGGGTCTAGTTAATGAGATCCAGACTGCTGGGGCAGGGCATCATTCATAAATGGACTCCAAAGACTCGGGGGCTTGCAGTCCAGAGGAACTGGTGTGGTCTCTTGCCCAGGTGTGGTCTCTAGTGTGGGGCGAAGTCAGTTTTGAGGTTATGAGAACGGGTTGTTCAAGCTCAGCTGTCTGTGGTGTGCATCTCTGTTCTATAAAATGCACTTTTTCTGTAGTTACAGTTCAGGCAGTATTTGTAGCCCGTGGAGTTTTGAGGTAGGGATAACTGTCTTGGGGGGCGGGGGGTCCGTTTATCAGAGCTTTCATGGAGGGAATTTGATTGTTAAGATCTTAAAATAGGTATATGTATTACCAAGATGCAAATGCACAGTTAGAAAATATTTATAGGTCTGTACTGGGAGCATATGCAAAGTATGTACTACCTGACCTGGTCTGGGTTTGGGGAGGTATTTAGTATATCCACAGCTGTCTTCAGTTTCACAGTTTGGTGGCCCTAGACCACCAAGCAGAGTGCAGTATTCATGTGTGGCGAACAGCAACAGAACTTTTCACACCGTGAATTATAAAGGAAGGCACGGGCTTAGTTTTAGCTTGCAGTGATCTAAGGGTCTTAGAACGGAATGAGGCTGGGCTTCAGCCAGATGAGTAGCCTAAGCTCCTTTAGAAAGTTGAGAAGCAGAGGGCTGATGGCGAGGCAGATATATAGAGGCAGGGCTGGCACCAGGAGATAGAACGTTGACTCGAATCCCAGAATAGGCCAGTGGCAGGCAGCTGAGGAAGTCAGTCCACCTTGGAGGGGGGGTGGCGGGGGGGGGGTGGTGCTGCTTACCATTTCAGCCTGGGTTGAGAGAAAGCTTAGTTCAGAGAGCTAGGGTAACAGGAGTCAACAGGTGACCGGCAGAAAGGAGCTGGAGGCCCAGCAGAGGACAGGCCTAGGAAATTAAATTCATTTTGGTTACTAGGAGTGGAGTAATAAGGTGCTCGGGGCTCAGCCTTGCCCAGCTGCCCTGGACTGTCCATTGCCATCTGAACCTCATGAAAATAGATAGTTTGCTTGCCAGGCTTGACCGAATCCGCTTGCTATGGGTTTTACTCTTCTGGGCCGCTGGGGAGTTGGCTGTTCATCTGTTATTTTGGAGGTGGAATAAAAAGTTTGTTATTCCTTCAGCTGTGTGAGACTTCTTTATGGATAACTGGGGAATGAAGCATTGTAGGATGTTTGCAGGAGAAGCAGATTTCTCCCTGTTTAATTCATCATGGCTTTCTTGAGAAACCCGAGCGGCTGTACCCAGGGTCGGTGTGCAGGGTGTGTGTTGTATGTGATCTTGGCATTGGCAATCAGCCCGTCCCTCTGATGTAGCATTTTCAGATACCCGAGGAAGGGCACACTTTGGGACATGGCCAGCAATGCTTCCTTCGGGGGTGGGGGGCAGGGGACGTGATCAAAAGTTCTGTGGCAGCGATGGTATTTCCTATTTGATCCCAATAGTGCACGTTTTCATTTTGTCTTTTTTAAAAAAACATTTGGAGGCTTCATTTCATTTCTCTGTTTACTTTCTGGAAAGGCAGATTGCCCGTGTCTTCAGTGACACTGGTGTAGGCTTCCCAACTGCAGAACTGAAGGAGGAAGTTGCCTGTGATTTGAGAAGCAACTTTGAAAAGCAGGACTCTGCGTGTGTTAGTGTGTGAGTGTGTGCGCGAATGCACGCACCGTCCCTCAAGAACCTGCCTAAGGAGGAAACTCAAGGGAGACTTGTGTATGAGACAAACACTAATTGTTAAGCTGGGCAGGGGACCAGCAGCTTTTTGCCTGGGTGTGTGTATGTGGGAGGGGGGGGTCTCTCAGGAGAGTGCAGAAGGCTGTTGCCCCCCACCCCCCATCGTAGAGATAAGGTAATCATGCAACCCCAGGCCAGCTGTGGATTCTGAAATCTGTTACACTTGCAAGTGTTTCAACCTGAAATTATGCTTCAGATCAGCCAACAGTCACAGGGATGTTCTTTCATCGTTCCCGAAACAGCCTGATGGGCCACAAAATAATTTCTGTAGCAGAAGAGAGACCTGTCCGGTTTGATCGGCGTGGCGTGCTGGGTCAAGAATGTGATTTTCCTTTACTTGGGCCTCGGCTTCGGGTGGCTCCAATCTGAACTGCCCTACTTGCAAGGATGTGACATCTGCTGAGGTCTCGGGCCCTTTCGAGAAGGCGTAGGCACGTGGGAACCACTTGGAGAGAAAGTCAGAGGGTGCGCGCTGCCTGGTGGCGCGTGGAGACCCCCTGAGATGTTTGCAGCCATTTGTGGACGGTCGCCCTGCGGGCAGAGGTTCGCGTCCATTCTCAGACTGCCGAGGACCGGAGTGGATAAGGCTGCGTGCAGGAAATGAAAGCCTCTGACCCCTCTGGGTGGTTGTGATTGAGGCTCTCCTACAAAGGCATTTGAGTTTCTTCAGGTTGAAAACTTCAGGTTGCAGGAGGAGTCTCCAGGGTGGGGTGTGCTGGTGGGGCCTCTGACTCTTGGGGGGACTGGGGAGTCGAGAGGGCTGGGGGGGCGGTGGGCATTTGCTGATTGAGAATTTTGCACACCCTGAGACTGAGGTTGTGGGGAGGAGGTAACAAGCCAGAGACGTGAGTGCATGTCACAAAGCTCCTTCTCACTGCCTGATAGTCCCTTTTTAAAAATTTTCGGCCGGAGCGCATTGCATAGCTTGAGTGACTGGTAAGGTGAGACTGTTGGATTTCATATTCTTTCTTCTTCTTCATCTTTTTTCAATCTCTCAGGAAGCATCATTTTGAAGAGGGGTATTTGCATCTCTTCCCCAGAAGCAGACAGCTGAGTGACATTTTTAAAGTCCTTGTCAAATTAGTATGATGACTAAGGCCACTGTATTTTACTTAATCAAATTATTTTACACACTTATGGTTGCTCAAAGTGACGAATTTTCTGCCATTTGCATAATTACTGGATAGCCCCAGGTAGTGAGAAATACAATTACCATGATTTTTTTTTTTTTCCTTGCTGTTTGGTTGCAAATGTTTAGCTAATAATTATTTAGGGGAAAAAACGATTTCTTAAAATTCCTTTCAGCCAGCTTTGTGTACATAGCTTAGTTTCTGGAGGGGTTTTTCTCTTGTGCGGTTAACAACCCGGGAAGTGCATCAGTTGTGAAGCGAGCGCGATCTCTTTTCCTGAATTTTGTAACTCTCCCGCATTTCCATTTTAGATTCCTTACAGAGAGGATGACCCAGAGGCCTCTCCACGGAGAGACTGCCTTACTAATCAGATGCCCAGCATGTAAACGCATCTCCTTGCCTGCTGTTGGAATGGTATAGCTCTGTGTTAGACTGGATAAGTTTCCACTGGTGCCGGGGCAGTTCAAGCAAGCGGGTCTCAGAATTTACCTTGCTCCTCTGAAAGTGAGCTTTGAAGTTCTGCCTTGTTCAGGGAGGGGCTCATTTAGCAGAGTTAAGTATATGGTAGTGAAGAAACAATGAGGAAACAGCCACATCGGATGAAGGTGAAGGCCTTGAATAAAGAAAAACAAATCTGTGAATTTTACTGGTTAATGGCTGACACTGGTGCTCCTTTCAAGGTTGGTGCCAGGCCTCCTGCAGAGGCTGGGGAGTAGAAGGCATCCTGCTAAACTGACCGGCCGACCATGTTTCTTGGGTGAAGGAGGGCTCCTTGAGGTGCCAGGCAGAGGGGGATGGGTCCGTCTTTCAGGTGACTGGGCAAGCACGTGCGCAGAAGGTGCGCCCCCCCCCCCCCCCCCCCCCCCCCCCCCGCCCCCGCCGACCACCCCCCCCCCCCCCCCCCCCCCCCCCGCTGGGGTGGAGAATAAAACTCTACCAGCAGCATTTCTACTTCCAAATTGGGGAATAAATTTAAGTTGCACTGATGGAACTGCAGTACATCATTTAATAAATAACCACATTCCTCCGAAGTAGCGTCAAAGTAGTTATCGCTTCTACTTAACTTATATTTTGTATGTGTTCTCCATTACACTATATGTATTAATGTGTGCATTCTGTGTTTCTAGACATACATGTTCTTGGACAGGATTATGTACGCCAAATATTGAATGCTGTCCTTTTGGGAAGATGTTAAAGGACGTTTCAGTGGTAATTTTCATTGTATGGCTTAAACACGGATTTAACTGAAGACCAATCACCAATGTTCTGTTCTCCTTCAGAAATGTTTTTGGCAGTCTGTAGGCACAAAGATAGCATCTTGTCACTTAGCTTTGCTTTCTGTTTCTATACGTGCATCTACAAAATAGATAATAAACCGGAAAAAAGGAGTGGGATCACTGACCTTGGTTCACAGGAGAAGTGTGAATTGGTATGGGTTGAGAAACTTGTATTTTATGTAACTTAAGTGTTTCTGTGTTCATGTAACAGGCAGGATTGCTGGATGGTTAAAGCTCCCAGTTAAAGGGTGAAAATTCCGAGACGGAGACTGACAGCACCTGTGGCAGCCGTGGCTCAGTGGGGGTGAGCTTCAGAAGACCTGGGGTTCACTCCCGTGTTCTCCCCTTCTCAGCTCTGTGTTCTTAGGCTGATGACTTAGCCTCTCTGTGTGTTGGGTTTTTATTTTAAAGCCGGGATCATGATCATACATACCCTCATAACACTGCTATGAGAACTCACGGAGTCGGTACTTGTAAAGCACTTTGAACACTAACTGGCTCACAGTGCTTGATGTATACTAGCTATTCATAATGACCTGGTTCTGTGTATTTACTGCAGACCTTCAGTTTGTAGCCCCAACAAATGAGAAATAAAGTTATTTCAATCAAGCATTGATTTGGGTGTAGTGAATTGTACATCAAGTAGTTTACTATGCTGCATGAACATTTTGTCTGGGAGGTAAAAGGTTTTTAGTAGTAAGAAATCTGCCACCTGCTAATTCTGTTTATTCCCTTATAATAAATATAGCAATCCATTTTATCTTAAAGACACTATAAAAATTAACAGTCATGTGGGAGAGGAGCCCACTCCAGTAATGGTGACGTTGAGCATTTCTAGTCAGAGGGTACTTCCAGGTGGGTGGAGTAGGGATGGAGGGACAGGTGCCCTGACGCCTGGCTTGGAGGGGCCCTGTTATCTCTCGCTCTGGTCTGTGGCCACAGGATGGGGAATACTCGACGGTCTTCTACATTGTGCGCAGCTGAAGAGCAAGGAGGAGGGTTTTGGACTTGGAGTCAGAAGACCTGCGTTTGAACCCGGGACCTTCTCCTTCCCAGCTCCTGACTTGACTTAACCTGAGCCCTAGTATCGTCCTTTTGAAAAACAGGTCCTGTCTCCACAGATGGTTGGGAGATTTAGATCTGTGGATACGTGGTAGAGTGTTTCCGCATAGGGGAGGGATTCAGAACTTTCACACTAATGACGTAACCCTATTCCTTGACCTTGGCACAGCACAAGTCCTTCCAGGGGCCTGAGAATTTGCTTCCTGAATTGGAGATCTGGGCCCCTGTAGCTTGTTCTGTCTCTGGATGAGGGGTGACCGCTCCAAGCCTGGGGTGTCAGGAGGGGAGATCAGTGACAGCTCTTACGGACATATGCTGCCCTCTGGGCAGCCTTGTTTAAGATGAGCAACCTTGGGGCTCAGTCCTGGTTGCCTAGGGGGTTCTCAGGGCTTGTGCCACACCCACTGCCTCTTAGTCCTGCGGTGTGAAGCAGGGTCCGTAGGCACAATTGTGGGCATTTTACCCCTCTTGAACCTTATTGGTTTTCTCGGAGGCTGAGCGAGTGGGCTGTTGATGGTGTGTCATTTCTCGTCCCCTGGATTCATTCCCCTGAGCTACGATGATTGTTTAGGGGGCACACCTTTGCACAGAGACACTCAACTTTGCTCCCCAGGTCTGGTCACCTCTGTCCTTGGGAAGGATGAGGAATAAAGCAGGCTCTTCTCAGTGACCCAAACTGCAGTGGCTATTTTAGGTGAGTTCATAGATTCATGGTTAAGGGCCATAGGCTTCCCAGGAGAGCACACGCTCTCTGAGGACCCCTGCATCCCTAAACCCTGGTGGCATGGGGTCTGCTTCACCGAGGAAGAAGCCCTGTCTCCTTCCTAAGGCCCTGGACCTTCTGCAGCCACGGCTGCGCAGTGAGCAAGCTTGGGGGGCTTCCCTCGTGGGCATTCCAGGGACCGCCGGCAGAGCGGAAACGTTCCACTGAGTGCGGGCAGAATCTGCAGTTGGCTATTTCCAGATTCTTTATTTCTGTTTTTCTTTGTGGCTTTGAGCCGAGGCTTTCTGAAAAGGGAAGCCCTTCCTCACGGAGGTTTTAGTAGCTCAGTTTTTTAATGGAAACGATGGTCACCCAGCCAGCTGCTTCCAGAAATAAGCAGACATTCCCCTTCAAATAGGGAATAGTTACTCAACTAAGACATAACAGTTGGTCATTAAAATTTTGCGGGGACTTAGTACAAAAGTCTCATTTATGACTTCCGGTTAACGCTTGCTGAAAATATTTAAAAGCCAAAGGCAACATAGGCTGTTACAAGCCATTATTTTTGAACAGGGCTGGTGGGGGTGGGGCAGGTATCATGGACCCACTGTTCCCCTTTGACTTCGTGATTCCCTTCAGAAATAACGTGGCAATACCTCTCCAATGCTGTTCTCCTGGGAGGTCGGGTCCCCAGTGGCCTTTCAAGATAACCTGGTAACAGAATGGAAGAGTGTTGAGTGCGACAGGGATGTCTTGTTTCCTTAGCACTGGGTTTTGTTAGAGATCTTCACTACGAGCGCTCTGTGAATCCTGGAGACTAGCAGGTGTGACAGCAGGTGTGAGTTACTGTGCAGGAGAACGAGTGCATCTGTCTGTCTGTCCATCCGTCCACAATCCCTACATGAGTTCTGTACGACATGGTGGCAGATTCTAATTTGTCTGGCAGGTGGCGCTTTGGGACGGGTCTCTGGATAATGAACCTGGCTGTCCAGGTGACCCTGGACACTTTCTGGTGGTAAGTCTAGAGCCCTTAGTGGCTCTCACTTTATAGCTACCTGAGTTCCCGACGGTGCAGAGTTAGCAGAAATGGGAAGGAGCCGAGAGCAGGCTTTCAACAAATAGTCCTGGGGAATATAATAGAATATTAGGCAAACTCCTCCCTCAATCCCTGCCCACACAACTACAGGAACTTAAGCAAGAGAGAAATGATTATTTTTACCTCCATTCCTGCACTGGCAAGGTTGGTGGAGGGAGAGGTGTGTTACAATGGTGCTTTTCAATTAAAGACTATTGTACAATGTTCTTGGGACTGGCTGTTGTCTCCCTCCTCCCCCTTCGGAAAAGGCTTATGTAAAACAGGCAGCTCCTTCTCTAATTGTTGGATTTGCTCCCCCATTCTGACACTGCCGCTTTCCCATCTTCGGTTGATGAGAACGAGAAATTACCACCTTGAATATAAGCAAGTGGAAATTGGAAAGCTGCCCTCTGCCTGATTATATAAGCTTTCAACTACCGTACCTGAAATCTCGTGTTTACCTTGCTGAGAATTCTCTTAATGAAGATACACATTTCTAAGCAGCACGGACCCATATGTTTTTATTATGTAAGCTTCAATTATTGGGATGCAACCCATTAAAAAAAAAAAAAAGAATGGTGTTGATTAGCTCAGCTCTCCTTTGGCTTTCTGGGTCAGAGAATGGTTAGAGGTACACCTGCACAGCCCCCTAGAGCTCTCCTCCTGGAACTTGGCTGCCTGATGCTTCAGCACCAACATCTTCTCCCTGGGGATGCGCAGGTGCACCCTGGGTCTGTGGTCACCACCACTCTCCAGGTTGCAGAGGGCAGGTGTCTGCGAAGGCCCGAGAGAGTGCCCATGTGATTCAGAGGCATGTCCGGGAATACAACCACAGTTGATTGCGACCGGCTTTGCAGTTTGGCCATCTTTCCCAGAGGGCAGCTGGCGTGGCCTTTGGAGTGGACTTTGTCTTGTTTTGCATAATGTGTGCGCTGGTTTCTCCTTGTGGCTCATCGCTCTGCCCTCTTCCCAAAGCCAGACTTGTGTGACGTGCACAGCTCGGCACGCTCTGTGGTCCATTCCGGGTTTCCAGCCTCCTCTGCTGTAGACAGCTGCTTATTTTGTGGTTGGGGTGGGTGCTGGGAAAAAAGACTGAAAGGAAACTTGACCCGTTGAAACAGATCTAGGAGAGCAGCAGATAGGCCTCCACTATCATTATGCAAAACATCGAGGGCCAGACTCACAATTTATTGTGTGATTTATGATGGGGCCGTCGCGCTGCCCCCCCAGCATGGTAAATACTATGTCGGCTGGGAGGCTTAACATGCCAACAGCAGGTTTTCCGCCAGCCCAAGGGAGGATGTCTTTTGGAGACAAAACCATAAATTAGCACCTTCGCTTTACCTTGGCTAAGCGTGGAGAGGCATAGAAATCGAGAAGTCCGAAAGCCGTTCTGTAGGTCTGTTGCTGGTGGTGGGTGAGAGCAGGGAGGGAGGTCCTCGTCACTGCACGGGGGCTCAGGGTGGTGTGCGGATCCCGCAGGACTTGGGCTAAAGGCAAGTGCAGCCCTGTGAACCTTCTGAGATGCGCAGGTGGGTCAGATTGTCCCATCGGCGTATCTGTCCCTGGGTCCCAATATTGGCTGTGGCTTGTGTTCTTAGGTCTCTTTAAAAATAACTTCGCCAAAACTCTGCCCTTGTTGATTTCGTCTTAGGCAAAATCCGGGCACAGGAGTAAGGAAGTTCCCCAAATGTGCAGTTCCACCCTCCGGACTAGCCCACATTAGCCAGCATGGGTGAGCCGGTGAGCAACCCCGAAGACTTTATTTTTGGAGATAATGATTATAAGCACATATAAATAAAAATAATGTTTTGGTGAATACAGGGGGAAAATAATTGATTTCTGTCTTTTAAAATATTCCCCCCCTCCTTTGTAAAAACAGACTGTGTTTCCTAAAAGGCATCGTACCTATTCTTAATGGGGTGAGCAGATAAAAATACATACGTCTGTACTTCTCTGTCTTCTGATACTTCCGATTCCACTGGGGAAGGCTTTTTCACTTAAGTACTAAAGCAGCAATTAAAGACACGGTGAGGACTCCTGGCACCGAAGGCTGTCAGGGAGACCACTCCGTGTGACAAGGGACACATTTTAGCTCCCCAAAAAGGAAGTCGAGTGTTCTTGTGTTCAGGTCTGTTGCTTCTGTGACTGCTTTTCTCTTTGCACGGGGGGAGCTAAGCTCTGGTGGTCACGGTGCTCAGCTTAGGTCTGTCACCTCCTGGTTGGTCATTAATTTTCTTCTTGCTTCCCTCTGCTGGCCCCTGACCGGGGTCATGCTTCACCAACCCTGGCAGGGTGTCATGGTCAGATCTGCGAGACCTCTGTGAGGGTGTGCTTCCCGAAGTCAAAACCCTGGTTGTTCCCAGGTAGGACTCTTGTGCCAGCCTTATGCCGCTGGTACTGTCTGTACCCGTCTGCCAGCCCCTTCTTTGGTTGCCTTCCCTCCGTCCTCATTCCAGAGATACAGCGGAGTTCCCCACCCCCTCCAGGGCAAGAGCTCCAGTCCCACCTGCGACCGTGGGCTGTATGTTAATTCTTGCCCTCCTGGACCCTGCTATGTTTTATTTATTTATGTAAGTGGGGTCTTACCTTCTATTTAAGCATTTTCTTTCTCTGGAGTTCAGAGGGCAGTAGGGCTATTGTCAAACATTTTCTTTACTATCTCAGATGTTAGACTAAAGTTGGGGTATATTTTCTCCCTTAGATAGAGAAGGGTGTGATGTGAGGTGCAGAGACGGCGACTTTGACTGTTTATCCTTTGGTTGGAAGTGGACTTGGACCCTGGAGTGGGAAGGTGAATGTTATGAAGGTGTTTCCGAAGGAGGAAATGGGATGTGTGGGTTCCCTGGGGCTCTGCTGAGACGTATGACCATGACCGTGGACTGGGGTGGCTTAGAAAAACAGATTTATCTTCTGGCAGTCCTGGAGCTGGGAGTCTGAAATCAGGGTGTGGGCAGAGCCAGGCTTCTTCTGAGACTCTGGGTAGAATCCTTTTTTGTTTCTTTGTAGCTTCTGATGGTGACCCTTGATCACCTACGCAGTGGTAGCCTTTGCACCACTCCCATATGTGACTCTAAGGTCACATGGCATTTTCCTTCTGTGTCGCTCTCCTAGAGGGCACCATTCATATTGGGTTAGGACCTACTGTAATGACCTCGTCTTACCTTAACTACATCTGCTAAGACCTTGTTGCAAGTAGGGTCACGTTCACAGATTCTAGCAATTAGGACTTCCACACAGTCCTTTTGGGGTGACAACATTCAACCCACGATATCTGGAGAGAAAAAGAACAAGGGACCCTAAAATGGTCTGATGGTACAAAAAAGAAAAAAAAAAAAGGAAAAGACAGATTCTTTGCCCTCTTTAGGGTTTTGGGTTGGGTAGGAAGATATGGGAGGTTGTTGGCTGTGTGTCATTCTTCGCAGAAATGCTGCCCTGTGACTGTCCCTGTTCCCTGTCTCAGTAAGTGAGGGGATCACTGTGTTTCTGTCTGTGACATGGTGGTGAGGCTGTGGGGGAGTGAGTCTGATGGCATTAATGAATAGCTAGGAATAAACCCTTTCTTGGTTCTGGGCACAGTTGAACGCAGGGATTGGCCTGGGTGAGTACGGCATCTGATGAAGGGAAATGTGTGTTAAAAAGAAAAAAAAAAGCAGCCAACAAGAAAACCTAGACATACACGTAGTTGAGCATTTTGTGTGTATATATTTAGGATGTGTGTAGTATCTCTCTGCTGCTCCTTCCACCTGGGACTCCTTAACAGGAATTAGGCCCAGTAAAATGTCCAGCTGGCCCTGTCCCTTCCCTGAAGTCCTATTGGATTTGGTAAGACTGGAAGAGAATGTCATCACTGTGCCAGCCAGCCCAAGATTTGGCCAGGTGTCTTATACGGCAGGACCAGACACCTGCGTTCTACTCTGATTCATGCCCATGTGTTTTTGGTGGGGGTGGGAGCTGTCTGACTCTTGGAGTTTCTCAGCATTGGCTCCTTTTAAGAGACTACAGTTTGGTCTCTGCCAAACTCATTAACTCGGACAACTTCTTTCAGTGCCGTGAGCAACATTGACTTTGGTAAGGCGTGTTCTTGGCCCTCACGGAGTTTATATATCCTAGCGGGAGGGATGGCATGTTTATATCTTTTGCAGTAATGACTCATTCCTTAGACTGTCTCGGGTCCTGGACCAGGCAGCGGCTCTGTCCTCTGGGAGCTGTGCAGCTGGTCCAGCTGTATCCGCTGTCCCCTGCGGGTCAATGAAATCTCCGCCCTAGAAGTGAAGTGTTGGGTCAAGGTGGGAGGTGGTGTTGGAGATGGGCCTGGGCAGAAGAAGAGAATGTTTGTGGTCGCAGATGTCATTTTGTCAACCTGGGACAGAGGAGATCCAAGCGAATAAGATGTCAGGCTAACATGGCAAGCATCTGGCTGGAAGAGCCTCCGTAGGTGGGATGGGGCTGGGAAGCCTATGACCCGAGAAGGGGCAAGCTGGGAACACGGCCACAGCCACGTTCAGGGGCATGTCAGGGCCAGCACCAGAAGCTGCGCTCCAGCCAGCGGTGTGGGGGTGGTCCGCACCTCTCTTGGCAAGGCTTCTATCCCTCCCCCCCAGCTTTGAAGCGATGCCCTACGATGCTGCCCAAGGCCACTGTGCCAGCATATGGAAGGAAGCAGCATCAGGGCATCTTCAGACCCAGCTAGAAGCAAGCGTGGCTGCATGGCATAGCCACAGGGCTGAAGGATGCTGACTGTCTCAGAACACTGTGCTCACCGGGATGTGGGCAGCGGAGGTGGTGGAGGTTGGGGGTGGGGGGAGCTATAGCATCCGTGCACAATGGCACCTCTGTGTTCAACCTCTCTTTTGAGTTCTCTTCAAATGAGATTTCTGCAAGATGAGCTAAAATTAGGAAAGGTCCTATCATATTTGACTTCTTCTTCTTCTTCTTTTTTTTTTTTTTTCCAAACCCTTTAGCTTGGCCTTGGATGTATCAGTTCTGGATAACTTTAAAGCTGGTAACAGGACAAACTGTGTTCACACACAGGAAATGTCTCCAAACAGAAAGTGGGCGTGCAGTTTACAGTTTGAAAATTGGATGGAGGCCATTCAAAATTCCCCTCCTGTTCTCCTGGAGAAGGACTTGGCAAAATGCTGAGGGGGGCATTCCTCCTTGGAATAATCATAAGGGGCCAGAGGGAAGCCATCTTCTGAGCAGAGCTAACTGGCTACTGGGATGAGGGGGCTGGGAGGCGTGTGGGGCATTTACTGAGCTGCGTGCCCTTCGACGTCACATCCTGTATACAGGGCATGTGGAGTCTGGCCAGAACGCCTCTGGCCCGTTGACCCACACCTGTTGCCCACAGATAGCCGATCCAAATGTGGGCCAAGACAGCTCAGGAACCCTGTGTGGCCTCATCACTTGGCTCTACTATTAACTTGAACTTCAAGTTCATGCTTGTTGCTTTTGTCTTAATATAGAGGGCTTACTGGTTTACTTATTACACAAGAACTACATGGGTTGAAAATTTGGAAAATAGAGATAAACATAGATACAGTTAAAAAAGAAGAAGCAACAGCATTATCTGTAACGCCAGGACCTGGAGATAAACTCTCAACATTTTGGAGCCCGTGCTTTTCATCTCTCTGGGTTGACCCTGCACTTCTTTTTCTTCTTCTTCTTTTTTTTTTTTTTTAAAGATTTTGTTTATTTATTTGACAGAGAGAAATCACAAGTAGATGGAGAGGCAGGCAGAGAGAGAGGGAGGGGGAAGCAGGCTCCCCGCTGAGCAGAGAGCCCGATGACCCTGCACTTCTTTGTGACTTTGGGGACAGAGTACAGGTGACCCTTAAACAGTGTGGGGTTTGAGGGCATCAACACGCACCTACCTTCCCCGCTATGGAAAACCTGTGTATAACTTCTGATTACCTCAGAACTTAACCACTCATAGTCTACTCTTGACCGGAAGGAAGCCTTACCGATCACTGAGACCGTTGGTTAACATATATTTTGTATGTTTTATGTATTATACACTGTATCCTTGCAATCAAGTAAGCTAGAGAAGAGAAAAGGTTATTAAGAAAATCATAAGGAAGAGAAAATACATTTACAGTCCTGTACTTACTTAATGGGAAAAAAAAATCTGGATATAAGGGGACCCATGCAGTTCACATCTATGTTCAAGAGGCAACTTTAGTAGAGGTTATCGGCTTTGTGAAGTCCATGTCTACGGTGTGTTAATCTTGTGTGGCTTTGGGCCAATGACTTTACCCCTCCATTGTAGCCCTAAGATTGACATGGTGTTCACACCTATTTCATACTAAATGGGGTAATCCAGAGTGCTTAGCCTGTGTCTCTGTGGTATGTTACTGTTGTTACAAATTATTATTCTTCTGTAATAAAATCAGGTCACATTGATTCCTATTCTGTCAGAAACTTACTCTTTCCCCTAAACCACTGGGAATATTTTTCTGTAAAATCAGATGTTCATCTTTGGTGTCATGATTATAAAGGAAAATGACCCTACTCTTTCTGTAAAAACAATACCTATTCATATGAAGAATTTTATTACTTTATTTTATTTTTAAAGATTTTATTTATTTATTGAGTACATGAGTGGGGGGAGGGGCAGAGGAAGAGATCATCTCAAGCAGACTCCCTGCTGAGTGCAGAGCCTGATGCAGGGCTCAATCCCAGGACCCTGAGACCTGAGTCAAAATCAAGAGTCATATGCTTAGTCACCCAGGTGCTCCCACTGTGAAGAATTTTAAAATGAAGAGAAGTCCAGGTAAAAATATTTTAAGAACTTCCAAAATTTCATTCAGATATAACTGACTGGTGTTTGAGGGGTGATAGTTAATTACTTTCCTCTGTTTCCCCTCTCCCACCAATTAATAATTGTGTAGACATGTTAATCAGCCACAGGGGTATACAGATATCAGCATGGAGTTTGTATGGAGAAATTTAGAGTTTGAGTGACAAAACTCAGTTTATGGCCAGATTTGCGCTCCTCGTTACTTAGCTCGTGGTCAGAATGATGGGCTGTTTGCCTCTGCAGGGGTGCACCTGCTTGGGTAAGCTTACCTCCTGGAGGGGCAAAGAATGCATGCATCCTGAGGACTGCTCATGGTAGGGGATGAAGAGGAAGAGGTTGGGCCATCTTCTAGGCTTCCTTTCCCAACTTGACAGATCACATAAGTCTCTCTAGTCACCTGTGGGGAGGACTGAGTGAGGAAGTCAGAAGAGCAGATGGTTTTTCTTTGTTTCTTCCTGAAAGGAGCGGGTCCTCCTCTAGTATGGATCAAGGTGTGGGTTTCGAGAAGAGGAAAGAGTAACTCGCCCATAGAATTATCATTAACAGTATATCATTTCAGAGTTCTCTCTGCTCTTCCATGGAAAATTGGCGGGAGGGCTAGATATGCTTCATAAAATCTATGTTCTTGAAATAAAAAGTAGAGAATTTAACTGCTTAAATTTAACAGAAGACTTAATTAAAACTTAGAAGTCCCTGCCTTCTACCCTTGAATGTTGCTGTAGAAGGGTCCAAGGCCATCCTGCTTTGTCTTCCTGTATACATTATGTGCTCATAGGCAAGGTGCTGGAGGAACTTTTTCTTGGTATCTGACATAGAATTTAACCACAACGTATATTACTGCCACATGAAGTGTGTCATATTTGTGGCACTCGTTATCTTTCAGTCCACAGATTCAATTCTTTATTAGTTTCAGGAGAATTTTCTTATATCATCTCGTTGACCTTTCTTGGTTCTCTGCCCCGAGTTCTTGGCTATAAGGACACCAGTTATTTGTGTGTTGGATTGTCTTTGAACTCCATACTTGTTTGTTTTTCTTTGATTACTTGGATCTGTTTTTATCGATATTCACTGATTTTATTTTAGCTTTCCTGTAGTCAGTGAATTGATGCGAAGCCATCTTTCTTTGGTTTGCTGTAGATTTTACTTTATGTTACTTTTCTAATGTTTATTTGGCCGCCAATTAATTTCCTGAGGTCTACAATCTCATTCTTTTTTTTTTTGGATTAATGTTGCCTTTGAGTTCTCACTTTATTGCACTCACATTCATATTAATTTCTATGGCTCCAAGATCTTTTGAGGGGAATTCTCTTCTTGGGTTCTGTTTTCCTTTAGGCTGAATTTTTTGTCTTTGATACAATGTTTCATTTGTCCTTTCCTCCAGGATTCTGTGTTTGTAGAGACCAGGCCTTTTTGTTTGCTTTTTTTCACTCTGTTCTTGTCCGAGTGTGTCTATGCAAATCTCTCTAGTTCCGGGTGTGGGTGATTTCTTGATCTGAAGCCTCTCTTTTTTGCCCCCTTACTATGGAGTTGAAGAATGATGGCTGGCTTTTTGTTCGTCTGATGGCCACGCTTTCTGCATCCTGAGGACCTACAGAGCATACGGGGCTGGCCAAGCCATAGCAGGTGGTGTGTAAGGTGCTGACTAGTTGTGGCTAGAAGATGTTGACTTGATGGTTTTTACTTCTGGGATATTTTAAAGGTTATTTTAGGTGGGTCCAGCCTTCCCATGTACACAGGGAGTACACACTGCCTGCCCTTGGGCAGTATTCTCTGGCCTCGGATCAGCCCCGGATTTCCATGTGTACTCCTGGAGCCTTCACTTCCTTCCAGCAGAAGTAATCAGCACCATGGTTCATGGCCTCTTCATCCTTTTCTCCCTAGTGGATGTTTTCATTACTCCCCAGTTAGAAAAAAGGAATATATTGATAACCACTCATGCTTTTCTCCAGATTTGGTGATATTAATGAAAACTCTCCAGATTTTTATTTAGCCACTGGTTCACCATCCTGAAGGAGGTGAATACAGGATTATGAGCCTTGCTGTGCCATACCATTCTTTTCTAGAAACTTCTTTTACTTTCCCTAGCAGGTAGTATTTGAATTTTAAGACATTGGGTTGCCTTTTTTTTTTTTTTTTTTGGACTGGTGATCTTTAAACTTTTCTGCTTTAAAAATTTTTTTTGGTTAAGTTTTGAAAGAGTGAGATTTTGTGCAGAAGTTTGTACCATTTTAATTGAGAAGTACCTCCTATCACTTTAAATGTTTGCATACTATTCTACTGAGTCTCATTCCCATATATCTGTTGATAGGTTCTTTACTGCTTTGTTTTGCCAAAATAAATCCAGATTTCCTCCTTACTTTTCTGTTTTGCTTTTTTAGAATCGTACTGTAGGTTGGTGAGGGTAAGGGGGCGATCCCAACTGTGGAGAATGGACTGTCATTTTCTGAGGGTCTTACCTTTGCCAAGAGCATGTAAATAGTCTGATTCGATTCTCACAACAACCTTGTGAGTTAAACGGCATTGTTTCTGTTTTCCAGATCAACAGTTGGGGGCTCAGAGAAGTTGAATACCTTGCCCAGAGTAACAGCAGTAGCGTTTGATCGCGGGTCTCTCCACTTTGCCTTGCTCCGAAATCCCTTTTCTTTCGTTAGACCACACCTCCTTCAGAAATCACAGCAGGTCGGAATGCTTAAGCATGCTTTTTTCTGTATCATATAAACATGTTACTACTTGTAAGAGAACTCTGTTCTTTTTTTCTTTTTCTTTTTGTTTCTTTGTTTCTTTCAAACTGGTAGGGAGTGTTGAACACGACTTCACCGGAGCCAGAGAACCGTGTTATCTGTCTTCTTTCGCCCTGAGTACAAAATGGCATTTTCAGGAGATGTGAGCTCTGGAAATGAGGCTTTGTACATTCCATGCCTTGTCACAGGGCCCCTGCTCCGGGCGTGTTGTTACCTGTGTGCTCAGTCCTCGACTGCATTTCTCGCTCTGAACAGCCAGACACTCAAAAACAAGGGCCATTATGTAATAATCCTAACAGCCCCCACAAAATTACAGACTGCTCCATGGCAGTGTGAACAGACACTCTAATTAATGTTTACTTCTTCGCCACACGGTCATTTTTCAAGACCTTCATACAAAAGCACATGTTCCCTCTTCAAAAAGTATTCTGCAGGACTCACCGAGAATAACATTTTGATATTTACTGAAAGACTCTTGATTGGGAGATCATTAATTTACTCTGGGTCTCTGTTTTATTGTCCAAAGTGAAAATAACAATGCCTGTCCTTCGCGTGTGGAATGTTGAGTGAGTGTCAAAGTGTTGTCGTGGGTTATGTCATTTCAGCCATACGGCAGCCCAGGGAGAGCAGTGGGGCACTTGTGACCCACTTTTACGTTTAACTCTTTATTGTAAGTTCTCAAGCAAGGCAGAATAATAGAAATTATAGTGCAGTGAGTAGCCATGTACTTACCAGGTAGGATTGAGCAGTTGGACAATTTGTTGACCAACACACACACACACACGCACACGCGTGCGCACACACACACACACACACACACCTTTTTATTAACCACCTTAAAGGAAACTATAGGAAGGAGGACATGTCACACCTAACTATTTCATTATGGCTCCTCAGAACATATGATCATTTCCTTATGAGGCCACAGCCCTATTACCACTCCCAACAAGGCAACTATTTGAACTAATACCTGCCACATATTCAACTCTCTTCAGGTATTCCCAAAATATCGCCATTGGTGTTGCTGTTGACATCATATCTGTCCTTAGCTCAATCTCCAGAACATTCTGCGTATTTTTTATGCAGCCAAAACCAGTGAAAGAGCCTGCATTTCATTTGTTAGATGACTTTTAGTATCTCTGTTTCTTCTTCTTGGTTTTAAAAAAAAATTTTTTTTATTGTGGTAAAAAACACATAACATGGAATTTAACATCTTTAACATTTTAAAAAAGATTTATCTGAGAGAGAGAGAGAGTGGGAGGAAGGGGCAGAGGCAGAAGGAGAGAAAGTCTTAAGCAGGCTTTGTGCCGAGTGCAGAGCCTGATGCAGGGCTCTATCCCACGACCCTGAGATCAGGACCTGAGCTGAGACTGAGAGTTGGACGCTTACCCCACTGTGCTACCCAGGCACCCATAGCATCTTTGTAAGTGTACAGTTCACTTACATTAACTACATTTATATTGTTGTGTGCCACCATCACCCCTGGCCATCTCCAGAACTCTTTCCATCCTGAAAAACTGAAACTCTGTACCTGCTAAACAGTAACTCCATTCCTTTCTCCTTTCTGGCCTCTGGCAGCCACCCTTCTGCCCACTGACTCCATGGATTTGACCACTCTGGATGCCCCATGTCCGTGGGATCATACAATGTTTGTTCTCTTGTGTCTTGCTTGTTTCACTGGGCATCACATCTTCCAAGAGTCATCTGTGTTGTGGCCTGTACGGTTACCTTCCTTTTCAGGGCCAAGTAATATTCCACGGTATGTAGGTACCATGTTTCGCTTTTCCATTCATCTGTTGATGGATGCTGGGTTGCTTCCCCACTTCAGCTGTGATGAAGTCATGCTGCTGTGAATGTGAGTATCCACCTTTCAGCTTCTTTTAATCTAGAATAGTTCCTCCCCTTTTTCCTACTGTGTCAGCTTTCTGAAGATGTCAGTCCTTGTGAAGATGTTGTCATCTTTGAAGACGTTGTCATTATATGGAACATTCCATGGAATGTTCCTTGTAGTGAATTTATCTGATTACTCCCGGGTGGTCTGATTGGGTGGTCTGATTGGAAGTTCGTTTTTTTTCTTGATTGGATTTGTTTTGTTTGATCACACTGGAGAACGCCTAAGGCATTCCTTTAAGTATATCAGGTTAGATGTCTGGCTGATCCCTGTTTGTGATGCTGAGGGTGACTGCTGGGTTGATGCGGGCTGTGATGACCAGACCTCTCCGTATGAAAGGGACATTGGCTCCCTTGACCTTGGCATGGGAGTCTCTGTTGTTACCCTTTTAACAGATGAGGTTGTTGCCGAAATTCTGAGTAGGTGGTAACTTGCTCATCAATAATCATCGTTTCTCCTGTTTCTTGAGTGTTTGCGTGTGCTGGGCACTGATGCAGTCTGTGACACATATTATCTCATTTAGTTCATCAGGTTGTCCCCCATTTTGCAACTCAGTGTTGGAGCCCTTACTTGCCCTTCTGTATGAAGACACTTTGCAGACCCCTCCCCTTCCTGCTTTCCTTTTCTTTTACTGCTCCCGGCCCTTGGTGGGTCATGCCTTTCCTGGCCAGGCTGTCCGGTTTGATGTGGGCACTGTCTGTCCAGTTTCTGTGTCCACGGTGGGGAGGACTTGGCTCTGGAGCCAGGCTGCCTGTGCTCTAGCCCTCGTGTGTGACTCTGGGTGGGTTCCTCCTCCCCCTCGGGACTTCACTGTCCTCATCCGTCACTTGGGGATGATGAGTGCCTGCCTTAGAAGGTCCTCATGAGTGTGAGTTACCGCATGTGGAAGGCTTGGTGTGGTTCCTGGTACATAATAAATCCCAGCTTCCTTGCTGTCACCCCTTCCATGGGTCCCTGAAGACGCTTCCTCAGGCTTTTTGCCTTGAGGGCTCTGTTGTAATGCCCTGTGGAGAAACACACTGCCCTGGCGGAAAATCTGGAGGAGATAAGAGTACTAACGAAAGTTCTAGAGCAGGGGCCTGCTCTAGACAGTGACAGTGTGTGGGCCAGATCCTCCTTGTGGGCTGTTTTTTTTTTTACATCCCGCTGTACTGGAACACAACCATGCTGGTTCATTTCAGATCCCTGTTTACGACCACTTTGGCATGACAAGAGCAGAGCTGAGTAGTTGCAACAGGGATCACAGAGCCTGCAGAAGCCTATAAACACTTACTATCTGGGCTCTTGCAGAAAAAGCGGAGAGCCTCCTGCCCTGGAATCCTAGAGTTCTGAAAGCTGCGGTCTTTAATGGCTGGGTCTTCGCTCCCCAGAGAAGATGGTGCTTCTGGTGAATTCCTACCTTCAGCTCTTGCTCCCAGGGATGCCAGTTTCCATCTCTGTAGTCTTTTTTACCCAGAGCCCAAGGCTGACTCCTTCCTCTGGGCGGGTCTCTCCTACTGATCTTAGGCTGACCACCTGGGTGCTAACAGGTGTTCTGGTAGCTGGGTAACATCTGGGGGTCCTGAAGCTCCCACATTGGTGGTTCCTGTCCTTGGGGTCTCGTGTCCGAGCCAGTCAGTCCAGTAGGTGTGTTTGTGTTTTGCATGATATCTTCTAGATGACCCCCAGGGAGCTCCTTGGTCCCACCCCCCCTACTCCCACCTGCGGCGACCCCGTGTGGTTCTCATCTGTGGTGGAGGGGGGTGCGGTCTTCCCTCTCTTCGTATTCCTGGCCCTGGAACCCTAGAACTGCTAATTGTAGATATTGTGCTTCTGCCAATACGTTTGGGGTCCTGCTGTTTGACCCAAATGGAACTGATTCAACTCCACTGAATGAGAAACCTCATTTCCATAAGCCACTTCTGCGTTTGGATGGCAACGCACCACTTTCCTCAAGTCATTTTCTCTTGCGTGTGGTTTATATTACTTGATTTATTTCCTGGTCTTTCAGATAGTTTTTATTGATCTGAGGCATTAAATTTAATTCTGATGTGGAAGAATCTTTTCTTCTATGTTGTACTATCTCCTAACCACTTAAATCACTTATTTAACATTTTTAATTAATTTGGCATGAAGCCTCTGAAAGCGATGATGGCATTTCTCCTTGTATATATTTTTAAATTTTGATAACCAAGCCCTGCTGTCTTCTCCCTCTCTTTCCCTTCAGAAATTGAGGATACTAGTATTCTGTGACGCCGACCATATTCATCAAGATCAGTTCATTGAGTGTGTGTGATTTGCCGGGTCCTCTTCTAGGGCTGGGGACAGGGCATTTACCTATGTGCACAGAAATCTCCGCTCTGAGGGAGCTTTACGTGGCCGTGCTTTTCCCAAAACCTTTGCAAATAACATCAGAGAGATGGCTGAGATTCTTGGTGGAGTGAGTACTTGAGGCTGAATGTGAAAGGTCCCTTCGTGGAGCCCGGGAGGAGGGGGACATTGGGGTGGACCCCACAGAAAAGGCAGGGTCATCAGCAGAGGGGAAGATGTGCTGTGGGAAGAGGAGGGGTGGTAACTGAGGGTAGGGCTCCGGCCAAGGCAGACAGGGGAAAGATGGGGGCCTCACTCGATGGAGGTGGCAGTTAGGTCAGGAAAGGCCTGGAATTCTAGACTCGGTCTAGTAGGCAAGAAGGAGTCGCTTTAGGATTTTGCAAAAAGTGGTGGGACCTGTGGAAGAGGTGCTTCAGGACGAGGTTAGCTCAGTGAGCCTCAGAGGAACCGGAGACCCATAGTCCTGTCCGATTTCACAGCTGGAAGCTAGGGAGGAAGGCGTGTGGCTGGGCCACCTCCCCATCCTCTATGCATGAGGTGACAGGGGCACACAGAGACTGTCCTGTCCCAGAGCTTGACTGAAACACAGAAAACTGTGCTGAGAAAATGGGGCACAATTGAGCGGCCCAGAAATGAAACCAGCGTCATGTGAGATCTTAAGCGAGGTATGGGTTTGGGCCTTTTCAATCGGCTGCATGACTCCTAGTCCTGGGTCGTAAGCCAGAGGGATAGGAAGAAAGTAGCTCACTGGGTGTGTTTGTAGGACATGGTTTTACCTCCTGGTCTTCTAAATATCGGCTTCCACAGCTCAGAGATGAAATGATGGAACTTCTTGACGCTTTTGTTGAATCTGTTAAATGTTAAGTGTTCAGAATGACATTTTGACAGGGGCAGATCAAACACTCAGTTTTGTTTTAAAACCAGACTCTAGTTTTGTGTCAAAGCATCCAGAATCGTCACCTAATCGCCGCGTTCCTTACTGCTCAGAATGTGGGTTTTCATGTCCAGGAAAACCCTCATTCACCACCCCCCAGACAAAGAAATACCTGTCATCACTGAAAAGGGACCCACCGGAAGGAGAGAAATGTTACGTTGCGTGGAGACTTTATCATTTTTTTCTTACCTTTAGGAAGTAAGAATTGAGACTCTTTTCCTCATCAGCGTGTTCTGTTTCTGTCGTGAGCAGTTGTGTTCTTTCTTTCTGAAATAGCTGTTCTCAGTTAGGCATAATTACCGCGTAAGTATAGAGTAGGATACGTGACTCTGTTTGGAAAATCTGCCTGTGACGCGTACCTGTGTTGTTGAACACAGGCTTTTACCTACATGCAGTGAGTTGGGCAGCCACGTGTCCAGAGGCAATCATGTAATTCAATAGGGCTGCTGTTAACACAGAATTGCTTTAGTAGAGCATAAGGGCTCTACTAAAATATTTATTGCTTGTCCCTGAGCTGGAGCCACGTAATGCAGGTACATTATACATCACCACTTATGCTGGGATATGCTTGGTTTCTATCACTTATTTTGTCTGCCTTTTTTTTTTTTTTAAAGGCACCATCTGTATTTTCCACTTTGAAGTACAATTAGTTACTATGGAAACAGTGATGTCACTGGTGGGGGTGAGGGTTAGTAACATCCAGGAGGACAGTAGGAAATCATTTTATTTAATGGGTTGAAATTTATACGACGCTTGGGGGAAATTATAGGTATGTTTGGGAGAAGGGTGTGCTTATACAATTATAGCTAGCCTGATGTATGTGCATGTAACAAAAGTCAGCATTTGAGTTTTTTTTTTTTTTCTTTTTAGGTTACGAATAAGCACATGTCTGAAAATTAAGATAAATATGCAAAGGGAAGTAAAAGGAAGGCCAGGGGGCTGCCCAAGGTTCATGGCTCAGGCAGACGCATAGAGTTCCCTCCATAGGTGTGGTTTATATAAGTAATGGCACATTTTCCTTGTCTAAAAGGACACTAAGAGTGACACTTGTGTTGTGGGCAGTGATGGATTAATTCTCATGTGCAGCTGGACACTTAACAAGATCCCTTGAAAAGGTGTGGGTGGTGGTCCAGTCTTGTGTGTGATAGGAGAGGGGGCGTTGGCCTCTGGAGTCTGAGGAAGGGCCCCAGATCCCTTTAATAAATAGTGGCCAGGGCGCTGTGCAGAGTGTGAATGAAGCTGGCCTGTATTGTCTTTCAAAACTGCCCTCTTTTCTTTTTTTTAAACTTAATATTGAGATAATTGTATATTCCCATGCACATGTAGGAAATACTACAGAAGGACACCCCGTCTCAGTGGTAACATTGTGCATAACTGTAGTATGTTACCACAGTCAGGAAATTGACATGGATACAGTACACCAGCAGACTCCGGTAGATTTGCTTTGCTTGCATTCCTTTGTATCTGTGTGTATTTTGTCTTTGTTTTTTCATCTCGCTTCTAACTCCTGGATCTCTCCTGCTTGCCCTGGTGTGCCCCCCCTTCCCTGCCCCCAACCTCAGGCCGTCACAGATCTGTCTTCCATCTGGGTCGTGCTTATGTGAATAATGTTATGAACGTGGAATCATTTCTGCAATCCTTGAGGCTGTTTTTTTTTTTTTTTTTTTTTTCACTCAGCAGAAACCCCCTAGTTGTTAATGTATCCTAGATCCCTAGGATTGCTAGGTGATATTACCGAGGGAAGTTTAATGGTGTGGGTATACTATGCTTATTTAAACAAACACCCCTTGAAGGACCCGTCTTCTCAAAGAGAAGGTCCTTGGGAGAGAGTTTGAAGGGGTCCCAACAGTGCAGCATCGGTGAGCACTTGAAAAGGATACAGTCTTTGACTTGTTTTCTTTTTTCTGGAGTTTCACAGCAGGCTCCTTCCAGAAGCAGGAAAATTTTCCAGATTATTTAGAAAGAAGGCAGGCAGGCCGTGGAGAGATCTCACTGCAGCCCAGGGGAGCTGGCTAGCTCGCTGACGGGTCTCCTTTTAAGGGTGGGCCTAGGTATCAGATATATTTAGTTTGTTTGCAGAGGGGAGCAGAAGCACTGCACTGAAACAGCTTTATTTCTCTTCCGGGAGTTGATGGAAGAAGCTACTTTCTGTTTTGGATAAAAGAAGCTTTAACACCAGCGGCTCAGCCTTCTTGTCCCCGCCTACCGCAATTCCTTTTGGGGAAAATCAAAACCTAAACTCTTTCTCTCTCTTTTTTTTTTTTTTTTTTAAAGATTTTATTTATTTATTTGACAGACAGAGATCACAAATAGGCAGAGAGGCAGGCAGAGAGAGAAGAGGAAGCAGGCTCCCCGCTGAGCAGAGAGCCTGATGTGGGGCTCGATCCCAGGACCCTGAGATCATGACCTGAGCTGAAGGCAGAGGCTTAACCCGCTTAGCCACCCAGGTTGCCCCACTCACTCTTTTAAAATAACGCATTGTTGAAGGTGTGCATTTGCTTGTCTCTGTTCACAGCGCCCACTGCAGGTTTGAGGCCACGGAGCATTTGGTTAATATCTGCTGAAGTCATGAATGATCAAGCAGAGAGATGTGCACTTCACCAATATGGGATTGGATGGAGGCACCTTACACTGACTTTTCAGCCCTCTTCCAGTTTGACCGAATACATGCAAAAAGTATAAGTCCATCTAAGCTAGTAAACGATGGCCCAGAAAGAAGTGGAATTTTCTTTGCGATCAGGTGTCACCTGGTGTCCTAACGAGCTCTACTGTCATCTGGTTCTTTAAGAAGTTGGGTGGGCTGCCCTCCGAGCGCCTGGCGTGTAAGGGAATACAGCACGTGGGCCACGAGCGACAGCGTGGCCCAGGCTGGCGCTGTTTTGTGTAAGCGGGTGAGTGGCAGGGACCTGGGAGGGGGCCAGGCACTCTAGCCATTGGATTCCAGGCCTGTCTATCAGAGCATCTTCATCTTCAGGTTGCCAAAATGCTTTGAGGCTGGTGGGAAATAAAATGACTCCCTCTTCCTCCCCCCCACCCCCACCCCACCCACCCATTTTGGTGGTCTTGCAGGTGGTCTTAGCAGCAGGCAGTAGTGGCCTGGGTTTCCCTTCCACCAGGGATCTGGAATGCTTGCTTTGTGAAATTGGCTTATCCTGAAAATGAAAAGAGAACTGTGGTACCGAGACTCTAGTCAGTTTCTTCCCTCTTTCTGGTTTGCCCTTTCCTGCCATCAGCTGAGGCATCAGAAGGAAGTTCAGAAACACCAGGGTTCGCAGTAGGAGAGGCACCTGTTGGGGACCACAGTATATCCCTTCTCCACCTGGCCCTCTCGCTCGGGTGCTGGGGCCGGTGGATGATGGGCTGCCTTGCTTTGGCATGCGGGGGCATTTAGAAACTGCCGTGTTGGGGGCTCCTGGGTGGCTCAGTGGGTTGAGTGCCTGACACTTGATTTCAGCTCGGGTTGTGGTCTTGGGGTCGTGAGATCGAGCCCTGCTTTGGACTCCGCACTCCGCATGGAGTCTGCTTGAGATTCTTTCCCTCTGCCTTTCCCCTGTGCTCATGCTCTCTCTCTCAATAAATCAACACAATCTTAAAAGAAAAAAAGGAAAACAAGCCACCACCTTCAGTATTCTATCCCTGCATTTCCTTTCATGGAAAGTAGGTTGTGTGGGGATTTCCCCTCTCACTTATTTGTAATTATCTTACTTTATGCCATTATATACCCTTACAAGTTGCCATTGGTTATCAATTCCAGGCTGTGATTTATCGCTCTTCGTAATGACTCAGGCGATCTTTTCACACTATTCACATGCTCATAATTATTGCATGTGTTCTGTTGGCTTAAGTGTAGAAATTTTGGTTCCACCTCTTTTTTAAAAAAATATTTTATTTATTTATTTGATAAAGATCACAAGTAGGCAGAGAGGCAGGCAGAGAGAGAGGGGGAAGCAGGGTCTTTGCTGAGCAGAGAGCCCGATGCGGGGCTCTCTCTCAGGACCCTGAGATCATGACCTGAGCCGAAGGCAGAGGCTTAACCCACTGAGCCAGCCAGGCACCCCTCTGCCTCTTTTTTAGGCAGAGTCCTATTGGTTATATCCCTGAGAACAGTGTCTGGAGACACCTCTTCTATTTTAGCTCTGTATGCTGTGCCAGGAGCTGGGTTAAATGCTTTCACATGTCATCCCTGAGCCCTCCCAGTGATACACACATAGAAGCCTTGCACAGAACGGACACTGTAGCGTCACATAAAGTTGCATTAATGATCAATTGTCACAATGCACGATAAGAATAGTGATACTACCTAATGCTGTTCTAAGGTTTTTTACATGTATCAATCTGTTTAATTATCTCAAAACCTTGTGTAATCAGTATGACTATTGCCTTTGTTTTACAGATGGAGATTTTGAGGTTTTTTGTTTTTTTTTTTTAAAGATTTTATTTATTTATTTGGCAGAGAGAGAGAAAGCACAAGCAGGGGGAGTGGCAGGCAAAGGGAGAGGGAGAAACCACCTCCCTGCTGAGCAGGGAGCCCAATGTGGGGCTCCATCCCAGGACCCTGGGATCATGACCTGAGCTGAAGGCAGCTGCTTAACCGACTGAGTCACCCAGGCACCCCAGATTCTCAGTTCTTGCGGGGTCAGGAAATGTTCTTAGCGTCATACAGCTTGAACGGATGTTCTGGACACTGAAAGCACACGTTACCATTCCAGAACCTTTTTTTTTTTTTAAAGAATAAAAAGCTGTTTTAAAATCAAGAAACCATTATTAATTTTCTAAAAAAGATTTATTTATTTGAGAGAGAGTGAGCGTGTGAGTGGGGGAAGGGGCAGAGGGAGACCCAAGCAGATTTCTTGGTAAGCACAGGGCTTGACGTGGGTCTCGATCCCAGGACCCTGAGATCATGACCTGAGCTGAGATCAGGAGTCAGAGGCTCAACTGACTGAGCCACCCAGGCACCCCTATTAATTTCTTCAACAGAGATTATGTGATTCACTAAGATCAGGAATTATTATGAAATGTCTATTTTCTAGTATTAGATGGGGTTTAAGTGATTTCCACAATTTGCATCTTTCTAGAAAGCTCCGATAGTTAGATTTGGGTTCTAATTTTGACATTTCCTTTTTTAAATCATCATCATGATTTGTTCAAATTTAGCACTTTCTGAATACCCACTTTGTGCCAGGCCTTGTACTGAGTGTTTCCCACATATCGTCTCATTTAACTCTTAAAATAGCAAAATTCTTTGAGAGCTGAGGAAACACCTCCACAGAGGTTAACTCATCAGAACCTCTCCAAACTGCCTGGGTTCAGCAGCTGGGGCCCTCCTGGCGTGTTCACCTGAGTTCCCAAAACATAAAGTCTGGTATCTTTCTCTGGTGCATTAGGAAATCTTTCTGGGAAAAGGTGCTGTTATTCGGGTTGTCTTATTCTTGCTCATTTGGTCGGAAAAAGCAAACCCATCCCACATGGGGGCCCAGGAGGGAAGTGGCTGGGGGAGGAGGACACAGGGGTATCGAACCTGCCTTTCCGCTCTGAGTCAGCTAGGAGGTGGGTCCTCACAGAACAGAAGCTATTTCCTTCTTTGCCCCTTTGTGTTATCACTGGACAGTCCCAGAGCCAGCTCTGCCTTGTCTATTATTGCTCCCTTCTCCAGGGCTCCCTCCCCAGAACTCACTCCCGAGGGTAGGAGGCCCGTGCTGGCTTCTCCTTGAATGAGCTCAGAGGGCAAGAGCTTCTCAAGGGAAGGCACAGGACATCAGAGGCTGGAGTACCCTTTTCAAAGCTATCCTGGCTTCCACGTCTCCGGTAGAAGCTGGGCAGACTCCACTTCCTTTTAGCAGTCAAACCCCAGAGTGTCTGAAATCTTACATGTTCCAGGAAGAGGGAACCTTTCTCTGCTGGGCAGCCGGGTCAGAAACGCCCAGGGTCTTCCCATAATGCTGAGACTGGGCCCTTGTTTGGGTTTTAGCTTTTGTAAGATATCAACCCTTAAACTGCTAGGATGGCCCTTGGATATGTGCATCCATCTCTGTTCTTGATTCCGTTCACAATGGGCAGTTTGGAGTAGATTCCGACTGTGCACAGCCCTATGCTGTCTGAACTGATCCTCAGCACCCCCTTTTACTGTGCTGCTAATGTACGGGGAGGTAGAGAAAGGCCTCTCTGGGCAGTGACATTTGAGTTGATTTGAAGGAAGTATAGGGTCAGATTACATAGCTATTCAGAGCAAGAGTGTCTCAGACAGAGGGAATAAGAAGTGCAAATGGCCTGTGGTTAGGCATGTGGTGCTGTGATCAGGGTATAGAAAGGCTAGTGAGTCCCTAGCAGGGGGAGCAAAGGGGAAAGTGGTAAGGGCTGAGAGCGGAGCGGCAGCTGGAAGACCGGATCTTGCTGGTCCAGATCCTGTGACCCAACTTAAGGCCGAATTGATCCCTTTAAAGATTCTTTCAGGCTGGCAAGGATGATCAGTCCATTTCTCCAGCGCCCCTACTAGCTTCGGCATGTTTGCCTTTCCTTCAGGGTGTCCTTGCTTCCTTGGTCTCTGTTAACTGTGCAGTGGGGACGTTTTCCCTACAGTATTAATATATTGCACAAAAATCCATATTGGAAGCTGGAGGATTGTGTCTTTTTTCATGAGCAAACTCTTACTAACTGAAAAATGACATTAGAGCCCATCTCCTATGCTTCTTTTTTAATTAAGACCCCCCCCCCCCAAACATGTAGTCCTGCTATTAGATGAGATCCCTGTAAGCCCCTGGCTTCCTCATATGTGGGGCGAGGGTCTGATGTCTCCCTCTCTGGGGTCCCTTGGAGAATATGAACATGGACATGAGTGATTTCCCTCTTTACGCCTTGCCCTTCCAAAGAGAGATGTTCTATCCCACGTCAGTATTGTTTCTGCGGCGTGACCCTGTGTATGCATTTCCTGACCAGTGAGTCCGGAGGCGTTCGGCATCCTTACCTTTGTGGCTCTGTTCTTAGGATCTTACACCGACGCCGTGGATCTGAGCGGGCTGCCTTAACTCCAGATGAGCACAAAGGGTATGATATGATGGCACTTTGCGGATTTTCTGTAAAGTTGGGAAAATGAGGGATAATGGGTATTTAATGGGTCCCCAGAGATGACAGGTGTGGACAAGTGCTTACGTCTCCCATTTCGAATCCTGCAATTTATGTATCCTTGTTCAGAACTCGAAGCTTGGAGCTGAGAGAATTCTGCTTCTAGCTGGCAGAGAAGGACCGGGAGAGGAGGCAGGGGTGCGATTTCCTTCTCTTTTCCTCGTGTCTGTGTGCGGTCACCAAGACTCCGTTTCCCGGTGGAAGCCTTGCCAGCCTTTATGGCCCTTGTGGGACGTGTGTGCATGCAGGCTGTTGTTTTCAGTGTCAGGCGCCTACTTCCTCAGTGCAGGGTCATGCCTGGGTTTTAAAAATGCCTTCGAATTCGGAGCTCATGTAAACCATGCTCACGCACAGAGGATATTTTTGCTTTATTCTTCAATGCTTTCCTGTTCTCATTTAGAATATTGTCATCCTCTCTCCCTTCCCTCTGAGTGCAGGAATGCCTGAGCTATGTCCTGAGTTTGGCTACGTGAGCGCCCCTGCCCCCCCCCGGCACCCCCAGTGGCCACCCTGAAGGTTTATAATCAGGGTCCTTTAGCTAGCTGGCTGAGATACTGCAGCAGTGAAGCCGGCACCCCTTGTCGGCACCCCTTACCCGCACCCCACCCTTTCGAGCGACATGGTGCTGCCCGTGTGCACGGGAGTCCCGCAACAGCAGGTGCCGAATGCAGCTCAGCCTCGTGTTGGCATCTTCGAATGGCCTGGCAGCCTTGGCCCTTTAGAGCAGAGCTGGTCCTGAGGCTGCTGGGCTGCCGTGCAAGGTGGTTTGCCACTTCCTACTACCAGATTTCAATCCTAGGAACAACTTCTTGTTATTATTTATTTTTTTAAGATTGTATTTATTTGAGAGTGAGTGTATGAGTGAGACAGAGCACACAAGCAGGAGCAGTAGCAGAGGGAGGGAGAAGCAGGCTCCCAGCTGAGCAGGGAGCCCAACGGGGGGCTCCATCCCAGGACCCCGGGATCATGACCTGAGAGCCAAAGGCAGATGCTTCACCGGCAGAGCTGCGCAGGCACCCCTCAATCCTGGGAACTCCTGAAGACCGACTGTTTTCATGCTGTCTTCTGACCATCTCTGTGACGCAGGATGTGGGAAGCTGTGCAATTTGATGAATCGGGGCCGAATGTGCAGTTAGAAGTTTAAGTTCTCATTCTGCCGTGCTAGCTAGCTGTGCACCCTGGAGAGGTCACAGACGCTCTCCGAACCTCTCCTCCTGTATCTAGTGGAAGTTCCCGATACCTGTGCTACATGGTTTGGGCCAGGATGCATTGAGATAATGCTTGTGGGAGGCACCTCGTCGGGGTCTTGGCGCACTGGGCTCCAGTCGATGATGCACTTCCTTCCTTTTCTCAGCTAGGGTCCCAGGCAGGAGAAGGAAAGGCCAAGTAGGCCGCAAGACATGCTGTTTTGCTCTCTGCAGTGATCCGTGCTTGGCAGGTTTCAGATACTTAAAAACAAAGGTAGAAGAGCTTTCATTACACCCTTGCCTGTGGTTTGGTTTCATTGTGATATTTTCCAAATTGGGACTGCAGCGGCCGCCTCGCTGCTGCTAAATGCAGGGCTGGCCGGGAGTCAGCACGGGCCGTCGGTACTCAGTCGGGGGACTCCTGAGTCCCCTGCCTCACCGGGGGCTTGGCGGCATCTCGTCGGGATGCCCTGTGGGCTGCTGGCTTTCTTCTTACATCTTCAGAGGCCGTGTCTCTGGGCCGGGTGGATGCTCTTGCTGTTGTACCATGCTTTTCACTCACTGAATGAAATGTGCGCTCACTTCCAGTTGCGCACCTGACCTAGGCACAAGTGGGATTGGCATTGGCGATAGTGTTCAGTGTCTCTCTGTGATCACATCGCCTACATTCCCGTCCGCCTCTCACCGGATGGCCTTCGGCCTCAGGAACCTGTTTCTTTGCAGCCCAGAGGAGCCCTTTCCTCTCAGGACTGCCTGAGGATGAAGAGGGTTCATGCAGAAAGGTGGCTAGCGTGGAGCCTGCACCATAATAAATGCTCAGTAAAATGGCTCATACTCATACTAGTAATAGGCAACACGTGAGCATTTATTATCACAGAACAAATATATCCCAGGTAAGCATGCATCCTTAGCTCTCTGTACAGCAAACCCTGTTATTCTTCCTCTGAGGTTGTTTATTTATTTACTTATTTTTGAGAGAGAGAGAGAGCGCGCATGTGGGGAGTGCAGGGGAAGAGTGGGGAGAAAGAAATCCTAAGCAGGCTCCACACTCCGCACAGAGCCCAATGTAAACCTCGATCCCATGACCCTGAGATCATGACCTGAGCCAAAATCAAGATGTGGATGCTTAACTGACTGAGCCCCCCTGGGCACCCCACCCTGACTGAGGTTCTTAGGATGGAAATGCAGACGTCTAGGATAAAAGTGCATTTTGTATGTCACCAGGGAAGGACCGTGGGTGGCCACACTGAATCTGGGCTGTATTCGTAGCGCTCTGTGGAATTTGGAGTGCTGTGTGCCTCTGATATCTTCCCTTAAGCTGGAGCTCATTGCTCAGGCCTTATGGAAGCTCTTACGTTTCCCCTGGTTTCGGGTCATGAGCTCACAGAGCCTCTCGCTGCACTTGGGGGTGATCATGGCCGTTGGTGCTGGGAAGGACTTGTGCTTAGTTCAAGGTTCCACACCTGTCACACAGAGTGCTGGCTGCTTCTGTGAATCGGCTAGCCCGGAAACTCTGCGAGGTAGGCTCGCTTCAAATGTAATTGCTATTCACTTAGTGTCAAGTACAGCGTGATTATTTACACCTAAAGTCTGCTTAGAATTCTCTGTCTAACAACATGGCAAGCCTTGCTTTCTACACGTTCATTTAGGCTGTTAGCCGAGGCAGATCAATGTAGAGTTAAGGCAGATGTTGGATATTGGGACTGTGTTTCCTTCCTTTATAGGTTGAGTGATTTCATTCAGAATTTTTATGACTTTATGACATCTAGTTCGTAAATACCTTTTTTCCTGAGCAATTTTCTGTTACATTTAAGAATAAGTGACTTTAAGGGGAGATGGTCTACGGTTTCCTGGTTTTTGCTGTCTAGGAAATGCTGTGCCATTAATTTTTTGCCAGAACAGGGGTGCCTGGGTGGCTCAGTCAGTTAAGTCTCTGCCTTTGGCTCAGGTCATGGTCTCAGGGTCCTGGGATCAAGCCCCGCATCAGGCTCTCTGCTCACTGGGGAGCCTGCTTCCCCCTCTCTCTCTCTGCCTGCCTCTCTGCCTACTTGTGATCTCTGTCACATAAATAAAATCTTAAAAAAACAATTTTTTTTGCCAGAACAAAACAAGCAGAGACCGAATAACTTTGCTTTTGTTTTCATGTCCCATTCTCTGCCTATATTTGTGTTTTATTCATTTACAACTGTGTGAGTATATCTGTGGGTATGCATATATCTGTATATCTGCATGTGTGTAAATATGTATATTTTGTAAGTCCTTTACATTTAACGTGTGGAATATAGAAGGACTGGGATTATGTTTTGCTCTCGGTCATTAGTTCCCCCAGTATTTGATTACGAAGTATTTTAAACATGTAAAAAAGTTGAATTGTCCCGTTAATACCCATATATCGACTGTTAGGATTCCGTAGTTAGCATCTTGCTAAATTTGGTTTATTGTCCAATTATCTTCCTCTGCACCAGTGCAGTCGTTTGCATCCTTTTGTTGTTGTATTTTGTGTAAGTTGCATGCGGCCCTCAACCAGGGCCACGTACTCTGTTTGTGGAAAGCGTGTATTACATACTGGGTCTTCCCTGAGCCTCCCCTGGACCTTCCTGTCAACGCCTACTTAGAACTAGGCTGGAAACTTCACCAGCAAGTACAGGGCCCTCCCAGTGGCCTCTCCCCGGGCCGTGTCCCTCTTGATGCGGCCTTAACCGTTCTGATTCTTACTGTGCATTTTGAAACAAGGGTGTCCAAGATGCTCTATCTACCTTTTGACTTTTGCACACATGGAGACTTAACTGGACTTCTCAGGAAATACTGTCTGCTCCCCATTCCTTAACACCAGCCAGATAAAGGCTTTGCAGACACCAAGTCCTGATTTAGACTCAGGTTTCCTCTTTGGTTATTTTCTAGCATTCTCTGTTCTGGGCAGCCTCCCCTAACCTCTCTAGCTAGCCATCAGGCTGACCTTCAAGGAGAAGCAGTTCACTGCTGTCCTGACTCACTGGTACCCCAGTGCTGCCCTGGGTGGAATGTTGAGAAGGAATGTAGGAATGAAGGCCTTGCTGGGAGTAAACTTCCCGTTCATCTTAAGTAATGGCTTTCTCCATTATGTTTATAATAATATTGCAATAATTTCCATTTAACATGTGCATTCTGCCAAAAAATAATTTGGAAAAAGTGAGAAACATGCCACTCTTATAATTATAGAGGGAACCTGAATCAAATATTTTATTTATATCATTAATGAAGCGACCAGTAAGTTGGTAAAGCTGAGTCAAAGGCATTTGAAGAAAAAGGATGGGAGAGAATAATTAGGTATGTGTGAGGGAAGTAGTGGGGTACCGTTCAGAACAGCCTTGAGGCACCCCAGCTTCTGGAAGTGATGCCAGCAGAAAGCTCTGTAGGGGAGGAAAAAAACTTTTTTGCCACCCTTCTTGTTTCTTTTGGCTGCTCTGTTAGTTGACATAAGACAGATTAACAGGAGGAAAGCAAATTTAATTTCATATGTACTGGAGTCCCAGAGAGATCTGAGAGGCTCTAAGACAGGCCATTGATGCTTATATGCCTCCTGAGCTAAGGAGGGATAGGAGTTTAGGGCTTCACGGGGAAAGACAATTTATAGGAGGTGGGGAAGAGCAAATGTTTGGTAAACAAATGTGCCTGGTGCCTTGCAGAGACAATGGGGTACGGAGGGGAATTGTAGAGGTGGGCCCTGCGCTCCCCCTCCCCTTACCCCCACCTAGCCCTGACTTTGTGTAGTTATCTCTTCCCGGACTAAAACCTCTATCTAAATTCTTAGAGGCAGTTAAGGGGGGAGGTTAAAAGCTCTTCCTGAGTCTTTTGGACCCGGGTTATTTTCAGCTTAAATAATCCACGTGTCAAAGTGGTGCATTTTGGGGAAGTGGGGGGGCCTTGCTCTGGATCCTTTTAGCCCTTAGCTGTCAGCTCCCTTCAGGAGTTTCCTTGGCTGCAGACAGTCTCCGGGCCCGAAGACATGTCCCTATCAGGACAGCCTGTACCCAGCGTCTTGTCCGTGCGTGGGGATAAAGCAGGGACGTCTCTCCCTCTGCTTGCATCTCTCAAGGTCGTCCTATGATCAGAACCGCCCAGAGAGTCAGCCAAGGCCTGTCACAACTGTGTCCCAGCTTACCTTCTATCTCCACGTAGTCCTGCTTCCTTCCCTCCTTTCTTGGGGGCTTGGTCCTTCGAAGACTCCTTCATGAGCTTGTGGCTCCATAGTGACCATTTCCGATCCTGCCTCCTGAGAAACCTGGTTGGTCACGGTTAGATACAAAATCCATGAGCATCCTTCAGGGCAGTGATACTGTAAATTGGGAGGTTCTCTTTTCTATGGCACAGAAGTTTACGAGTCACCACGCGGCTTCACAGTGTCCAATCCCTTAGTATGCAGAAAATAACAGAATCAAATTCGGGTGTACTTCTCGAGATCCGGGTCTGGCTGATCCGCATAGACCCAGATAGTCAAAATTTTAAGCTCTCCAGGCCACACACCTCCGTCGCTCTCTCACAACCTCTCAACTCTGCTGTTGGAGCAGGTGAGGAGTCTTGGTGGCTTGGCCCTGATGGCAGCGCAGGCGGAGGGTGGGGTTTGGCCAGAGGGTCGTAGTGCGCTGACCCTTGCCCTAGATAGTTATCTGTCTGAGTTTGTTAAACAGTGTCCTAGAAGGACATTGAAAGGACAAGCTGCCTGCCATCCTTGCCCCTTTGATTCTTGGAGGATTTAATTTCTAAATCCTGCAGCCGCCCACAAGGGGCTCCTATTACCATTTCGAATGTGAGGTAACAGGATCATTGAAGGTTCTCTGTGGCTTACTACTTAAGTAGATGATGGCCTTTGGAAGGAAGCCAGGTGGCTCTGGCTCTCAAGCTTGCTACAGCCGCCTCCAACAGCCTACCTCACTGAGTCATGGGAAACATGGGGATAGAGATGTGAGGCACTGTTTGGAGAGAGGCAGCCAAGGAACAGCTGACTGCCGAATCACAGAGCCCGGGGGTATTTAAAGAGGCCCTGCCCAGCGCCGTAGTCTCTCTGCCATGTGTCCTGAAATTGCCACAGAATAGGGGGGTGTACCTGTGAGCAAGGCAGTGTGAATGCAGATAGCTCTTATCCATTCAGGTTTTAGAGGAATTTTCCAGCCTGGACCTCGTTTCCTGGGCTGCATTCCTCTGATGGAAGTAGGGAGTCAGAGCAGCTTACACCCCAGTGGTGGATCTCTTCCCTCAGCCTTGCCAGATCCTGGCTGTGCCCCTGAGCAAGCCCCCTGGTCAGTCCGAGACTCCGTGGTCACCCTTAAGAAATGTGCAGGAACTTTCCAGTCTTTTCCCCACTCTGCCTTGTAAATGGCCCGTTTGACTGGGACTGGATTCAAATTCTGACTCCTCACCTCACCAGCTGGGTGATCATGGGCAAGTTTCTTAAAGCCCCTTTGTCTCGATTTCCTTATGTGTAAAATGAGGATTGTAATAGTATCTTTAATATGGCTAATAGGAAAATGAAATTAACTTGTGTCTGTAGAGCTTGTAGAACAAAACCTGGGAATACACAGTAAGCCCCATGAAGAATTGTCTGCTATTTCTGTTACTGTTTTTGTGATTGTTACTATTATCTTTAGCACTTAGTATGGTGTCTGGCTAATAATAGGTGCTCAATAAGTGTAGTTCAAGGCACAAATGAGCCACATAATAAACTAGATTCAGATGAAGTTCTAGAACAGTGCTCTCCAGTAGAAAGAACTCGCTGTGATGATGGAAATGTGCTGTATCAGTCCTGTCCACTAGGGTGGTATAGGGGAGGAAAAATAAATTTTACCTCTTCCTTTTTGTTTCTTGACAGAGACATACCCTGTAATAGGAGAGAGCTTAACTGGAGAAAAACAAATTTAATTTTTTATGTGTGGGGACTTAAAGATATAAGACCCAAAGAAGTGACCCAAGCAGACAGGTTTTATACCTTTTTGACAAGGAAACAATAAATTTGTGAAGAATTGACCAGACAAAGAAGTTCAAGCTTGGGTGGTTAATTAACAAGGAAGCAACAAGGTTTGTGTACAGTTTTCTGGGCTCCAGATTCTGTATCTGTAGCGATAAGGATTTCTCGGTTCCTCCTGGTGCAGGGAAGGTGCCTTTCACACGGGAGGTTTATTTCCTGTTTTTAGGGAGACAAAGGGTGGCCAGAGTGTTCTTCTATCAGCTGTTTCTTATGAAACTTTAATTCAAAATAATCAAAGTGCCGGAGTGGCATATTTTGGGATGGCCTACCCTGAACTCCCATCAGTTGCCACTAGCTGCGTATGGGCTGAGGAGCACTTGACGTGTGGGTAGTGCCATCAGGGAACTGTGTTTTAAGTTTTATGCAATCTCGATTGAATCTTACATCAGCCTGTGGCTAGTGGCTACTGTGTTGGACAGCACAGTTCTCTGAACACCAGTGTTCGGAGTTGGTGATTAGGTTGGTCTGGTGTCGGCATTTTTGCAAACATTCATGAGGGATTAACATGCAACCAGAATTGAGAACCACAGGACTGGAACTTTTAGGCCAGCACTTTCTCATCCACCCACCCATCCATCCATCCATTCAACCATCCGGCCATCCATCTACCCACTTGTCCGTCCATCTATCCATCCATCCATCCATCCATCCATCCATCCATCCACCTACCCACCTATCCGTCAGTCCGTCCATCCATCCATCCACCCACCCATTCAACCATCCAGCCATCCATCTACCCACTTATCCGTCCATCTGTCCATCCATCCATCCATCCATCCATCCATCCATCCATCCACCTACCCACCTATCCGTCAGTCCGTCCATCCATCCATCCACCCACCCATT